>NC_089750.1:24015052-24085052 GCF_040412425.1 Macrobrachium rosenbergii
TCTTAAAGATTGGGATGAAGCTGACTCTCTCCATGTTGCCGCATCAGATGAATTCTTCATTTACACAGTCAGGAAGCCAAAGTATAAAAATGACATCATTTGGGCTGCAAAGTTGGATGATATCAGCGATGATGTGCGCTGTCGCCAAGTTGTGAAATTTCCTGAATGTTTGGGAATTTTTCTCTGTTTCACAGCCAAATGGTTAATGTGGATCATCAAAGAAAAAGGACAGTCATGGAATGGCAAATACTTCAGAGAAACTGTGCTTACTGGCGGAGTATTTCCTTTCCTCAAAGATCCTGAAAATGTGTTATCTGTTGAAGTCACATTTTTGCATGATAAGGCACCATGTTTCAAGGCTCTTCAGACACAGGAGCTGCTTCGAAACAGTGGTATCGATTTCTTCTCATCAAGTGAATTTCCAGGTAGCTTCCCTGACCTTAATGTGTGAAAACATTGGTAGTATCTTAAAGGATCGTGTTGAAGTGCGCATAGTGAACTATGATGGTATACCAAGCCTCAACGACCTGCGAAGAAAGGTGACCGAAGTGCTCAGGGAAATGGAGTTTGAGTCTCAGCTTTTTGCGATTTGCTACTAAAGTAACACTAAAAAGTTAACCAAACAATGTATGAACATAACGTAAATGATATATATCCGTTCAGAACATGAATAATAAAAGGACTCATGTAGAAGAGCGGGCCAAACCACTCGAGACATATGGGACGTGGATGGTAAATAATGGCCGACCCTTACATTCAAGCGTAACAATATTAATCCAAAAATATAAATGTCATCCGTTAACGTATAAATTAGAAAATATAATTAGCATAACAGCACCACCTCAGAGAATATACCCGTGCGCTGGAGGAGGAATGGGCCCAAGGAGAACATGGAATTATGATCACAAAGGCGAGAGGGGGAAACCTCATAGCCTAAGATAAGTGAGGACCCGCACCTCCCCAGGGAAGGGGTAATTCAGAATAAACTAACTCCGACAAGGAGTGAATATGAAAATATGTAAAAAACACATATATAAAACATATCATCATACAGCAAAGGACAGAATCATACTGTTAAACCAAACGAAGACTGAAGGTCACGTGTGGTCAGAGAGAGAGAGGCGGCCGAGACCAGCGTCATATTCATCCCCATAATTATCGAATTAGAGGTTAAATAAAAGGCCTCAAAACGCCAAAAAACTCAAAGGGAGATGGTACTCAACTTAGATGAAGGAAAATCCTGAACGGAAGACATGCCAGCGCACAGAAAAAGCAAAAGAAGCACACCGTTGAAATACACAACAAAGCGCTGGCTCGTGCTAAAATGCCAATATGGCGGCTGAGTTGTTGGTAATCAGAGAGCTGGTGCGGGCTTTCAGCGCACATCGCTTTTGGGGATTTTGAGATTGGAAATCTCTACAGGGCAGAGGCCTGTGATAGTGACAACACTCACCCTTTCCTATATACGACTCCATTTTATGGAGCTCGCACTGGGGGTAGGAACCCCAGCATTGCATTTAGCTTTTCTCTGGTATGTTTAGCAATAAATTTACCTAGAAATATGTGCTAGATGGTAATTTCACCAGGTGACACAGGTCAAAGCCCAGAAATATATATGTATAATGTATATATCTGTATATATTCATATATATATTCTTTGCTTGAAGGTGCAGGTTCTAGAAAACTTACCACAAGGATGTTGCTGATCTAACTGTATCACCTACAATGGTAAAATATGATGAGAAGGAACAGGCTTAAGGCCTTACATTAGAGGAATTCTGGAGAGAAACTCTAAGGGTAACTAAATTACATGTATTTACAATACAAAATCAGAAGACAAGGAGGGATAAGGCTGGCCACTGGGGGTCCGGTAGCAGCACATAAAATGAATAATAGATGTTAAGTGGGTGCCAGGATTAAACTTCAATGGCACTGTTCTTAAGGCTGCAATTTGAAGTTCTCTGGTGCAACTAACAAGCATACAGTCATGGCATAAGGGTCCACAGTGGCAAGCACTCCTTTCTGTAATAGAGAAAGGCATACGATCACATGATAAACTAACTTGGTAACAGCAAGGATAAGAGGCTAGTGCTGAGGGTGACAGAAATCCTCTCTTCATAAAACACTACTGAATAAACTTGTGACACGAGTTTAAGACGACAGGTCAGGTCTATTAAGAATTGTACTTGGAAATGGAAACGTTTAGGAGAAGAAAAAGTGACTGGACAACCTCAATTGCTTACTGTACCTCAATTCTGAAGAGATGGCTCCTGTAGTCATACCAATGGAAGGACGTGGGGGGGTTGGCACTGGGTTTAATATACTAGGACTGAGTCATTCAGCCAAAGAGGGATGGGGGCTCTGAAGGAGTGGGCAGTCAGAGATGTGACTTGCTTGGCAGTGTTCTGGTCTCTATCGATGTCCTGCGATGGGAAGCTATTTATCAACTCCTAGGATCGGCGGCTTTTGAGCCCAGAAGACATCCAGATGCATTATGGGTACATCCAACCTTCCATCTGGCAAATGCTGGGCAGTTAATCTGTCCAACTTTCTCTTCTGGTAAATGCTGGGTGGTTAATCTGTGCCTCAAGTCAAACAGGAGGTGCGGACACCTTAATCAGTGCCTCGGGTCATTCAGGTGGCCAGGCATCTTCTCTGAATTCAGGTCAGTACCTGGAATACAAGGTTTATTGCAGTCATGGAGTTCAAACGAGGATTAGAAGCAAAAAGGGACTAACAGAATGAGGTCAAAGGGGCAATTTTCCACGACTGACCATCAGCGTGTCGCAGCAAGCAAACTTAATTAACAGAAGGTTATTAAGTTTGTTTATTGGGAAATTTTACTTTATTCTTGAAAGACGAGTTGCCTTGAAGGAGTGTTAACTGCCTTAGCAAAAATATATATATATATATATATATATATATATATATATATATATATATATATATATATATATATATATATATATTATATATATATATATATATATATATATATATATATATATATATATATATATATATAATATATAAATATAATATATATATATATATATATATATATATATATATATATATATATATATATATATATATATATATATAATATATATATATATATATATATATATATATATATATATATATATATATATATATATATATATATATATATATATATATATATATATATATATATATATATATATATATATATATATATAATATATATATATATATATATAATATATATATATATAATATATATATAATATATATATATATATATATATATATATATATATATATATATATATATATATATATATATATATATATATATATATATATATATATATATATATACATACATACACACACACACACACACATGCTATTTGTGGAAATGTTTCACTATAATGTGAGAATACCATAGATGGTGAAGTATGATGAAAAATGGACAGTGGTAAAACACTGTGACCTTGAAAATAGGAACCTGTAATTCTGGTAACACCAACATCCTTTCTTGAGGCTTGAAATACTTTTGTTACCACATATGGAATTGATGCTTCATGGGTTATATGAACTGCTGTACATTTCTTCTTGGCTTTGCTAAACATATAAAAATTCATTTGCAACATGTTATTTCATAATAAAATTAAGTTTCATATATACTTACCAAGTAATTACATAGCTATATTTTCCACTTGTGCAGCAGCTTAAATTTTAAAATCAGCGGTAGCGCTCCGATTGTTTAGTGTAGGTGACCAGTCTCGCCCACTAACGGAAATACTAGGAATGACTTAGCAGACAACCTCATTCTGTTTCTGCCCTTACATCCATCGGACGGGAGGAGAGTGGGCTCCAACTCTGTAATTACTTGGTAAGTATATATGAAACTCAATTTTATTACGCTGTAATTACTTGGTAAGTATATATGAAACTCAATTTTATTACAAAAATATTTTCATATAAGTAACTGACCAAGTAATTATATAGCTGATTCCCACATTGACAGGAGGTGGGATACATGGACATATTCCAATCCAAAACATTAAGATAGTAATGAAGTTGAAATAAAAAAAAGCTGCTAGCACTGGAAAACAATGTTGTCGTTTCCTTATCAGTTAAGAGAGCCATTGCAGGAGAATACTGCCTGTGGTTGGTGCCCATCTTAACTTGTAGTGGCGCAGTAGTATAGCCAAGGATCACCTCTACTTAAGTGGGAGCTTTGCAGCCAAGGAGTATTCCGTTGGTTGGCAAAGCATCATTAAGTGCCCTTCTCTGGGCACAGTACCAAAAAATAAAAACAACCCGATAACTTTGTCACCTGCACTGAAATAAAACAGCTACACTTGTGCTCCATGTACATTGTAACCCCCAGCTCCCCCAAAAAATTCTGCACTTTACTACACGGTGAAGAGATAGGAGAAAATCCTCTGCTTTCTCCCTCAGTGCCATGCCAATTACTAATAATGGTCCAAAGGTACTGCAAAAATTTTCAAACACTGTTTTGGCTTCACGGAGAATTTAGAAGTGAAGAACTATTACACTTCCAGTGAGCCAATTGCCGAACGGCAGTGAGTGACATAATGAGCCTGAAAGCTAATGAGGTGGAGGTAATTCTGTCATCTTAGCTTTTCTTTAACAGGTAGGCAAATCGTCTCAAAAACAAAGTTCATTGGCGATGAAGGACTATGCATTCATAGACCGAGGGCGAGACAAGATTTCATCCAGACACTCTAGGTGTGGATGACCCTCTGATTAAAAAGCTTTTCCAGATAAAACCTGAAGGTCAAACTAGACATTTTGCTCACTCTCTCAGAGCCAGGGATGTCCAACAATCACTTAAGGGGGAAAACACGGATCCTGTTCACAGACTGTGTCTCCCTGAGCAGAATCTGCTTGCTTGTCTACAGTCTGAAGCTCACTAACTCATTTGGCATTTGCTAAGGCTACAAGGAGTTCTAGTTAAGAGTCGTGGAACGGAGAGGCTCAATAGAGGGGCCCATTAACCACTCGAGAGCTACGTCCAAATTCCAATATACGGAGCAGACTCCTCTCTGCCTTGGAAGTCTCGAAAGACTTCATGGGTTGCTAAGATCTTGGTAAGAAAATAAAACTAGACCTTTGCATTTCCATACTAAGCCTACCACTTCTCTGTGTACCTTGAAGGTGGAAGAAGAGTGCCCCCTTGGCGGTCCTCAGGTATAGGAGGAGTTCTGCTATCTGAGCCAAAGACGAATTTGCAGACAAGATGTTATAGCCATCACACCATCAACGAAGACTGCCTACTTACAGTAGATTGGAGTACTTGGCAAGAAGACTGCTGTCTGCATCTTGCAACAGCCTCCGCAGTCTGTCTTAAAAATTCACTTCTTCCAGGCAAGCTCCCAAACAGTCTGTAAATCTGTCAGAGAAAAGAGTCGTCCACCCTTTAGTGGTATCTTTTGAAGTGAGGTTGTCTGGGTAGATATGAATTGTGGAAGGAGTCGTGAAGAGTCCACCAACAACCATATCTGGTTCTGGGACCAATATTCATGGTCCAGAACGGGGCTAAGTGTCATCGTTACGTTGCAATGAACCTGAAAGCTTGTCCAGCCCTTCCTTGACCTAGTTGGAATGTGGAAGGGTGTTAAAGGTCCAGATTGGACCTAACTTGCAGCATGGCGTCACTTGTCCATGCAAGAGAGTCTAGGATTGGAGAATGAAATGAGGAAGGCAACGGTTCCTTGAGGCGGCAAACTGGGTTATAATCGACCTGTCCCTTAGATTCCACAGATTCCGCCAGACCAGGGGATCCAAGGACCACTTGGCGGGAAGGACATGCTTCTGACAGTTCAGTGCATCTGCCATAACTAATTCGTGTGCCCTGAAAAAGTCAAGTGACTGGAAAACTCAATTTGATATGCCCATCATAGGAGTTCTCTGCTGACTGGTGGGAGAAAGAGAGATGGGAGAGAGAGAGTCTCCTTGCTTCCTTCTTTTCCATATGCTTAAGGACTGTGGTCTTGAACCAAAGTTAATACAGTCTAGGTGTGAAAAAGGGTCGAGAAGCATTGAAGCCGTAAGTGAAAAGCTTTCAGCTATCTGGCAGAGATGAGAATATACTTAGGACTGTGATCTTGTGACAAGACTACCACAGTCTAGTGAAATAGGGTCGATAAGTGGTGAAAAGCTTTCTGTTATCTGACAAAGATGAGAATATACTTAGGACTGTGGCCTTGTAACAAGATTACCACAGTCTAGGAGTGCAACAGGGTCAATAAGCGTTGTTGTAAGTGAAAATCTTTCAGCTATCTGAAATTCTGTTTTTCCATGAGCCACGTCCCGGAAACTACCCAGTTCCCCAAGCAGGGTTCCCAACCCAGATCCTAGGCATCTGAATAGAAAACTAGGTCTGGGTTTGTAATATGAAGGCACTTCCATTCCAATGGTTTATGTTCAGACAGCCACTTCTGTAGGCCCGACCTAATTCAGGGTTAAACGGAAAAACAAAAGAGTCCAGCTGCATTTCCCTGCCCTAAACGTTAGAAAACCTTCTCGCATTTTCCTTTGAAGGTAATTGAAGACATCAGTTGTCCAGGTAAAGAATGACGTTCCAGAACATGAAGTCAAATGCTATAGACAGGACTTGAGAGTAGGCTTGCCACTGAGAGGCTGGAACATAGATCCTCGCACTAGAGGATCCTCCTGCCAGACAGACTATAGAGGGATGAAGAAATTTTTTTATTTAGCATTTCCCAACGTTTTGTGAGAGAGAGAGAGAGAGAGAGAGAGAGAGAGAGAGAGAGAGTGTGTAATTGTCATTGTGAGTGGTGGTTCGGTTGTTGGAGTTGGTTTTTCACGGCTGTCTCTCTGTCTGTCGGTCTGTCGGGAGTTTTTCGTTTTTGGGGAGGTCTTGGGCAGTTGAGGTCCAACCTTGAAAGTGAACGGAGTTCGTCTGTTTTTGGGGACCACATTAATGGTTCATGTGTCTCTTCTTTTTTTGTTGGTTCGTTGTTGGTGGAGGGTCGGTTTAAGTTTTTTTGTTTCGTGGGTGTGTGCTGTGATTGGCGACCGTGGACCTTATCCATCTCCAGCAACCGAAGATCAGGGTGAGTGTTGCGTGTTGTGTTGTTTGTGGGTGTGAATACCGCCACATAATATTTGGCGCCCAACGTGGGGCAGCTGGTATTGCAGCTGCAATTGAGGTTGGTGGCTGGTAGTGTGACTGAAGAGAAGGATGGAAGAGGAACTGGTAAGGTTGAGAGAGGAGAATACGTGGTTGAGGGGTGAGAATGAGAGATTGAGGAGTCAGTTGGAGGAGGTGGAGGGAATACTAAGAAGTGCAAAAGAAGAAATGAAAGGGGAGATGAAAGAGTCAGAAGAGAGAATGGAAGAGAGGATGGAAGAGAGGATGGATAAAAAGTTGGAGGAAATGATGAAAGGTGTGGAAGAAATGGTGAAAGGTATGTTCAAGGGTGTTTTTGGAGAAGGGGCTGTTGGAGGCAGGTTCTCTGGAACGTGTGAAGGGGCAAGAGAGAAAGAAAAGGAGGAAGAAGTGAATGGAAGCGTGAGTGATGAAAGTGATATGGGAATAGGAAGTAAGAAACGAGGGAATGAGAGGCAGGGTAAGGAAAAGGGAATGAAAAGCAAGGAAGAAACAGAGGGAAAGTAAGGATAAGTCAGGGGAAGAAAAAGGGAAGAAGGGAAAGGAAAGGAAGCTGGTAAGAAGGGAAAGGAAGTGGGAAAGGCAGGAAAGAAGGGAGAGGGTGAAGGCAGTAGTGATAGTGAGGTGGATGGAGGTGAGTGGATAAAAGTGGATAAAAAGAGGGGAAGAAGAGTGTAATGAGTAAGATGAATGTAAGTGCAGAAGTGGACTCTTTGTATTCGGAAGAGGGTATGAAAGGACAGAGCGAAAGTAGGAAAGTGAGAGTGAAAGTGAGAAAGAAGTGAGAAAGGCTATGTATGTGAGGAGGTACCCAGTGTGAAAAGTATAATGAGTATGGAAGTAGGGATGTGCATGATTTCTTTAGGAGTATGAAAGGTTTTGTCAGGATAAGTATGGGGAAAGTAAAGAGTATGGGCACGAGAATTAGGAGAGTATTTGACTGGTTTTTACTTGACATGTATAGGGGTTATTATGAGTGTGGAGATGTTGAGTATGACAAGGTGAAAGCTAGATTAGTTGAGCAAGCGAGGCGTATGAAAGCAGTGTTAAGTATAAGAGGAAGAATGAATTTGATGAGGCAAGAATGAAAGCTGGGAAACCTTGTCACTGTATGCTTGTCGGCTGGAGACGTTGGCAAGGAAGAAGTTTGGGGATGATGGGATAGATGAATGTAAGGAGTTAGTACGGAAGTTGTTAGGGACAGTGCCAGATGGAGTTAGAGAATTTGTGAACTTGAAGCGGAAGGAGAAGAAAAGATGGACGAATGAAAGGTTGACTTGGGGAGAAATTTTGGAAATTGTAGAAGATTATGAGCTTGACAGGGTTATAAAAGAGAGCAGAAGTGTAAGTGTAAGGGCTGGGGTAGATGAGAGAGTACCAGAGTTGGAAGCTTTAGGGATGCAGTGTTGAGGGCCCAATGAGAATGGCCGATAGTGTAATAGATAGAGTGTAAGAGCAAGTAATGTAGAGGTGCCAGTGAGGATGAATGATGGGTTTGTAAGGGAACAACGGGTTGGACGGGTTAGGATAGTAGTGTACAAAGGGAAGGTCGATGAGTGGAAGTCGAGCGAAGTGTTTTAGATGTGGAAAGGAAGGACATACAAAGAATGAGTGTAGGTGGGCTTTAGGAGCGTGTTTCGGGTGTGGGCAATCGGGACATTTGGTAAGGGAGTGCACGAAAGATAGGGGTTAAATGCTACAGGTGCGGACAGGTCGGTCATATTGCTAATGGTTGTAGGGGTACCTGAGTGAATGTAATATGTGGCAACTGTGGTAAGAATGGGCATTATGCGAGAATGTGTTCAGAACCGAGAGCGAAGTGTGTCGAATGTGGAATGGAAGGGCATGTATCAAGTGTATGTAGACGAAAGAGGGTGACTGTGACAGCGAATTCTGGGAAACTGAGTGTGAAGGGGTTCAAATGGTGGATCCTCCAGGATGCAAGCGGTGCGTGTGATGCATGCGTGAGGGGTTGTTGCATGAGGGGGCTTTGCTGGAAAGACTGACGAGTGCATGAAGCAATTTGTTTTGATAGAGTATGGCAGAAAACGTAAAGAAAGGGAAGAACGTAAGTGAACGGAATGATCGTAAGTTGTGTGATAGGTGTGAGTGCCAAAGTGAAAATGAGTGATAAAGCGTGTAATACGGATGAATGGGATGGTATGGATAGAACGTATAGTATATGCGGGTTTGATATAACTGAGTTGACTGAACGTGTAGGGGTTGGTGAACGGTTGGAGGTGAGCGAAAGTGTAAGAGTAAGAGAGCGTAGCAGTGATAGACAGTGATTGAAAGCATGAATGAATCGTTGCAAGAATTGGAAAGGTCAATGAGCGAATGGGATGGGTTAGTTGAAGAATTGGGGAGGTATTTGGGAACGAGTTAGAGGGTATAGATGAGATTGTGGATGAAATTGAGAGTGGTAATAGTGAAGAAGATAGCGTGAATCTGAGAGAGAATGGAGGAGAAAATGTAAATCTGAATGTTGCTGGAAGAGAGAGCGAGTCTGAGAGAATGATTGCGTGCCCATGAACGCGATCTAGAGGACCTGCTAGTGAGCATCCGTGGGTGTTGCGTAAGGCGATTTGAAAGGGTGTGAAAGGTGTTGGTTGGGAAATGCTAAAGGGGGAGAAATATAGAGGGATGAAGAAATTTGTTTTTATTTAGCATTTCCCAACGTTTTGTGAGAGAGAGAGAGAGAGAGAGAGAGAGAGAGAGAGAGAGAGAGAGAGAGAGAGAGAGAGAGAGAGAGAGAGAGAGGAGAGAGAGAGTGTGTAATTGTCATTGTGAGTGGTCGGTTGTTGGAGTTGGTTTTACGGCTGTCTCTCTGTCTGTCGGTCTGTCGGGAGTTTTTCGTTTTTGGGAGGTCTTGGGCAGTTGAGGTCCAACCTTGAAAGTGAACGGGAGTTCGTCTGTTTTTGGGGACCACATTAATGGTTCATGTGTCTCTTCTTTTTTTTTGTTGGTTCGTTGTTGGTGGAGGGTCGGTTTAAGTTTTTTTGTTTCGTGGGTGTGTGCTGTGATTGGCGACCGTGGACCTTATCCATCTCCAGCAACCGAAGATCAGGGTGAGTGTTGCGTGTTGTGTTGTTTGTGGGTGTGAATACCGCCACAAGACTTGAGACACTCCCAGAGTCCAGTGGGGGACATGATACTTCCTGCATAACTCAGGTCTTCATCCAAATGCCCTTGGAGAGTGGATGACAGGATTGTCTGGTTCATCTCCATCCTGAATTTCGTCTTCTATTCTAAGAGAAAAAGGGGGCGTTGCGGGCTGTGCAGATTCGCTGACTACTATGCGGTCTCGCAGACAACCGAGGGAACTTGCAGATCCTCGTCCCGACCCGCAGACCACCATGTGGACTAGCTGCCAACTCTGCAGACTTTTTGACAGTCGGCAGACACTAGGACATTCGAGCAGACTCAATAACACTACTCACAGGCCGAAGACATTTGTGGAAAACACCGAAACCTAGCACAGGGATAACTGTGGGTTTGACAAACTGAGCCAAACCCTTCTGCAGAACAGACACAGTTCTCTCAAATGTATCCTGAGGGAAGAGGAAATGTAGGCCTGGAGGCAAAAATAACGGCTGAATGCGATTGTATGACTCCCTCAGCAGTAAGAAAGCACCCAAGTTTTCTCTTCTTGAGGCTTCAAAGTAAAGAGCAGAGATCTCTAAAAGACATCTCAATCGTCCTTACCCACACAGGACGGGACTCAAGAGACAAACTGAGGTAATGTCTCTCAACTAAAAACTGGAAGTCCTCTATCTTCTTAACCAGAGCTCCTGCTGTCTAAAAGGAGGGGGCTTTCTTCACGAAGCTCAAAGATACTGGACATAAATATCCTCCGAAAAGGGAACCTCTCTATACACAGACTAATGCTCTCCGTATGGCACCCAGATGCGGAGATTGATACTGAAGAATTGGAGCCAGGTTATCAGGAGCTGACATCAGTCACTTGAAAAAACCAGAGCCAGGTGCTCAATCAGGAACTGGCATTCAAGAAAGAACAACAAAGTATTCTAAAAAACTGTGTGAGCGGGTGATACATGGTCACAGGCAGGAGTCAAGTATTGGACAGAGACGACATTCTGCAGTAGGCGCCGAGGGTTCTGGAATCAGCGCTAAGCATTCAGGAATTGGCGCCGAACTTTGGCAACCAGTGCCAAGTGAGCATAGGTACACAGCAGGCGCTCGGGCACAGGCGCTGAGTGCTCGGAGACTGTGACTGTCATGTGCCGCCGAGAAAAGAACCTCTAGTCCATTGGAACGTAATAAGAGACATCTCGTTATCACTACATGTCTTCAAGGGTCGGGACGCGCCTGAAAAATACCTAGAATGCCTCGTCAGGGCTAATTTTGAGTCCGACGACAACTGGTGGGCAATAAAAGGGACACCTTCCAACGGCAGTCTAAGGTTCTTCCACTACGCAAACTGTGAGTGACAGGTTCTACTGAGGAGGTGACTTCCCATGGGCAAACCCCACCAACCTCCTTTGGACCTTAGGTATAACTTCTTCATTCCATCTAGGAGCATCGGGGAGGTGCTCTGGAGCCACTGGATGCCTGGAAGTCGCTGGGCACAGGTGCTTATGAGAGTTTTGGCACCAAATACTGGCGCTCCACAGCTGGAAGTTCAGGAGACAAGCACTGTGGACTTCCAAACTGGAATCTATATCACTAGAGCACATCATTTTGGACACCTTTTCAATGGTTGTCCCCCAATGCCTGGGACAGGACAACAGGCTCGACTGAGGGGGACAAACCCCCTCGGACTCCCTTGGATCACAAGTATGTCTTCTCCCAGGTTTAGGGGAGCAGGACAGCGACCTTTGATCTAGGAGATCCGGACGGGCCAGATAGTCACCTCATCCCCTACATTTCTGGCAAGACGCCTTTTCAGTGACTGTCTGTCGCAACCTGGGACCGTACAACAGGTTCGACTGTGGAGGCAATTACTGGTGAACTTACCATCAGCCTCCATTGGACTTTCAGTGTGACTTCTCCCAAGTTTAGCGGAGTTTGACAGTGACTTAGGTCTAGGAGAACCAACAGACTGGATAATCACCTCCTCCACTGGACAACACTACACTATCACAAGGTTAACTTCTGTTAACCCACACACAAGGCTGGCAAAGGCACAGGAAGGAAGTGAGGGAGCCAGGCATGGAAGAAGATAAGAGGGCTAAGTAGCAGGAGAGAGAAAATTAATGTGGGAAGAGTTGGCACCACACAATTGGGAGCTGGTGCCAAGTGCTGGGTGCTCCCATGATGTGAGCGGTACCAGGTGTAGCTGGGCGCCAGGCAAGCAAGTACCTCTGGAAACTAGTGAGCACTCCTGGGCACTCAGCGCCGAAGCTAGCGGGTGCTTCTGGGCACTCAGCGCTGAAGCTAACGGTGCTCCTGGGTGCTCCGGAATGAAGCTAGCGGGTGCTCCTGGGTGCTTGGAGCCGATTCTTGGCTGCCAAGGAAGTCTATTTATCCAAAAGCCCACCGCCACCAAAATATGTAATTTTTCTCCTTACTACATTCTGCCCTTATACTTTTTCAGTTCTCTGCAAAGGAAAGTGTAATAAGAAAATGTTCTAAATCAATTCTTTACCGACAATTGTTTTGAACTACACAAAGCACCATCACCCAAAACATATCTCAATTCATTATTAAACATTATTTGAGACTTGCCGATTTGTAATCGCCACCGAAAACATTGGTTCTGTAGCAAACACAATATTTTCATTATAATACGCTACTCGGTAAAGGAGAGTTAATCAACTGATTGCAAAATCGCTGTAGCGAAATATGATAAACTTGAATCAGATCTTAATAACAAAACAATAAAATACTGATCCTGACAGCTGTAGGCTTGAAGGCTACTAGAAATTAGCGATAATATTTGACATAAATCTGGTTACCTAACCGGCGAATAATAAACAAGGCTGCAAACACCCGATGTTTAAACCAAGCACAGCAGAAAGACAATGAGGTTGCATGCTAAGTCGTTCCTAGTATTCCCTTTAGGGGGTGGGGCTGGTCACCTAAACTAAACAATCGGAGCACTACGCGGATTTTAAAATTTAAGCTGCCACATGAGTGGAAAGTATAGCTATGTACCGTAATTACTTGGTAAGTTACTTATATGAAAATGATATTTTTATGATAAAATAAGGTTTTACTTATACTTACCTGGTAGTTACATATAGCTGTCGTCTCTAATGTGGCAGAATTTTAAATTCGCTCAGCGCTAAAAACACCTAGGTGATCCCTCTACCAGCGCCCCTCTATAGGTAACAAGGAACTATCCCAACAATGTTCTAGAACCCATTAAGTTTTAAGCCCACTTGACATGAGAGAACAACTATAACAACAATAAATCATCATCATCATCATCATCACCACCGCCATCATCATGCACCTAATATATGTTAGAGGGTAATCTTTTGACGTTATATATCAGGACAACTGCCCAGTTCACACAGCCAGAGTTGTCAGAGAGTGGTTTGAAGACCATCCAACGATTGAAGTCTTAAATTGGCCAGCTCACGGGTCCTGATCTCAGCCCCATCTAGAGAACTGCTGGGAGCTATTGTCCAACTCGTGGGGGCAAAGGTCAGGAGAGGACATCTCGGCAGCTTTACAACATACCGACTGAGTGGGAACTTCGCCCAGAAGGAATACCGATCTCATATACAAACTTGTTGCATCTGTTCTGACAGGCTGCAGGAGGTGATAGCGAAGAATGGGGTTGGACTCATTATTAATTTATGCCAAAATTTTATTAAATTAATTGATATATTATTATTATTATTATTATTACATTTTATAATATCTTGGGTTTCTCTAACCTAGTCCATTTGTCTTTGATCAAATGCAACAGACCTTTTGTTGTATGTGTGTGTTTGGCATTAATGGGAGAGAAATTGAAATAAATTCTTGCTTCATCAGATTAAATGATTCCTGCAAATAACTGTAATGTCAATCATACATTATCCCTATTGCCTTTATCAGTTTATGTTTATATATATGTATATGTATATAGGAAACATTGTCTAATATAAATACATCAAGCAGCAAGGATTCATATTCAATGTTGAATCTCTGTGTTGAATCCTCAGGTTTTATATTCAATGTTATACCACTTTCCATCATCGGGTGCAATTATTACTTGACGTGATAAGCAAACTTGATAGGGACAGAACAGATGGGAACCTTGCAGCATAAACCAGCACACTGTACGAAATGAAATATGATGGAGCAGCAATGGCGTTTTACTTAACTGAAAACAATCCATGTTTATGAAAGTCTCATTACCGATGTAGTAAATGGTTTGGTGCTTACCCACGTTAGATTAGCATCCCCTGTTTTATATCAGACAATGTCTAAAGTGAGAACAGTTATACCTGTGCAGTTATGATGATTTTACTCTGCCAAAAAAGTAATAAACATATACTGTATAAGAATATCTTCGGTTATGGTAAAAAGTGGTAATAAGCTTTAATACAGAATGGTTGATTACCAATAGTTGAAATACTCTAATCTTGGCTAAGGATTTTCTAATATGACCAATGCTCATATTTTATCAGAATGGGAATTATCAGTATATTGACAAAAATTAAACACCCACAGACAAAATGGGTGTGTGGGGGTAATGGGTTTGGATCTGTAATTTTCTACTTTCTTCTATCACCATTTGCTCTGGGCGAGGGAGGGAAGGAGGGGGAGCGGGGAAGGAGACCTGAACGGGGGAGCGAGGGAGTAGGCGTGGCTGAAGAAGCGATAGAGAAAAGGGGAGGAGGAGGAAAGGGACAACAAGAAACTTCATTAGCATGAGCAAAATAAATATATAAATTCAATGTAAATAGAGTTTCATTAAATTGATGGATAAACTACAGTATTCACAAAATGCTTTATCAAGGTATAGAGACCGTAAATAACTAATGATAGGGAGGAAAGTGAAGTGGGAGACGCAAGGTAAGCGATAGGGGTTGAGAAGGAGTTCCAATGTTACCAGAAAAAATTTGCCCGAGCCAAAACTTGGGTGGTTAAGAATTCTTGCTGGCGATAGTACAGTACTAGATCTGATCCATCCTGATAAATGTGTAAAACAGACTGTGTTGTTTAAGCAAAAGGCACAAAAGTCAAATTATGATGCTACTATTCCTTGAGGGCTACAGCTACAGCCTGAGTCACCTGTCATGGTGAGAAACTTCAACCATTTCTAAGGATAATTGGATTCTAGCAAAGGTTTTGAAACAGATGGGTCCTGTGTCGTATAAATGTGAGTTGCCAGGAGGTAGCATGGTAAGACGTCACCAGGGTCAGATATTGATGAGGTCAACTAACCCTATTCTGACCACACCAATGAAGACTAATTCACCTATTAGTGACAGCTTGTCTACTCACTTACCTAAAGGGAATGAAAGAATAAGGGAGCTCTGAGGGACCCTATATCTGAAGCTCCAGTCAAACAGGCTACTCCTGTACGCCCATTCTTCTAGAGTGGTCAAGCCTCCTGATCAGCTTGATTTGTAGGAGGGAGGGTGTAATGGAGTAGTATGTGATTGTATATATATGTATAAATAATAAAGAAGTAATAAAGAAGCATCTTCCAGTTTCCTTCCTATTTTATATAAGCATTACCTAATTGTAGTGGGTAGTATTATTCTAGAAGGTGCTATATAGATAGCATAGCAACCACGTGTGTGATGCCATGTTGCAGAGTACTTGGCTATATGTTGCTTTAGGCAATTCTCCTAAATTATCCTTATTCTAGCGCCTATCCTATAATGCCATACTAACCAATCCTTTTCCCATTCCTTGCCTACTTTAAAGTAATATTAAAGATCAGTGTCAGTGTAATCTAGCAAGTCTGTACTATATACATTCATTAGTCTATAATGTTATATTATGTTAGCCTATGTACACTCGGCAAGAAAAGTGAGGATACAGTTTTCATTGGATTTTGTTCATCGAATTTTAATTTTTTTCTTACAGAAAACACATAATCTCGGTAAATTTACTCTATAATATGAAAATACAATGCAAATTATATCATATATATCAAATCTGCAAAACAAAAACGTTCAGATACTTAAACCACCATGGATGTCAGAAGTAATCAGAATTTCTCAGATGGCTTCGTTCATAGAATCTAAAAGATAAGCGTGCGAATATCTGGTGTAGTACTGTTTATCAGAGCGGCAGTATTTACTCGTTTTCCGTTATGAACAGGCATTGTGCATCATCATACGAGGTAATGATAATTTATTTAATTTTACACATTCATATTTATATTTCCACGGTGTTAAGGTCAGCTGGAATTAATGGCAGTAAATGATGTGACAGCTTGGGTAGGTTGACCCAAATCTATTTAAATCCCCAAGGCGTTCTCTATGATGTGCAGCGTAGTGGGAAAACACAAGTAACTGGATGTTTCTTGACGATGCCATAGTTTCTCTTTCTCTCTCTCTCTCTCTCTCTCTCTCTCTCTCTCTCCATTGCTAAAACATACTATACAAATATAGTATCGCTCTCTCTCTAAAAGAAAAAAATAATAAAATGAGTAGCTCTACATATAGGCCTAGGCTTACACAACAGCAACTCTCTCTCTCTCTCTCTCTCTCTCCATTGCTAAAACATACTATACAAGTATAGTATCGCTCAATCTCTAAATGAAAAAAAATAATGAAATGAGTAGCTCACACAAGCCTAGGCTTACACAACAGCAACTCTCTCTCTCTCATCATGTAATGCATTCGTTCCTTTATTGTTCCCATGTTTTTGTGAACATTGCTCGAATTTAACTCATGATTTCATTATGGAAGATCGCGTTTCGATTACGCCAAGCATTCGTTCATTGTGGTGTCATAAATTCATTTGTGTAGGTAAGTTGGTGAGTTACGTCGAAAAAGGGATTTTGACAAAGGAAAAATCATTTCTGAAGGCCCGTGTCACCGGTGACAAAGGAAAAATCTATTTCTGAGGAAGGCCCCGTGTCACCCGGTGACAAAGGAAAAATCTATTTCTGAGGAAGGCCCCGTGTCACCCGGTGAAATTCCATACTATCACGAATTTCTAGGTATAAATTGCTAGATATACCAGAGAAAAAGAGCTTTCAGGAATGCTGGGGTTACTACCCCCAGATCGGCGTCTTCCTAAGGAAAGGCGTCAAATTATAACAGGGTAGTGAGAAAGGATCACAACCACAGAGCTACCTCGATAGACATCCCTATGTCAAAACCCCTGGAAGAGAGCGGTGAGCCGTTACAGCCCCCACGCACAGGCGTCCGCCAGACCGGCGACACCAGCGCCATCTACTTCATTCCAGACTAGCACCACCCCCAGGCTTGGCATGTGCAAGTAGGCGGGGAGAGGAAGCCACTTCTGGGAGGGTCACTGGGTGACACAGGGCCTTCCTCAGAAATAGATTTTTCCTTTGTCAAAATCCCTTTTCTGAGTCCAGCCCCGTGTCAGCCGGTGAAATAGTGATAGAGAATCATGCCAAGACTGCAAACTACAAGAAACAAAAAGGTGATCTGAAGAAAAACACAAGCTGATGGATTTAATGAGATGTCTCTCATGAAAAAATAGAAAATTAACATGAAAATACAGTATCTGACCTTAAAATAAAATTACAAAAGTCAATACACCAAACAATATGGCAGGTAAAATACATCAAAATACTTAGACTATAAGGTAAAATACATTCAAAAAATACTTAAGATTAAGAGGTAAATATGAACTTATAACTAAACATAGAGACATCTACAACACGAGAAAATATGTAAATTTTGTGGAGCAAAATAAAAGCAGCCCAGTACCCTAAGACAATCAAAATTACAGCATGTCAAATACAGTCCTCAAATATAATAAAAAGACAATAATAATATCAATAGAGGAGCAAGGCAGTGAGGCATGATCAGAAGGGCAGGCAGAAGTAAATGAGGCAGGGCGGGGGGGTAAGGGGGAAGGATAAGATAATGGGTAATTAAGGTCAAGAAATGGCCTCCCACAGCCACTGTAAGAAAATTTCAGGGCTTCGAGTGATTTTAAATGGCCGGCGTTTAAACACTAGGGTGATTTCAACCCGTATATTTGGTAGGATTCTGAAAAATCCATATTATGAAAGTAATTAGTGGAAGTAGCTGCTGCCTGGAATATCATGAACATAGGAACTGAATCTGGGTTAGCTTGTTTAATGAAATACAATTTGTTGCCTTGTGCATTTAACGAAAGAGTTCCACCTTTCTCCCTGATAAAAAGAGGACCCGACTTACACTGAGGAGTTCTTAAAAGGTAAGACTTTAAGGTATAAACTGGGCATAAGGACTGGTCCTGTGGAAGGGGCACCACCTTCCAAGGAGACCACCTGTCTTGAGGGTCCTCATTTTTAACTTCAAAAATCTATAATCCCAGGAGAAAGGAGGCTTCTCCGGACGGAGAAACCAACAAAATCATCACCTCTAGAGAGAGCCGACAGCTCTGGAAATTCTGGCACCTGAAGCCAAGCTAATCAGAAATAAAGTTTCCTTAACAGATCTAAATAAGTGCATTGAGGTTGTCAATCTAGGATGCTAACTTAACACATTGAGGAACCACGTGCAGAATGTGGGCGTAATCTGGGTCTCAGACAGGCATGCTCTGGAATAGATGAAAAGTAAGAATCTGTAAGGTCAATTTTAAAACCATATAAGAATACCTTCTTCAGGGCTGACTTAGCTGTGGTAATAGTGGCCTAGGGCAAGGCCTTTTTCAAACAATGATCTAAAGAAGGTAACTGCTAGGTTAGTAGTCATGGTTTAGACTTCAGATGTCTTCAAGGAGGCCCAATTTCTTGACTGCTGAGTCATATTGTCTGAGAGTAGAATCTCTCTTGTCTGATTCTAAAAACAGAGTGTTACGGGGTCAATGTTGCTCCCCTTTGAGCTGCGAACTTTATAAAGTCCATAAAACTAGGGCATTCTGAATTCTTGGGAAGCTGACACAGTGTAGTTTGTACTGTTTGGGTCAGTTTGGGATTGGGAATCCGAAGACTCCCACCAACCCAAGTTCCTGAAAGAAGAGGACAATTCTGCCGGCCGATGCGGGGCTACCAGGGCTGGTTGACCTTTGAATGACCTGAGTTTGTGCAGTACTTTCAGCAACAAATTTATTGGAAATAAGATAAATCTTCTCCCAATTGTTCCAGTCCTGGTCATTGCGTCCGTGGCATCGCCTGAGGATCCAGGTTGGGGCCACATACCAGGGGAAAGCGAAGTTGCTCTCCGTCGCGAACAGATCCCGCGGAGACCACGGAACCAGGCAAATCAATTGAAAGACTCTCTCCGTCAGAGACCACTCCGTCTCCAGCGAATTGGTCCTGGTGTAAGGAATCGACCACCGCGTTCCGCACCCCGGCTTGGTGGGTGGCTGACAGATGCCAGCTGTGCTTGTTCGCCAGGGAGAAAATAGCTACCATAACCTGGTTTACTCGACCTGATTTGGAGCCGCCCCTGTTGATGCAATGAACTACCACGGCGCTGTCCAACACCAGTCTGATATGAATCCGGCTGGGGGGGCGGATTTTCTTTAAGGTTAGAAATACCGCCATAGCTTCCAAGGTGTTTATATGGAACCGTTGAAACATTGTAGACCACGTTCCTTGTACTTTTTGTTTTGAATACCCTCCCCAACGCTTAATGGCGTCGTGTGAACTACCAGCGCCAGAGAGAGAGGGAACTGAAGCGGAACTGTTTTGGACAGGCCGCTGACTGTGGTTAAGGCCGCGATCTCGCCTTGCAAAGTCGAGGATGGAGGAATTGTCTCTGAGCCTGACATTGGCTCGACTCCGCCACACTCTGTTTCGTCTTTTAGTTTTGCTTTTAAGAGCAGGTCCGTCACTGAGCAAATTGAAGGAACCGAGGATTCTTTCTTGGGCCGGGATGCTGCTGTCTCTCAGGAATTTCCTGGTAAGGAGGCTATCTCGTTCGCTTGGGAGGCGGAGGATAACGTAATAGGGGACAGATCCACTGGAGACCCAGCCACTGAAACCGGGACTCCGGAGTCAGGCGGGACTTCTCTCTGTTCAGTTGAAAACCTAACGACTCCAGGAAGTTGATGACCATGGCAGTATTCTGGCATTCTAGAACTGTTGGTGCCCAAATTATCAATCGATCTGGAGTGCGCTGCTAGGGATATCCCTTGGGACGAGGAGTTGCTGAACTACCGTGTCCGCCAGTTTTGTAAATATCACAGATGCATATTTAGACCGAAGGCATGACCCCTGAAGGAGTAGGCGATTCCCGAGTCTGGAAACCCAGGAGCGGAGAAGCTCCGGCCGGGGCGTGATAGTAAGCGTCTGAAAGATCGATAGAGGTGGTAGCGGCTCACGGAAGTAGAGTCGGACCTGTGCTACGTAAGCATCACGGTGTCGCATTTTATGTAATGATTTAGACGCGACAGATCCAGAATCACTCTTTGCTGATCGGAGTCTTTCTTGGGAACAGTGAACAACCTGCCTTGAAACTTTAGGTGCCTTACTTTCTTTATTGCTCGCTTGTTGAGCAGTGCCGCCACATAATCCTGTAGGACTCTTGAGGGTGGCTGGTAAAACCTGATCAGAGGAGGGGGGTCCTTGGTCCAGCTCCATCCTAGATCTTTGGACACAATGCTGTGTGCCCAAGGGCTGAAGGACCACTGGTCTCTGAACCAGTAAAGGTGACCACCTACCTGACTGTTCTCAGTGGGAGGAAGCGGGTTTGTTTTCTCTACCACGTCCAGGTTTACCTCTTGGGGTGGTGTTGGACTTGCCTCTGTAAGGGGCCCGACCTCTTCCCCCCCTTGCACTCCTATTAAGGCCGTGAAAGAACCCACGGCCTTCATAGGTAGGATTGTACGCCGGTGAGGCAACGTACGAGGGTGCAGCAAGGGAATGGGCTGGTTGGACCAGCACGTATTGTTGGGGATGAGCTTTAGAGGTGGAGGGCTGCTTGCTTGACTGCTGAGACCGGGACAACGAACTACCGTCTGATGATGGGAGCCTCTTGTGTCTCTGAACAGCTTACCACTCTTAGTCTGGGGCCGCCAGTTGCAGGGTCTTATGCTTATAAGCTGAGATACCCCAGCAGGCGAACTCTGGTTAGCTCCTAGTAGCCTCCCTGAGCACACTGGCTACCTCTTCTTCTGGGAAGAGGTTAGGGCCCCAGATAGAGCTCTTCATGAGCTTGTTAGGCTCATGACGTATGGTGGCTTCAGCAAAGATGAATTTTCTGCATTCAAGCTTAGCAGCCATCATGAAGTCAAAAGGTCTGTCTGAAACCCTGCTAACAGTTCAGCCCAGAACACAGAAAGAAGGGCTCATCTGCACAGGCGGCAGTCAACTGTGAGGCAGAAGGAGTTCAAGGACATGGCTAGCCTAGTCCGAGACCTCAGTCAGTCTTCAGCAGGGCTTCCGGGAGCTTAGGAAGCTGCTTTCATGCAAGATTGGAGTCGAAAGCGCACAGTAGCGTCCAGCTTTCCCACAGTAAAGGTGGATGGCGTGCTCAAGAACTCCCTCACCTGGGAATACCAGGGATGTGGAGTCTGTCTCCCTTAGTTGAGAGCAAGGGGTTACTGTCAAGCATGCTGAACCATGGCAGAGCCACTTTGTTTAGGCATGGAGTCGGCAACTTATCACCCAGGGCGAACATGGTGTAGTTGCCCTTGAAAGGTGTAAGCTTTGTGTTGTCTGCCTGGCACTCCGTGGGTGGGAGAAGCCCGACTGAGCTTGGTCCTAGGGAAGATCACTGTCTCTCTAGGACCTTGTCTGGTAATGCCCAGGCTTCCTCCGTCAGCCTAACGAAGCCTGGGTAAGGGGGCAGGAGATCGGGAGGAAAAAACTCAAGTTCCTCTAACCGTCTCGTGCCAAGACCTTCAACAGTCAAGTACCCTCGTGCTGAATGGCTGCAGAAGGGCAAAGCGCCAGGTTCCCCGACATCAGAGGAGGAGATCAGCGTGTCAGGGATAGCATACTGCGGTTCAACTCCGCTAGAGCGAGCCATTCCCGCCAGTATGTTATCATGGCTGGTAAGTTTCTCGGAAATTTTAGAGAACTTAGACTTGACCTCCGCCGAGAACCTCTCGAACAACGGTTTGCAAACGCCTCCGGGTCAAAGGCAGGCTGGCGAGGAGGGCTTGGTTTTGATGCCCTCTTACTCGGCGCCTTTGCGGAGGTTCCAGAGACTTGCTCCCGGAGGCTACGGAGTGCGCGGGGGACCTTAGCCTTCGGCCGAGAGAAAGCGTCGCTTTCCTGGAAGGCGGACTTAAAGCCCTTAAGCCTTCCATGGAAGTCTTCAACTTCAACAGGGACCTGTGATGGAGCCCTGTCACCCAAGGTGGAAGACTTGACAAAAACCTGAAAATGAAGACACAGAGGAAGATGGGGAATTAAAAGAGCGCCGCCCCGCAACCTCACTTACCTCGCTACCTACCACCTGGTCGGCTCTGTGTTCTGCATCGGTTCCGGAATCCCAAGTCTAACAGCGACATCCTCGACACCTCCATGCAGGATGTCTATCTTGGGGTGGCTGGGTCGCATCCCGGATCTGCTGTGATGGGGTTAGCCAACTCCTCTGGAACGCAGCAACCACCCGGTGCCGGGGGTAAAAACGAGTCCACTTAACCGTCGAGGACATAAGGCTTCCCGGCCAGACGTTTCTTCTGAACCCAGCCACCCAGGCGTGGAGAGACTCGAGGGGAGTCTTCTTGGAGGACTCGTCCGCCTGTAAGAGAACGGACAATTAGGGTTGAACGGAAAAATAAGCCCGAAAACCATAAGCACTACGCAGATATGAGGAGCGTAAGAAATGAAGCTATATCTCACCGACTCGTCCTGGATGCCAGCGCACAGAAGCGAAACAAACCTCACAGCGTCGGTGCCAAACAATAAGATCATCAACGGACGCACAGCCAGCGTGGGTCCATTTTCTGATCTTATACGGTTGCTGGAGAAAGCGGTGCACCCGGCTCCTCACAACGAACGAGTATGTAAGTGTAAAAAATACATGAACCTACCACTCTAAGCAGCCTAAAGCTGGAAGGCCAGGGTATTTCCGCTTACCGCAGATAACCGATTGGAGAGAAAAACCCCTCGTCAGAGGCAGGACCTGCTCCATAACTTAAACAGAGTGGAAGGCAAGATACTCCCGGTCACGGAATACTCCGGCGAGCGGAAAGTTCAGGAACAACAGGGACCCACCACAAGGGCTGCCAGCAAAAAGGCGGCGGAACCCCAGGGTGGAGCACCGGACCTCAATAAACACGCTAAAATAAGTATAGTAAGCGAATTAAGAAAACCTCCGCCAGATAATATAAATATATATAAGATACAAGTGATGGTAAAAATGAAAAATCCCAACTCCGGAGACCGGAGGGTATCCCCTCTCTCTCTCTCATTCCTCCCCTCTCCGGACCTCCCCGCCAGGAAACAAGGTGGATGAGGTGCCCGTCATGAAAGGCCAAGTATAATATAAGCTGGAGCAGGCATCAACAACCCAACCAAAGCAACCCGATGGAGAGTGGGCAAGATCAAGGAAAGAATGTTCGAAACCCGCTCGATCTTGGAGAGTGGTAAACGAAACATCAAAACAAACACAGCGCTGCCGGGGACTAGTTCTGGGAGGGAACGAATCTCTCCACCAGAGGAAGTCCCCAACTGGGCAGCCATCTAGCGTCACCCTTGCGAGAAAAGGCAAGAGCTGGCCTGAGATGAGGGGAGGGAGGGTGGTGGGGTAGGGAAGAGGAGTAGGCTAGAAGAGTGAAAACAGGAGACAGGAAGAAAGTAATTCACCGCTCGACTGCAAGCACGCCGCCAGAAACATAATATGAGCTTGGCAGGACAAGCCTACTCCTGAGGGAAGGGATGCGACCAAGAACTCAACGCCCGACTCCTGACTAGGCAAAGCCTAGGTGAACACCCGTGCTTAGGCATAGCCTAGGCTAACGGAAAGGAGTAAGGGAAGGGTGGAGGAAGGAATAACAGGAGTGCAGTATGAGAACCAGCCAGGACCGAAAAGGAGGGGGCAAAAAAGGCAAATAGCCTAGAGGAGGCACACCCAATGAACTCTACCCCTTCGAAAAGAAGGGGGAGAACAAAGGGGCTCACTCTGCCACCCCAAAAACGGCCACTGGAGGAAACAGCGACAAAACTCCCTCAACCCGATGATCCGCCCCACACCTAACCTATGAGGAGGCGAGAAGGGACAAGGTATCACAGGCCCCTAACATGATAGGCAAGGGAGAAAAACCCACACACAATATAAAATAAAAACCATCACAACTAAACACAATATACATAAAAATTATTTCTAAGAAAATAATGTGTGCTCATGCGAGTCATTAGCCCCTAACTCGAGGAGCGGCCAGACCTAGAGCTGGCCCTTTACGAAGAGGCAACAAAATATATACTTTTAACACAAAATATAATAATAATAATAGTAAATAAGTAAGACCAACTAGGAACTCATCCTGGAGGGGAGACCTAAGCGAGGAATGACGGGAACCCTATAGGGGGGACTCGTTATGAGGGTCATTAAAAATAAAGCAAACCCCCCAATAAAACCGTAGGAAAGCACCACAGGAAGAGTCCGGGGAAAAGAATAAGTAATATAACGACAAGAACCTTACGACAGAAAGACTGAAGGGCAGCCTCACGATCGGCATGGCTACAACTAGGGGCCTTGCGTGGCGAAGATCATAACAACAATCATAATTTAATGAAATATGGACAGATGCAGCCAGAAACTTATCGAAAAAACCCCACAACAAGATGGTACTTAACTTAGAGATGGTGAAACTGCTAGAAGACATGGCGAAAAGCAGGAAAACACCCAAAAAAGCACAAGCACAAAATTCTCAGTGAAGATAGTCACATGCTAGAAAATGGAATGAAGTAGATGGCGCTGGTGTCGCCGGTCTGGCGGATGCCTGTGCGTGGGGGCTGTAACGGCTCACCGCTCTCTTCCGGGGGTTTTGACATAGGGATGTCTATCGAGTGTAGCTCTGTGGTTGTGATCCTTTCAATCACCCTTGGTTATACCGGCGTCTTCTTAGGGAAGGCGCTCGATCTGGGGGTAGTAACCTGGCATTCCTGGCTCTTTTTCTCGATATCTAGCAATTTATACCTAGAAATTCGTGATAGTATGGAATTTCACCGGCTGACACGGGGCTGGACTCAGAAATGTTTATTTTGCTCAGAACTGTTGCTGCAAATTACAACTTCAATGAATACTGTAAAGCTTACTACTGCATTTAAGTATCAATGATTTCAGAACCGTAGAATATGATTGAAAGTTATAGGAGGTCAAGCAAGCAAATACACATTAAGACTGAGCTCCTCCCCCTTCTAAAGTTGCCAGATGTCGCATTAATTAACTTAATCCGAGAGAAGATTAAAAAAAATGTATCCTCACCTTCCTTTTGAGTGTACCTACTTACCAGTGTTATTAATAGTGAAACCTCTGGTTGCTGTCCAAGGAGGGCCGCAGACTAACCACCAGGGAAGAGTGTCTAACTAAGTTGTGATATATCCCTAGCCTATTGTACCACAAATGATCAACAGTATCAATATAACCTAAATATCCTCGTAAGTTTAAGTACTGCCTGTCAGTAAGCCATTACAATGTTATTTTATTGATCCTAGAATACTGCTCATATGTAATCCTAGAGCCTATTGCTCTTTCTTTTTGCCTAGTATGAGGTATTACCTAATCAGATTTTATGGATCACACTTAAATATATAGGCTATAAAACCAGCAACTTACTAATAAGTAAACTCATAGTTAATTACTACTTTTGTCTGTCTAGGTTGTTGTTTGTATCCAATTCTAAGTTGTTTTGGTTACCTATATAAAACAGTAACCCAATAATGTGTAATCTTATAGCTAGGCTATCACTTACTCTAATCTAGGATACTGCCTAATCCGGATTATTTAATTCACACTTAAGGGTATGGGTTATGTACAACACAATTGCCTTAGTATGTAGTCTTACAGCTAGACTACCATCTCATGCAGCACAGGTTACTATTTTCATCTAGTCCTAGACTACATGGTCTAGGCTAATGATTTAGTCCAATAATGGGATGTTTTGTAAAAGTTTATCACTTAAGTTAATAATTGGTACTGCCTAGTCTTGAATTATTTTAGTTCACGTGTAAGTATACAGGCTATATAAAGGGAAAAATTCTGTAGCCTGTTTATCAAATCCTAGTATCCTTGGTGTAGTTTAGGATGCTGCCTAAGACCATAAAAGTATGTCTTTAAAGGTTCTTAATTACCTTAATTTAGGTTACTACCTAATCCAGGTTATTTAAATTACCTTTAGGATATGTAATCCTAGGTTATAGGCTACAGACAACATACTATAGTCTAAGCTATTGTAGACATCATTATCTGAAAGAGTTATCTGAATTAATAAACTATTGGAACATTTCTCTGGATAAAACTTCAAATTTATTCACTTTTCACAAATAGCAAAGAGATCGTGAGAAACGCAAACCATGTGTAGTAAAACAAAGCTGGTTCAGGTTTCCATACACAAACACCTGTTCCACAGTTTAAACTAACGCTTTTTAACGGGAGCTTAAAAATAAGCTCTTAACTTTCAAGTTTAGATGTTTCCGTGATCCTCACTGATGAAAAGCTCGAGGAACAATGTGATTTTTGTGAGGAGCACTAGCTTGACATCCAGACTTTATGCTGACCAAAGAGATAATGGCTCCTGGTCTTTTATCTGCCCGGTCAAAAACAAGATGACGGACGTATATGCTCAATAGTCACTTCTTACAGGTTTTGACATAGGAAAACTGGGTTCATCTTCGCTGAAGATAAGGAAAAATGCCCTCATCTAGATAAGGAAAAATGCCCTCTTATCTGAGTCCATTATACTCTATCACGTGTGTCACAGTGTTTTCATTACAACACAATATCTGTCTACACGACCCTAGGCTAAGATGTTTCTTTGATATTAGTTTAGCTGCCATGTGGGCGCTGGTACGCCACGGAGGGGTAACTCCTTGAGGATGAAACAATTGACTACACTATCAAAAAGAAGTTATATCAGGAACAAATGTAATACCCTTCTTGAAAAACGTGCATTTATATTTCATAATTCTGACTTCTTCAGAAATGCAACGCACAATATCTACAAGATGTACAATTTATTTATTAACAAACTGGCTATCACATCTTCATGAGTCACTAAGCACAGATACAAAGACTGCAGATTGGACAGCAAACAACCTAAATGAGATAGCAACTAATGTATATGTGAGAGGCCAAGTTTTACTGTGATTCACAGCAACAAAAACAACAGCAAGACCTGACAGAAAATGTGAGAATCACAATAAATACAAAAAGAGGCAGAGAAATGACTTGG
Source organism: Macrobrachium rosenbergii (assembly GCF_040412425.1). Classification (NCBI taxonomy): domain Eukaryota; kingdom Metazoa; phylum Arthropoda; class Malacostraca; order Decapoda; family Palaemonidae; genus Macrobrachium; species Macrobrachium rosenbergii. Next base: position 24,042,600 of record NC_089750.1, read on the forward strand.
CATAAACACCTCCAGAAAAAGGGAAACAACAACAACAAAAATGGGAAGAGCATGAGAACTTCATGTGTGCACCTACCTAAGACAACCCAGCTGAAAGCTTTTACACACCTGAGGTAATATTTCACTCACTAGGATAACAGGATCTTTTTATAAATATCTAACTGGGCATGCTTGTATCACCATTTGCACTTTTCCCTATTTTTTTGTAGTTACCTGCTCCACTACTAGTGAAACAAGCTAATACCATTAAAACTGCCCTCAGTACTATTACCAAAACTTATACAAATGTAAAATATATAACTGCTGCTTTCTTTAACACTATTATGACTGCTAGTATCAACGCTAATTACTGTAACTGTCTTAGTTTTATCATCACTACTGCTATCACCATTATCACTTGCGCCATTACTACCATTACTGGCACTACTAAATACTACTGTCATTAATACTCTCCTTCATATACATGATAAACCTGTCGACCTAGCTGTTGTGCAAGTCAAAAGAAGGGTTGGGGAAAATAGCCCGAGAATGTCCAGTGACAATTCAAAGCAAAATTAATTGCTAATATTTGAAATAAACACTTTTTGTTCTAATCCTTACCAATATCTTAAAGACAAATGATGATGATATTACTGATGACCATTCAGCAGACTAAGGCATCTTGTCCCCAGTAGAAGTTTCAGGAGCATTGTTTAGTATATTTTGCTTTCCTATTGTCTTAACCAAAAATAGTTAAAGATATCTCACAGCAGAGAAAGCCTGTAAATTACAAGCAGCTGCCTCAAGGTAAGTACCTAGCCGTTACTTATTTTTTAAAGGCTAGGAGACCTAGACAGGCAAACTATGACCACATTGAGCTCAGCTCTGTGAAAGCAAAGGGAGAAAAGAAGGGAAAGAGGTTAAGGAACAGTATTTCTCAGGTGTTGATTCATTCATTAGCCTCTTGAAAAGCTGCATACTGAATGACTCGGGAAAACCTGACAGGGCCAGAGTTTCACGATTTAGATGTGAGGGGGATGAATGAGTTAAATTGGTTTTTCGCGGGATTCACCATTTCCTGGTTGTATATATGCGTGTGTGTGTGCATACATACATACACACACACACGCACACACACATATATATATATTCTTATGCTGTGGTTTTCATAATGCAGTAATCTCCCCGTGTTTATGTGTGAGTTGTTGTATAACTGTATGATTTTGTATTCAGATGCGCATATGCCGTAAAAGAGTTAGCGTAAGGTTGCAGTGATTAAACGCTGTGTGGTTTGAGAGAGGACATATGCGTGGTATGTAGAGAGAGAAGGGACAGGGAGCCCTTGTTCGTTGTATAGGGACGCAATTTGTTTAGTCAGTATTCAAAACTTGCTGAGATTAACACCTCATGTGACTCCATTAGTGTACAAGACGTTATGGGACTCAATCAAAACACTGTTGGGTGGAAAATTCCATTACGAAAGTTGCCTAATGTCATTCAGGAATTTTCAATGAAACGATGTTTTCCATTCTTATTATAATGACTAGAGATTCTCTTGTTCTGAAACTGTAATGATAAATATTATTGTTAACTGTAATTCCACTTCCTCTCTAATTATCGTTTTAAAGAGTTTTTAAAATAAAAACCTCGTCTGGGACTTGTCCATGCACTCGCATAGGCTATGCCCTGCAGCATCTAAAACGCCCTTATGAAGGGGCATCATTCTGATACCTAGAGCCGTGTTGAAAAGAGAGGCTCGGTCCTCTCTCTCTCTCGCTCTCCCTCTCTCTTGCTCGCTCGCTTTGGGACTTCAAATGTCCTGTTGTAACGTAATTGATATTTTGGTAGACGATGGTCACTCACAACCTTTAACTGTTTAATTTCTTAGTAAATGTGTCTGAGTTATCTGAACAGTGTATTTTATTAAGTGTGTGTGTAACGGCACCTGATTAAAGATACAAAGCATTTGGTACTAAGGTATTGTAACATGATTATTGGTTTTTAGTGCACTAAAAATAATATTTACAGTGATTATATGTAGACACCTTGTTCCTTTTTAATATTTTTTCATGTTATATGTTTTATGCTTTGTCTTTTGAAGAATTTTATAATTACATGGAGTGTTTGCTATTGCCTTAATTTTTGCTTTACATTTTTTTTTATATTTAATTTTTTGCAGAGTATATTTCTGTGTCTTTTGTATCCACATTTTTATATGATTGATTTATTTGCCTTGTTTTGTTTAACACTTGGGAACTGAAATTTTGTTACTTAACATTTTCAATTTTTCTTGAATAATTTTTTGATTAATTAATAAATTAATTTCTGATTTAATTTTGACTGATGATTAATTCAGATTAATCCAATTTTGTTTTGTTTTCAAGTAATAATAAATTTCCCTGAGACTGTTAATGTCATGTACTGTATAATCTTTGAATTTAAAAATAAATTTTTTTATTTAAAATATTATATAAGAGTTTCATTTTATTGACCCTCCAGTAATTTTTATTTGAATTTGAGATAGAGTGGTAAGTGAGATGTTTCCCTTCAAGTAATTGAAGTGAGCTCGAACCAGGGAAATGAAATAAATAGAAATACTCGAACTTTTATAATGTTAATGGAGTGACGCCCTTAGATTTTACCTCACACCTGTTTAACGAACGTAATCTGCTTTCTTTCATGATTGATAAGTTTTATAAGGGATCACTGTTGCCTTTAGAGAAATCAGTCGTTTTGTATGTGTGATGAGGGTTCAGGTGTCTGGCTGTTGTGAGGTAACTATAATTATTGAATAAATGGTAAGTTTGGTAATCAAATATCAAGCACTTAGATACCAGGTTTGATTTAAAGAACAGACACTGGACACTTCGTCACAATATATATATGTACTGCCCAGGAAAACTCTTGTGCTGACTGTCCCTTTTATTCAGATATTACTGTTTAACTGTCCCTTTTATCCAAATATTACTCTTCTGACTGTCCCATTTATCCAGATATTACTGCAGTGAATGTCCCTTTTATCCAAATATTACTGTTCTGACTGTCCCATTTATCAAGATATTACTGTAGTGACTGCCTCATTTATCCATGTATTACTGTACTGACTGTCCCATTTATCCAGGTATTACTGTACTGACTGTCCCTTTTATCCAGGTATTACTGTAGTGAACTGTCCTATTTATCCATGTATTACTGTACTGACTGTCCCTTGTATCCAGGTATTACTGTGGTGAACTGCCCCTTTTATCCAGTTATTACTGCAGTGAGTGTCCCTTTTTATCAAAACATTACTGTGGTGACTGTCCCATTTATCCATGTATTACTGTGCTGCCTGACCTTTTTATCCAGGTATTACTGTGCTGGTATTCCTGTGGTGACTGACTGTCCATTTTATCCAGACATTCCTGTGGTGACTGTCCCCAAAACTTACCTGTCCCTTTATCCAAGTATTACTGTGCTGACTGTCTCTTTTTACCAGGTATGACTGTGGGAACTGTTCATTTTATCCAGACATTGCTGTGGTGACTGTCCCATTTACCCCCTGCTAAACCTAAACACACCCCCCACTTAACTGAAACACCCCCCACTAAACCTAAACACACACATCCACTAAACCTAAATACACACCCCCGACTAAACCCAAAATACAAACCTTGATACAGAATTATTAATCACAGGAAAGTAAAGCATTTTCAATATTATATTCCTATGGCATCGAGTATATACATGAAATGAGGTATGAAACCTACCCTGTTATCCAATTTGGATTAAACGATGGCCACCTGCCAAATTTTGTCTAGATCGGTCTAGCTGTTTTCACATAAATTATAATAGGAAGGGGGAAAGGGAAGGGGAAGGGGTATGGGTTTGAAACGACCCTATATCTAACTTGGGCTAAATGATGGCCACTTGCCAAATTTTGCCTAGATCGGTCAAGCGGTTCGGATTTATATAGAGCACAAAGCTACAAGTATAAAACATACACACATATAAACATTCACTTTTATATATAGGACACACACACACACACACACACACACAGTATATATATACACATATATATATATATATATATATATATATATATATATATATATATATATATATATATATATATATATATATATATATATACATACAGATGTATATGAACAGCCGCAAGTGCTAGTACCACAGGTCATCAAATGGCTCTTAGTAGGCCTGCATTCTACATCCAGTGTACTGTAGAACAAATTTCTTTAAATAAAATTTCGTACCATATTGTGTTAATAAACTAATATAAACTACAGTATGTTTGAAAAATTATTTACATTGTCATGCATCCACATTTTTAAAATAGAACCAATGTCAGTCATGCATTAAATGACAAGATAATTTATCCTGCTGTGAAATGATTCCCAAGAACATGTGCGAATGTAAAATTCTTCTGACGATGATGAAACTGAAGCCATAATTGTATTATTTATTATTTCCTCTGAATATGATCAAATTACTGAACAACAAAGAAACCAGTACTATTAAGGATTCTGATTCGCATTAAGATTAGTTAGTCTGAAAAAAATGAATAAAAAAAAAAAATACTAAAAACCAGGGGCGTAATTTCAGATTTTTTATGGGGGAGGGGGGACAAAGGCCGTTTGGCGAGCGAAGCGAGCCTAATCACCTGTGGGTTTTTTTATTTTGAGCTATTTTATGTGCTTTTTGAAGCACATAAAATAGATAGATGGATAGAAAGATAACTATAACTTAATGTGATGACGCATTTGAATTTCGGTAGGAATAATGGAAAACCAGCTGCTGTTACTTCTTGGGGCTTGGTGGGGTGAGGGGGGCAAGTTGAGGCTTTGGGGGGGACATCTTGAGTCTTGGGGTGTGCAGTTGTCCCCCCACCCCTAAATGACGCCCCTGCCAAAAACCTTGACTTTATCATCACTCCAAATTTACTGTTTAGTCTTCCATACTGGCCTTGTTTACCTCAGGAAGAAAACGGCGGAATTTTTGAAACGGAAAAGAACAGCACTGGACACCCAGTCTGCTGACCAGTGTTGCTAATTTAGCGCTTTTTGCGCTAGATTTGGCGCGCTTTCAATTATTTCGGCGCCCAAAAATTTTCGTTTGGCGCTGGCGCCTTTTTTAGCGCTTTTTAAGGAAAGAGGATTTCTACATTAAATAGTATTCTTGCCATTAAATATGGATTGAAGAGCTGCGGGCAATGTTGCTATCAATGTGAACTTCCAAGTGATGTTGTCAAGAAAATTGGAAGTCTCGAAGCTTATGAAAATGAAGATGCAGATGGGAACTTTATTGGAAGGTTAGAAGACTTCTAAATTTAGCAGAACCACGCATATAATTTTTAATGATGATCAGTACACGTAAGTACAGCATAAGCTTTATTAATTACTGCTTATTTTTTATTTGGCGCCTTTTTTTTACTGCATTAATTAGAAAGTCTAGTGCCTTTTTAGTGCCTTTGCGATCCACTTTTATCGCTTTACTGTCAAATCGAGTTGGCAACACTGCTGCTAACTGCTGACGCTTCAGTTGCTTAGTAACAAGGCAGGTGACAGCACGCAGATGAGCGACCTCGAACATTTCTAGGCCCACGTGACCCTATTTGCTTTTCGGCGTTGTAGTAATTGGAGGTGTTGCTTGTTTTGATGCAAAATTGCGAGAGGTAAGATTTTCCAGTGGACAGATAATTCAGTTTTCAACTTGACAGCTTTTTTCTGGGTATTATAGCAGACTACTGCCGCGGGGTGAATCCCGCTGGGAGTTAGACTGGAATATTTACAGCCTTTGGTTCACCTTTGTCTTTTGTTTATGTTATTACGTTCATTCCCACGAGGGTGGTATTGAATACGACGCCCATTTTGCACGTAAACTGGTAGTTACTGAGCTAGAGGGTCGAGGTAGCATCCTGCACGGCTGCTTTACCATTTTCTTTAAGTGCTACCAGGAATGTAGGAAGCGGTTAATGACTCACTGTGCATATTGGATGTTTACTGATTGGCTATTAGGTTTGGTACTTGAATGATGTAAGCTCCAGAATTTATTCTTTGCCTTTCAGATTGTTAAAAATATGGTAGTATACTTTATACCAGAACGCTAAACACGTTTATTCTGTTAGGAAGGTACAATTAGGCCTGCAATTGAGGTCTCCCGCTCCTTCAGTTATTCAATTAAACTGATGTTTTCGTAGAAGTGTTCTGTCCCTTAAAACTCAGCTTTGCTTCACAACACGTGTAATGGAAACTTGACCCTATAGCTGAAGCTAGGCCTAGTCCGACTGTCTCATTAAAAAACGACCAAACTGCCCTGAACTTCATTGTGTAATGCAATTTTACAGCATACTGCAGTCATACATTCAGTTATTCCATGAAACTGATGTTTTTGTAGACTTGTTCTGTCCCTTAAAACTCAGCTTTGCTTCACAACACGTGTAATGGAAACTTAACCCTATAGCTTAAGCTAGGCCTAGTCCGACTGTCGCATTTAAAAACGACCAAACCGTCCTGAACTTCCTTGTGTAATGCAATTCTACAGCATACTGCAGCCATACATTTTACAATTGCGTGCCCAACAAGATATTTGCAAATAACCGCAGTCGCCAGACTGTAGGCTACCAAGTTTGTGGGATCTGTAGCTCACCCGTAGGCGGTGTCACGCGTTCGTTGTCTAGATCTTGACACCTAACTGCACCAAGTACAGTAGGCCCACAGTTTTCGTATGTTCATACAGAACAAAATTCGTTCAGTTCCTTGAGTTGTTATTCAAGCAAGACGGCAATTTAGAGTTGGCAAAGTAAACTTACCTTCAGCTCGTTGCGAAGCTTGGCGACAAAAGCTGGAAAATGATTTTGCATCAACCGAATCGTCCGTTTTCCCGCCCGCCCTACTCCTGCATCTGGATGCAGTGGTGCCACATTTCCACACCACTGGCTCCATGCTCCTAAATTTTATATTCATTCAACCATCGGTAAAATCTAACGTATATCGAAAAATATACGCTTTCCTTTATTGTCTAAAGATCATTTACCGTAAACATACGTTAAGGTGCCCTACACGATACATATTGACGTCAATAAAATTGCTTCAATACTTATTGAATCAATCTTTTGCCATTAGACCATTCAATTTTATGGTCAATATCAAGTTTTCTATTAGACTTCATAAATGCAACATATCCGCATTAGATACTGCTATTTCAGTACTTTGTTGTTTGGCTTCGAGAAGAAAAACCAAAGAATGCGTCATTGGATGAAGAACTGGTACAAGAGGAGAGATTAAAATGCCAACGAAAATCTGTTATCAGATTTTAAGATTTAGCTCTTCAATGTTTATGTTCATTGATATATATATATATATATATATATATATATATATATATATATATATATATATATATATATATATATATATATATATATATAATTATTGTTGTTTAATTTTGTTGTATTTTGCATGTTTTCATCTCATCAAAAACTAATTTTGTTGTATTTGCATGTTTTCATCTCATAAAAAACTATAGTTATATAATTGCTATATAATCATGATGAATAAAGCCTATAAATACTCACATGTGAAGCCAGATCTCCTCATGGTCATCTATGGTATTAATCGATTCTGCAGGAATTTCCTGCTCTTGTAGAAATAACATTTCCTGAAAGTAATATAATGTCGATTCATAGACTTCATCAGAGCCTGCCAGCCGTCTTCGAATACTTTATCCTCTTTAGTTCTTCCCCAAAGTTTGTCCTCAGCGAATTAAGCTGCTGCTTTACATCTTGTAGGTAAAATTTTATTGCATAGCCCTACCATTTCCTTTGTTGCTATACTCCTCTGCTTTCACCTTCCAGAGGGATGGCATCCACTTTTATAGGCGAATCCATTCCTATATAAAACCCCTCTCTGCTTCCTTGAAACTTGTCTAGCTTCGGAAATGTCATTGCAGTGTAAGGTGAGAAGCGAGGTTTATTGTCAATACCACCCTCAAAGGGGAGACTTTTTATTGCCAACTTAGATCGTTTCAGTACTATTGAACAACCTTTCAGCCTTCCCCCTAGACGTTCAATGGTTTCGAGAATGCCGGTATATTGGTCAATTAAATGTTTATCATTATGTGGCCTCTTGACATGCTACGCCATTAGCTGATGATGGGACTGTTATGTAGATCTAAACATTAAATGCATTTACAATATCACTTTGCAAAGAACTTCCCGTATCAGGTTAATCACAATAATTTTTTACATTTAGTAAAACAATTTTCAATAGATTTAAGTTACCATAATTAGATGGAAACCTAAAGCTGTCACTCTGGTATCGTCTGCATTCTATGCATCAATCAAGACATCGCTCGGTCGACTTCTACTGCTTCATAAATTGTCGCGGAAACAACCATTCTCTGATTGTTCTTTATAAAAGTCATTATTATATGAACAAATAAATATGCAAATAACCGAGAATATAGGTCAATGAATCACATGATATAAGAAAATAATATATTTGACCACAATAAACCCCCAAAAAGTGTGGAAATTTTTTCCACACTTAGTATGTCAGACCGTAAAATGAAGACCCCACTTCTGCAATCGATCGTCTTGTGCATGAAAACTTCCACACCGGAGCAGGACCCACTTAGACCTGCACCGGAGGCCACATTGCTTCGTTTCGGCAACAGAGATCCTGAAGTTCTTGTCGTAAAATTGTATAAAGGGGCACACATACAGAGATTTTCGGGTTTTACCTCATTCACTTTTTAGACCTCATTTCCAAAGGGGATAGATTGTTTGCATAATATGAGTTTCCTGCAAGTGAACAGAGATCTATCCAAAATCGTGCTGTTATAACTTCCGCAAGAAGCTAACATTTAAAATCTTGATCAGTCATGGAGGCTAGACCTTGGGCAAACTCGCTTTTTAACTACCACCTACAACGTAAGACAACTAGGCTACAGTCCCGCCTAACCTTCCTGTGTATTTTACCATTATGTGGCGGGCCAAAACGGAATAAACCTTTTTTCTCTCTCTCACGGGTTTCAGGCCTGATGATGCAAAAAGTTCTGGTTACTCCCCACCCGTCATCAATGATGCATCATTCTTAAGTAATTATCAGGGATACTAGTATTACAGACAAACTCATCCTCCAAAAACATAAAAGTCTGCTTGGTATAGTCGAGAGTCCATACTCATTTTATATAATGACTTGGTTCTAAATTCAGTTAGTCATTTTATCCTGTTATTACATACTGATCTGCCTAGATATTACACTAGACCTACCTTGTGGTTTTTCATTTGAACAACAGCAGTTGCAAATTCTCTCTCTCTCTCTCTCTCTCTCTCTCTCTCTCTCTCTCTCTCTCTCTCTCTCTCTCTCTCTCTCTCTCTCTCTCTCACAGAACATTTGAATTTTGAAAATAATTGAACAATGTTTCTCTTGTAAATGAAACTTTAAAATTTAATTTTTGTATAGTAATAATAAGTGCTGAACGAAGGAACGTTACGATGGAACGTTACGATGAATTTTCACTCGCAAACTCGTAACGTTAATCTATATGGATGTGTCTTTTCAGACCTTTCGGGTAGAATAATGAGCACAGTATTAAAAGTGAAATACACAAGAGCCCAATGCCAGAAATCGATTGATGGAAATGTGCATTGCGGCTTCTGTCGTGTGAATGGTGAATGAGTAGATATTTGTATGTCGAGAAGTGAAACAGCAGGACGTATAATAAACCTCAGATCATTTTGCTGGGACTCCTTAACTGTATGATTGATGGAAACTGCAGTGGATGTACCCACACCTCACTCGACCTCATTGTTACCCATTGGCTTAGCACATTAAACTCACCCACGCTATTTCTTCGTCCAATAATTTCAATCGTTGTGGCTGCCTTTCCGACTTCCTGTAGGTCTACTCACAAAACGTCTTCATTCCACTGTGCTCAGTTGAAGCCTTCATTCATTTTTTTTTTTACTTTTTTCAGCACCACAGCATAGGTATTTTTTCGAAAATTTTGGCACCATTGAAATTATCTACTGGTTTCTTAGGCTTCTGTTTTAAAACTTGCACTGGAGGTGCATTTTATACCTTTCCGTGTCACTTCGTCCTGCATCATCAAATTAAACATACTCGGCATTAAATTATTTTTATATTCTCCATTTAGTCTGTTCGTACTAAGCGTTTCGTTTTGTAGGGTCACTTTAATGGGAAATTATGAATATACAGTACTGAAACTGTATTTTTAATGCATGATACTAATTCCGAATGTAATTTTTTTAATTGTTTTATTTTGGCATCCTATCTCTGGTCTTTGTAGCTGTAGTTCCACATGAAAGTCGTTTAAATGTTGAAAAGTTAAAACCAAACCACTTTACGGGCTGCTGTAGAACGAGAGCCCGTGCCAGCACAAGGCTGGCTAAGTCTAAATCATTAGCAAACCACTAATATTTTTTTTTTTTTATTTCTGAACCCCCACAACTTAAAATTGGAAAACTTCATGAAAGCTAAAAGCCCTTTTAACATCTAGCACCACCATAAATACTTACAATTTCTCTTTAAATTTTGTAAAATGAAAGTCTTGAAATAAAAAAAAAAAAAAAACAATCGAAAATATAATACGGCAATTTTCTCATTACCGCGCTTGCTGATCTGAAGAGGCAGGTGGAAAAGGGCAAATTGAATGATGGGGATGGTACATGCTTATCCTATATTAAGTTATCCCAGACCCCTAGCCAATTCTAGAGCAGGTAGCCTACCATATACGCGAACGTGAAAGTAAATACTTCCTACTAAAGTTTTGTGGGCAAGTAAAAATTTACTCCAGCTTCAAGCGTTTGCCACAGCCGCGGCAAGTAACAATGGAAGTTAGAAGGTGAAGAGAGGAGAAAAGATAAAGTGATTTGTGATAGGGTACGGGTTATCCCCCAAAATACGACGTGACTTGAGGGCTGCTGTCAAGATAAACTTAACAAGCTGGTAGTTAGTTTATTGCAGTTCGCTGATCATGATAGCAGGTCAATTTCCATACATTTCCGCTTTCATTTAACTTTACTTTTTAGTTATTTAGAATGCTAAGCATCTGTCTGGTATTTGATTGCAATTCAAATAACAGTTAAGGAATCCTCTCGACTGAGCGTTGTCTCATTTTATGAATGTAATATTTCTCAGATATTACCCAAGATGTTGTATTGCTTTTTTAAATCTAGGCCTACAGCGACCTCGATGTGGCAGGACAATACAGTAAATTATTACCATAAATTTTTGAACCTCGGCCAAACGTCTGATTGCACATGCAGAAAGTAAACGTCTGTTTCCAGTTTCGAAGTTTGGCATTTGTTAGGACCTGGGTGCTTATGGTACTCTTTTTAAGCATTTAGGTACGTAGAAACATCCCAAGGTTCTGGTCATGAAGATGGTGTTAGTCTTGACAATAACACTGCGTTTGATTGCGTTAACCATGAAGCTCTTGTAGAAATATTTTGAGATTGGAATTGTAGGTTAGAATTGTTATTCAAGTTTTAATTAGTATATTGTAAAGTGTAGTTGTTAATGGGCAATATAGTGACTACAAGAAAGTAATCTGGTGTGCCTCAGGGTAGTGTTATTGGCCCATTGCCCTTTTTTTTTTTTAGCATGTAGGATATATTTTAATCTTGAAAACTGGTTGTTTTGTTATGCAGATTATATTACTCTCTTTGCATTAATCGTACCTCCTGAGTGTGTAGGCCATTGGTTGCCGAATATCAAAATAGAGAGTGAGTTCACATAGTGAATATTTTAGTGTGATCACTAGCAGGTTTGGGTCATTTGATTCCCCACCCAGGTACTGTATTGACATTGACTAAATGCATCCCATCTAAAATTCTTGGTGCCATGCTAGCTTTCATTTGCAAGAAAAAGAATTGCGTACTGAGCCAGGTCTTTCCAGATATTTAGAGACTAGTCTATCCTGGAGAAATATTTCTATTCTGCCAAATTTTAAATATTGTTACTTAGTTTGGTCTTCAGCAGCTAACTCTCATGTCAAATTGGACAAAAACTGGAGTTCTGTGAATTCTGTGTCTCAGATATTAAGAGTATTAGTCTCTGCCACTGGCTTTCAATTAACACTTAGTGTACGCTTTGTATGAAATTTTTCATAAACCTTATTCTTTGCTTTTAGATCTCAGCTTTACCAGGCTCCAGTGTTGCTAAATCTCTTGTTAATTCTAACAGTCTGGCTTTTGCTTTTCAGGGTTCAGTACCACATAGTTTTGTAATCTTATTCTTGCTGTGACCAAATTGGAGTGGCCTTCATAATCATATTTGGTATGTATTTAAATCTCTGAACTCTATAAGTTTAAACTTTGTGAAATGCTTTTATGATGAGCAGGCACCTGTGGTTTCTACTTCATTGTTTGTTATTTATTTAATGGGACTTATTGACTTCTCATTTATTTATTTTTTAATTTTATTTTTTGTATACAGTACTACTGTATGTTCCTTTTGTATTTCTTTTTCCGTCCTGGACTGCTGTTTATTGTGCCCTTCAGTTTGTAGACTGTAGCATTCCATCATTTCATCTAGAGTTGCAGCTTATCTTGTAATAGTAATAATATAGTTTTACAAGATAATATAGCATTATAAGATATAGCTTATAGTATTGTGTGGGTACCTTTTTTTTTCATTTAATTTGATAGTTTAATAAGAAAAAAAATTAACTTCATTCTTTTATTGTATTTTTATATGTACATACCTGATTGTATATCTTGGCTATTGTAATGCACAGTGAGTGAAAATTAATATTTATTACAGTATTATGTGGTGTAATGATTAATGATGATATTAATGATAAGCATTTTGTCCATTAGGTGTTCAGATTCATGTCTGGTGTAGGCCTATCTCGTGCACTTGCTGCCTGGTCTTTATTCTTTATTTCAACTGAGTTGTCTGCAGTTGAGCTTTTCAATAAAATTTTTTGCATTGTCCAGCAAATAACAGCATAGTATATGCATGCACAGTATGTGTAAGTCTGTCAGTATTTATGTATATATGACAGAAAAGATCATATTTTCGACTTCTGAACAACTGATAAATTTCAGCCAGACTTGACACAAAGCATTTAGTAAAGGGGATTCGCACTCGTTCAAATGGGGTTCATGGTAACGTTCCAGTAGGTTAGAATTTAGAATTTATGAAGTAGGGTTGGGTTGTTTAAAAGTCATTTACTTTAGAACTGCTGGGGGCAGAAATGACAAAGCTTATATGGAAACTTCCTTACGTAATCTTTTGAAGACACGTGTTTGTTTAATCTATGGTGGTTGGGCCAACTTGGGTTCACAATTTGGATCCAAAGTTTTACATAGAATATGTAAGATTTAAGTGTTCTCAAGAGCTTGAGGGCTCTAACTAGTCAAATTAGCATGCAGTTATCCTCATGTACTTAGGACTTGGGGTCATGGTTGGACCACAGCAGATGCCAAAGTTTTGCAAAGGATTATATAAGAAAGCATGATCCTATCTGTTTCTATAGAAATTTATACAGAAATACAAATGATAATTTTGTACAGGAATATCCTTCAGCATTCCTGTACAAAATTATCATTTGTATTTCTGGTGAATTTGGTAACAGAGTGGTGTCCAAGCATGTTTTCTTCAACTGTTGTAATGTGAACACATGAACACATGTCGCACTCCTGGCTACTAAGTTGAACTTCTTTTGGGGGTGGTTTGTGAAGGGTGCTAGTGGGTGTAGCTTTGAAGTGTTAGCCTATCACTTCCTCACTGCTGAACTCTACATTACTCTTTTCCCATGTACATCACCTTCTCATGCAAGAGGTGTGTATTGAGGGAGGTGGAAGATCTTACACCTACTGTACACTTATTATGTGAAAGTTTCCCCAGGGTATTGACTACTGTACCTTCCTCAGAGGATATCAAGGCTCAAGCTAGGAGGAGGAGAAGTGCAAGCGCTGTATTTACGCTACCACCTCATTGTCATTGCACTAATCCTCTTCTCCATCTCCTTCACCTTCGTCCTATAGGAGGCGGAAGTAGTCCAGAAGGCCTCTCGCAAGAAGTTCTGTGGAGTTTTGACTGAGAGCTATTCTCAGCTCCAGACAAGAAGGGGGTTAGCTCTCAAAGATCGTATGGGTGATTGCCTTACTTCTGGCTGGGCTGGGATGGGAATTACTTAGACATGAGGACTGCTCCCAGCTCTCCCTCTTTTGTTTCTCCAGAAACACACCTGGTCAAGCCAGCATGGCCTACTCTATGCATGTTCACTCTCTGGACTGTGCAGAAGCAAGTGGAGGGGTTAGCTTTTCCTTCAGTGTTTCTTCAGAAACACTGAGAAGAGCCTGTGTAACCCGGCACAAACTCAGTCCGTAGGCCATGTGCAACTAGGTAGTTAGGTAGGCCATTCCTCCTGTGGCTGAGCCAGCATTACCTACTTGTTCAACCCATGCTCAGTCCCCAGATTGTGCTTGTGTTGATGGTGGGTTTGCTCATAACAGATCCCCTCGAGTACACACAAGCTGTGGGATTATATGGCAGTGTGCATGCATGTGTCCATTCACCTGTAAACTCAGTACAGGCAGTCCCTGGGTTACGACGTTCTGAGTTTACCTCGGTTTTCAAATATATTCATTGAAAAATATATTCATTAAAAAATCAGAATGCAAGTAAAATACTGTACAGGACACCCAGAGGATTAGAGGTAAGGCTTTCGTCACTTTATTTCTCATTTTTATACATTTTTTTGTGACATTTGGGGTTAAGTTGTTTTCCAGGATGCAGTGCGGCGTCAGAATGGAATCCCCAACATAACCTGGGGACTTCCTGTACTGGGTATGGAAACAGATTTTTTGTCCTTTCAGAATCCCTTTAGCAATATGGTGTGGAATTATATGGTAGTGTGCATGCATGTGCCCATTCACCTATGAACACAGTGCAGTACTGGGAATGGACACAGATTTTTTGTCCTTTCGGGATCCCAACAGCAATGTGGTGTGAAGATCCTTTTGGCTCCTTGTAGGACTAATGGTGTCAGGGAAGTAACCATGGCTCCCTCAGATCTTAAAAACTACTGAGGCTAGGGGACTGCAAATTGGTATTTCTGAGTCCAGTCCCGTGTCAGCCGGTGAAATTCCATTACAGCACGAATTTCTAGGTATAACAATGCTAGATATACCAGAGAAAAAGAGCTTTCAGGAAAGCTGGGGTTACTACCCCCAGTCGAGCGTCTTCTAGGAAGACGTCGGTATAAAGAAGGGTGAGTGAAATACCACTACCACGGAAATATACTCGAAAGATCTCTCCTTATCAAAACCCCCGGAAAAGAGCGGTGAGCCGTTACAGCCCCTACACTCAACACCCACCAGGACGGCGACACCAGCGCCACCTACTTCATTCCATTTTCTAGCACGTGACAAATTCGTTTCTTTTGTGTGCTCGTCCTCTTATTTGGATTATTTTCTACATCTACGATGGCATCGAGCACCTTTTCCATCTCTAAGTTAAGTACCATCTTCTTGTGGGGTTTTTGTTCTGTTTTATTGGCTGTTTTGGTCTCGTATTTTCATAAATATTGAGGTCTTATTATGGCGCCACGGCGTCCCCGCCAGCCATGTCGACGCGAGGCGACTCCTTCTGTTTTTTCGGTTGGAGTTGTCTCCTCGTTGTTATAGATAGATTTTAACCCCTTGGTTCCCTTCCTGGTGGTTCCTTGCAGTGGCTCCCCTCCCTTTTTGGTTTACGAATTACATTTCATTGGCCTATCGGCCTTTATTAGGGTGATGCCCCGTCCAAGTATCCCCCCCCCAGGTTGGGTTCCTTTTTATTTTTGGTCTCAAGTAGGCTATTATTTTATGCTTGAAGATGGTGCTCTCCTTTTATTTTTAGTATATTTATTTATTTTAATTGTTTTAAGTTTTGTTGTTTACCTCTGGTGGTAGCGGCAGCCCCAATCTACCACTTCCCCGAGGTAGGCTACGCTCCCTATTGAGCATATTTTGATTTTAATTATTTATGTGTGATGGTATTTTGTGGTGTAGGCTTGTTTGCTTCCATCCCCTTGCCCTGGGTGCGGAGATCAGGTTGAGGGAGTTTTGGTTGCTGTTTCCTCCGGTGTCGTTTTTCGGTGGGTAGAGTGAGCCCCTTAGTTCTCTTCCTCCATTTGGGGGAATCGAGTTCTTTGGATGTGTTTCCTCTAGGCTAGTCGCCTCCTTACCCCCCCTTCTCGATCCCGGTTGGCTCTCGGCACAAAATTTCTCTCCCTGTTGCTTCCTCCTCCCTTTTGCACTCCTTCCTCTTTCCTAACCTATACTAGGTTAGGCCCATATTAGGCTTCGCCTAGGAAGGAGTCGGGCTTGGATTGCGTGAGCTCCTGGAGTAGGCTACCTTCCAAGTTCATTTGGGAGGGAAGGATGCAGTTGAGCGGGTGACATGTTTCTCCCTGTCTCCTGTTCCCTTCCGGGTAGCCTACTTCTCTCCCCTGCTCCACCCCCTCCCTCCCCTACCCCCAGCCTTGCGACTCGTGCAGGTGACGCTAGATGGCGTTTTCTCTGAGTTCAGGGACTCCTCCTATTGGTTGAGGGATTCGCTCCCTCCCATATTGTCCCTAGCTTCGCTGTGTTGGGGTTGGTGGTTTGTTTGCTCAAACGTGTTCGAATCACTATCCCATACCTCTCGTCTCCCGTCGGGCTTACGTTGATAGGTGAAATGTAATTGCTCCGTCTTATGTTATGAACATACGAGCACTTTACCCGTCTTGTTTCTCCGGCGGGGAGGTAAGGGCGGGAAGTTTTTACATCATGTAAGGGAAGCGGACCCCTCCGGTCTCCGGAGTATTTACCGTCACTTGTTATTATTATTATTATTGTTATTATTATTATTATTTTATTTTTGTTTTTATTTTTCATTAATTTTAGATGAATCTGTTTATTTACAGGAGTTCGCTCCTTTATTTATTTTATATATATGTGAGTCCGGTCCTACACCCGGGGGCTCCGCCGTTTTTTTTTCTGGCAGCCCTTATGGTTAGTTCCTGGTTTCTCGTTCCTTCATTCCCCGGAGTCCTCCGGGGTCTGAAAGCCCTTACCTTCCACTCTGTGCATTTAGAGCTTATTGGCCCAGTTTATGATAGGGAGTTCTTCTCCGCAGTATTCCGGCTTTAGATTTATTTTGCTTAGTGTGAGGTTCATGTACTTTATACTTACAGACTGTTCGCTGTGAGGAGCCGGGGTGTACCGCCTCCCTTCAACAACCCTACGGGCACGTAGTATGCCGGACCCACGCTGGTTGTGCGGTCCGACTTGACGACCTGGTTGTTTGGCACCCCGATGGTTGTGAGGTTTGCTTTGCTCTCTGCTCAACCATCCAGGATGAGTCGGTAAGTGACAGTCTTTTTTCCCCCGGTTCATGCTCCTCATATTGTATATTGTTTAAAGGTTCCCGGTCTGGCTTTTTCGTTCCAAACTAATTGCTGGTTTCCTTGCAGGCGGACGAAGCTTCCAAGAAGTCTGCCTTGGAATCCCTCCGGGCCTGGGTGGCTGGGTTCGGCAGGAATGTTCCGTCGGGAAGCCCTACGTCCTCGACGCCAGGTTGAGGGACTTGCTTTACCCGGCGCACGGGTGGCGCCGCAGTGCCTGAAGATCTTGCCACCCCAATCATCCAGCAAATCCGGGATGCGACCAGCCACCTCAAGTGGATATCCTATATGCCGAAGTCTCGGAGGATGTAGCCGCTTGGATCTCAACCTGGAACCAATGAATACGGAGCAGGACCAGGTGGTAAGTGGTGAGGTAAGTGAGGATGTTGGGGCGGGCCCCCCTCTGTTTGACTCCCCTGCTTCATCAGTATCTTCCTTTGCAGGTTTTGTGAAGTCTTCCTCCTTGGGTGATAGAGCTCCGTCTGCTATCCCCAAGTTGAAGTTGAAGACTTCATGGAAGGCGAAGGGCTACAAGTCCTCGACTTCCAAGAAGGCACGCCCTTCCCCGTCGAAGGCTAAGGTTTCAGGACCTGTAGCCTCCGGGAGCAAATCTGGTTCCTCCGGCAAAGGCGCGAGTAAGAGGGCTGCAAAACCAAGCCCTCCTCGCCAGCCTGCTTTGATGCACAGGCCCTTGCCACTGAACTTTACAAAAAGTTTACGGAGGACCTAGACTCTAGGTTTGAAAAAGATAACTGATAAGTTGGCCAGTTATGATAACATACTGGCAGGTATGGCTCGCCCACCCCAGCAGAACCACAGTATGTTATCCCGACACTGCGGACCTCCGCCGTTCGATGTCGGTAACCCTTGGCGCTTCACTCCGGGCCATCCAACACGATGGCAAACTTACAGTTGAGGGTCTTGGCACGAGACGGTTGGAGGAATTGGAGTTCTTCCCCGATCTCTTGCTCCCCTTATCCAGGCTTCGTGAGGCTCACAGAAGAAGCTTGGATTCGGTCAGACAAGGTTCCTAGGGAGACTGTCATCGTCCCTAGGGACCAAGCTCAGTCGGCTCTCCTGCGCACTCTGACGGAGTGGCAGGCAGAAAACACGAAGTTGACCCCTTTCAAGGGCAATTTTACGATGTTCGCCCTGGGAGAAGACCTTCCCACCCCTTGCTTGGACAAAGTTGCTCTGGCTACGGCCCGAGCATGCTTTGATGGTAATCCGTTACCACAATTAAGGGAAACAGACCCTACTTCCCTGGTATTCCCAGGAAGTAATGAGTTCTGGGTGGACGCCCGTCCACTTTCACTGTCGGGAAGCTGGACCCCTCTGCGCTTCCACGCAATTTAGTGAGCAGCTCCTAAGCTGCCGGAATCTTTATTGAAGGCGGAGTTTGAGGCCCGGACTAAGTTAGCCCGGTCCTGAGCTCCGGCTGCCTTACAGAAGCTACTGCCGTCTCCCCTGCTCGGACGAACCTTTTTCCAGGTTCTGGCTAAGTCCTTCCTGGCGAGCTTCCAGTCGGACTTGTATGAGAGTTCATCACGGCCAGACTGGAATGCAGGAAGTTCATCTTTGCCGATGCTACCATCCGCCACGAGCCTAACAAGCTCGTTAAAAGCTCGATCTGGGGACCTAACCTCTTCCCTGAAGACGAGGTTACAAGCGTTATGACCGAGGCTACACGGGCCAATCAAGTCTGCGCTCTCGCTGGGGCATTTCCGCTTATAAACGCAAGACCCCAGAATCGACCGCCCCCAGACGAGGAGGAGGCAACGCTTCAGGAGGCATAAGAGGCCCCATCAGGCGGTAGTCCAAGCCGCCCCGGTCTTGGCAGTAGCCCAGCCGTCTACTTCCAAGGCTCACCCCAACAATACGTGTTGGTCCAACCAGCGGCGCCCTCTTATATGACCTCACCAGCATACAACCCCACATATGAGGGCCGTGGGTTCTTTCACGGCCTCAATAGGGTTGCAAGGGGAGGAAGAGGCAAAGTCCCCATAGAGGAAAAAGCCCAACACCACCCCAAGGGGAAGGCCTGGACGTGGTAGGGGAATAAACCCGCTCCCTCCCACTGAGAGAACACAGGTAGGCGGTTGCCTGTATTGGTTCAGGGACCAATGGACCTTCAGCCCTTGGGCACACAGCATTGTGTCCAAAGGACTAGGTGGAGCTGGATCAAGAACCCTCCTCCTCTAACCAGGTTTTACCAGCCACCCACATCAATCCTACAGGATTACGTAACAGAATTGCTCAACAAACGAGCAATAAAGAAAGCAAGGCACCTAAAGTTTCAAGGCAGGTTATTCACTGTTCCCAGAAAAGACTCCGATCAGCAAAGAGTGATCCTGGGTCTGTCGCGTCTAAATCTCTACATAAAATGCGACAAGTTTCGCATGCTTACGGTAGCTCAGGTACGGACTCTACTTCCGCGTGGGGCCGTCACCACCTCTATCGATCTTTCAGACGCTTATTATCACGTCCCGATTGCGCGGAACTTCTCTCAGTTCCTCGGTTTCAGACTCGGGAATCAAGCCTACTCCTTCAGGGTCATGCCCTTCGGTCTGAACATTGCACCCAGGGTATTCACCAAGCTGGCGGACACGGTAGTACAACAGCTCCGGTCCCAAGGAATATCCCTAGCAGCGTATTTGGACGATTGGATAATTTGGGCACCAACTGTTCCGGAGTGTCAGAAGGCCACGTCCATAGTCATCAATTTCCTGGAGTCGCTGGGTTTTCAGCTGAACAGAGAAGTCCCGCCTGATTCCGGAGTCCCGGTTTCAGTGGCTGGGTCTCCAGTGGGATCTGTCCTCCCACACGTTATCTCTCCCGCCTCCCAAGAGGAAAGTGATAGCATCTCTCACCAGGAGATTCCTCAAAAATCCATTGGCATCCCGTCGATCCCAAGAAAGTGTCCTTGGGTCTCTTCAATTTGCCTCAGTGACAGACCTGCTCTTGAAAGCGAAATTAAAAGACACAAACAGAGTGTGGCGGAGTCGAGCAAATGTCAAGCTCAGAGACAAGGTCTCCTCTATCCCTCGAATCTTAAAGACAAGACTGCGGCCTTGGACCACAGTCAGAGGCCTGTCCAAAACAGTTCCGCTTCAATTTCCTCCTCCGGCACTAGTTATCCACACAGACGCTTCTCTAAGCGGCTGGGGCGGATATTCACCAAAACAGAAAGTACAAGGAACGTGGTCCACAATGTTTCAGCAGTTCCATATAAATACCCTGGAAGCTATGGCGGTCTTTCTAACTCTGAAGAAAATCCGCCCCCCAACCGGATTCATATCAGGCTGGTGTTGGACAGCGCAGTGGTAGTTCATTGCATCAACAGGGGCGGCTCCAAATCAGGTCGAGTAAACCAAGTAATGGTTGCTATCTTCTCCCTGGCGAACAAGCACGGCTGGCACCTGTCAGCCACCCACCTAGCGGGGTGCGGAACGTGGTGGCGGATTCCCTGTCCAGGACTACCCGTTGGAGACGGAGTGGTCCCTGGATGTGGAATCTTTCAAATGGATTTGCCGCCAGGTTCCGGGCCTCCAAGTGGATCTGTTCGCAACGGAGAGCAACTTCAAGCTCCCCTGTTACGTGGCCCCAACCTGGACCCTCAGGTGTTCGCCACAGACGCAATGACAGTAGATTGGAACAATTGGGAGAAGATTTATCTGTTCCCTCCAATAAATTTACTGCTGAAAGTATTACACAAACTCAGGACATTCAAAGGTCAACCAGCCCTAGTAGCCCCCTACTGGCCGAAGAGCAATTGGTTCCCTCTCCTTCAGGAACTGGGATTACGGAGACTTCGGATTCCCAAGCCCATTCTGACCCAGACAGTACAAACCAAGACTGTGTCAGCTTCCTCAAGGATTCAGAATGCCCTAGTTTTATGGACTTTATAAAATTCGCAGCCCAAAAGGAGCGAACATTGACCCTGTCAACACTCTGTTTTTAGAATCAGATAAAAGAGATTCTACTTTTAGACAGTATGACTCAGCAGTCAAAAAAATTAGCCTCCTTCCTGAAAGCATCTGAAGCCAAAATCATGACGACTAATTTAGGAGTTTCCTTCTTTAGATCACTGTTTGAAAAAGGCCTGGCTCCCGCCACCATTACCACAGTCAAGTCGGCATTGAAGAAAGTATTTCTTTACGGCTTTAAAATCGACCTTACAGATTCCTATTTTCATCCATCCCCAGAGCATGCGCTTGTCTGAGACCAGTATCACGTCCACATTCGGTTACGTGGTTTCTCAATGACGTCCTTAAGTTAGCATCAGAGTTGGATAACTTTCATTGCTCTTATCAGGATCTGTTAAGGAAGACATTATTTTTGATTAGCTTGGCTTCAGGTGCTAGAATCTCAGAGCTGTCGGCTCTCACTAGAGGTGATAGTTTTGTTAACTTCCTCCCGTCTGGAGGTCCTCCTTTCCCTGACCCTAGATTTTTAGCTAAGAACGAAGACCCACAGGACAGGTGGTCTCCTTGGAAGGTGGTGCCCTTCCTCAAGACCAATCTTTATGTCCAGTTTATACACTTAAATCTTACCTTTTAAGAACTCCACAGAGTAAGTCAGGTCCTCTTTTTATCAGGGAGAAAGGTGGTACTCTTTCTCTGAACGCTATAAGGCAACAAATTCTGTATTTCATTAAACAGGCCAACCCGGATTCAGTTCCTAAAGTTCATGATATTCGAGCAGTTGCTACTTCCATTAATTACTTTCATAATATGGACTTCTCAGAGTTATCTAAATATACGGGTTGGAAATCACCTCTAGTGTTTAAACGCCACTATTTAAAATCGCTCAAAGCCCTGAAATATTCTACAATAGCAGTGGGAAGTGTCATCTCCCCACCTTAAATAATCATTTCCTTATCCTTTCCTTTTCCCCCGCCCGCCTGCCTCATTTACTTCTCTGCTTATTCTCCTGGTTGTTTATGCCTCACTGCCTGGCCCCTCATATTGATGTATCTTGTATCTACTGATGGAAAAAGTGTAATCTGACATGCCATGATTGTTTTTCTTTGGGGTACTGGACGGTTTTTATTTGGCTCCATGTACCCCAGATATGTGTATATATTAATTTTCATTAGTCTTGTCTCTTACGTGTTTAGCCTAAGTTTACGTGTATAGTATTAAGGTTGTGTTTGCTTGTCTTGTGCACATTTCATGTTTCACCTACCTTTAAGTAATTTTAAGATTTTTGAGGTTTTTTTCCCCGTCATATTGGGGACCTCCCTTGTTTTATAGTATTAAGTTTTTGATGTGCCTTAGATTTAATATACCTTAGTTTTAGTATTCTTGCTACATGAAAGAGATTACTTGATTAAAATTATTTTCGTTAAAATTTTGCATTTTTCTTCAGATTACCCCCTTTTTCCTTGTAGTTGCAGTCTTGGCATTATTCTCTATCACTATTTCACCGGCTGACACGGGACTGGACTCAGAAAAGGGATTTTGACAGAGGAAAATCTATTTCTGAGGAAGGTCCCGTGTCACCCGGTGACCCTCCCTGGCTCACCTAGTACTCCCCCCCTCTTGCACATGCCAAGTCTGGGGTTAGTGCTAGCATGGAATGAAGTAGGTGGCGCTGGTGTCGCCGTCCTGGCGGGTGTTGAGTGTAGGGGCTGTAACGGCTCACCGCTCTTTTCCGGGGGTTTTGATAAGGAGAGATCTTTTGAGTATATTTCCGTGGTAGTGGTATTTCACTCACCCTTCTTATACCGACGTCTTCCTAGAAGACGCTTCGACTGGGGGTAGTAACCCCAGCTTTCCTGAAAGCTCTTTTTCTCTGGTATATCTAGCATTGTTATACCTAGAAATTCGTGCTGTAATGGAATTTCACCGGGTGACACGGGACCTTCCTCAGAAATAGATTTTTCCTCTGTCAAAATCCCTTTTTTGTACATGCAACTTACCCATCAGATATATACTTAGCTATAGTCTCCGACGTTCCCGACAGAATTTCAAACTTCGCGACAAGAATCGAGACAGGTAGGTCAGGTGATCTACCATACCCGCCGCTGGGTGGCGGGAATAGGAACCATTCCCGTTTTCTAATCAGATTTTCTCTGTCGCTGGTTCCGGCAACATCTGTTGTTGGTTCCTTACTGCTTTGATTTTCAGTTTTCGCTTGCTGAGGATCTGTTTTGGACTGATTTTGGTGACGTATTGGATCTTTGGTTTGGCATACGCTATTGTGGACTGTTTTTGATTTGGTTTTTGGATTGTTCATTAAGATGTCTGATGTTAATGTTTCATTTGTGTTCCGTGTGTGTGCTAGGCAAGATTGTAAGGTGAGGTTGCCGGAAGCTTCGGTAGACCCTCAAACTGTATGTATGAGGTGTAGGGAGAATGATTGTTCTTCGGACAATAGGTGTCAAGGAATGTGAGAATTGTCTGAACAAGAATGGAAGGTTTTGACTTCTTATTTGAAGAAGCTTGAAAAGGATAGAGTTAGGAAGGCTTCCTCCAGAAGCTCGAGTAGGTCTCGCTCTGCTGAGCACGAAGTAGAGATTAACACAGTAGACTCTCCAGATAATCCTTTGGTTTCAGCCCCTTCTCCCTTCATCGAACCTGTGGATTCGTCCTCTGAAATGGCTGCGATGAAATTTTGAACTTCTTTGATGAAATCGCACCATTGCGATGAAGGAAGGTAAGAGTGACAGTGATATGTGCAGTGTCCCCAGTGCAGTGGAGGGGGCGTCTGATCGGCTCCGCATTGCTCCTAGGCCTAGACCTCTTCCAAACTCCCAGGACCAGTGGAGGAGGAATGTCGAAACCACAGGGGAGGATGTAATCCCCAACGATCAGGCGTCCCAATGAGCAGATCCTGTAGTTGCGTCCCAGGCTGCCTTGGATCGCCATAGAAAAGGCATCCTGAAGAAGTGTTTCTCGTCGTCTGATTCTTCTTCTCCAGGCGCGGTTGGAGTTCGCTGAGGAGTCGCAGCGCCTTGAAGAGATCCTGGAAGGCTCCTAGAGTAGAGCTTTTGGACTCGAGCCCTGAGCGCTTCCCGGAGGATTCTCCTATAGTCAGGAAGAGAGCTCGTTTATCCCCTCCTCCTCTCAACAGTAGTTAAGGATTCACCAAGAAGATTTTGATCGGCCTCCAGGAGCAGTTATCGGCACTTGTTGGATCTTTTCAAAGGATACCTCTCGTCTCGAAGGAAGGATGACTTTCTTCTTAGCATTAAGAGTTCCAGGAAGCTCTTCTTCTTCAACTCGTCGCTCTTCTCCTGCCAAGCTTCCAGCTAGCAGGCGTTTTCTTCGTCTCGTAGGTATTCTTATCGCTGAGCAGGCGCCCGTCTCCTTTAGGCGCACTTCTTCCAGGCGCTCGTCATCGGAGGGAAGCGCCTCTCCTTCCAGGCGCACTTCTCCTGCAGGGTACTTCTCCTTTGGACAGGCGCTCGTCGTCTTCCAGGCTCCCTCCTTCCAGCAGACACCACTCTCCTGCCAAACGCCCTCGCTTTGGGCCTCCTCTCCTGGAAGGCTCTCATCAGTGGACAGGACCCCTCTCCTGTCAGGCGCCCGTCAGGTGTCAGGCGCCATTCTCCTGGTAGGCGCTCTTTGTTGGACAGGGAGTGCTTCTCCATCAGGCTCGCTTCTCCTGATGGGCGCTCTTCTTCTTTTAAGCCTTCCTCTCCGCCTGCTGCATTGGCCTGGAAGTATCAGAGGAGGAATCTCCTAAGGATATGGAGTTTCAGATTACAAACGGTTGGCAGCTCTTCTGATTCAGGAGTTTGGAGATTCTGCTTTGTCATGCTGCCCCTCCTTCTCCGGGATCTTTGTGGGACAGCACCAAGTCAGCAAGACCCTCTTTTTTTTCCAAGATTCTTCCTACGATTTCCATGAGGAAAGCCTTTAAAGGTTTCGGAGAATGGATGCAATCTAAGAAGGATGCAAGCAAGACTGTTTTCTCTTTCCCCCCTTGAAACTTTTGGGAAAGCAGAATGTGGTATGAGACCAAGGGAGCCTATGGGGTTGGGGCTCCCCCATCAGCTGTAACTCAGATTTTTCTAATCTGGTGACTCCTCCAGGAGACTTTCTCTTTCTTCAGCCAAGGCGACTTGGGGAATGAGTGAAATGGACCATCTCCTCAAGGGTCTTTTTAGAGTTGTGGAGGTATTCAACTTTATGGATTGGTCTCTTGGAGCTTTGGCCAACAGGACTCTTCAACCCCAGATTCCTGTGTATGGATGACTTTCATTAGAGTGTTTTGTCTTGTTTGGACAAAGCCGTGAGGGACGGTTCCATGGAGTCGCTGCCTTATTCGGAGCTGGTATACTCAAGAAGAGGTCAGTATTCAGCTCTTTCCTCACGAAGTCCGTGTCTCCTCTTCAGAGATCCTCTTTTCTGTTTGCTCCTCTTTCTCCCCACCTTTTCCTCAAAATTTGGTGAAGGAGATTTCTCGCTCTTTATCAGAAAAGGCGACACAGGATCTTTTGGCCCAGTCATCGAAGAGGATCAGACCTGCTGTCCCTTTCGCCCAGAAGGAGAAGGCCCCTTTCAGGAGCCCTTTCGAGGTGGTCCTTTGTCTAGATCCTCCTTCAGAAGCAAAAGACCTGAGAGAAGAGGAAGGTCTTCCTCTCGTCCATCAAAAGGACTAAGTGAGGAACAAGTACTCCAGACGACAGTGGGTGCCAGACTGTTACAATTCGCCGAAGTCTGGGCACAGAGAGGGGCGGACGACTGGTCCCTCTCCATTCTAAGAAGAAGGCTACCTTATCCCCTTCAGGGAAAGTCCTCCCTTAACATCAACTCCCAGGGAGTTATCCGCCAGCTAAAGGGATCCCGTCAAGAACCAGGCTCTTCTTCTAGCAGTGGAGCAGATGCTAGAAAAGGAAGAAAAAGCAATAGAACCGGTTCAAGACCTCCATTCCCGGGGTTTTACAATCGGCTTTTTCTTGTTCCAAAATCCTCGGGGGTTGGAGACTGGTTCTGGATGTAAGCGCCCTGAATTTCTTTGTGATCAAGACGAAGTTCAAGATGGAAACTACCTCTTCAGTTCTTTCAGCTCTTCGTCCAGGGGATTGGATGGTCTCCCTGGACCTGCAGGATGCTTACTTCCACATTCCCATTCATCCCTCGTCAAGGAAATTCCTGAGGTTTGTGATTCAGGAAAAGTTTTCAGTTCAGGTCCCTGTGCTTTGGACTTTCGACGGCCCCACAAGTGTTCACGGTGCATTTTAAGGAATGTGGCACACTGGCTTCACTTAGAGGGAGTGAGGATATCAATGTATCTCGACGATTGGCTGATCCGAGCTCAATCAAAGGAAAGTTGTCTGGAGTACTTGTCGATCACCCTAAATCTGACACAGTCCCTTGGACTTCTTAGTAAACCTCAGAAATCCCAGGTTGTTCCGCAGCAGAGCATTGTTTACCTGGGGATTCTGATGGATTCTCGGGATTTTCTAGCCTTTCCATCCCAGGAAAGAATAGATCGCTGCATAGAAAAGGTGACAGTCTTTCTAAGGAGAAAACATTGTTCGGCGAGGAATGGATGAGTCTGCTGGGGACCATTTCCTCGCTGGAACAGTTCGTCTCCTTGGGAAAACTTCATCTGAGACCGTTAACTTCAGTTCTACCTAAAGGAGAGATGGGACCAGAAGTCGCAGGACTTAGCAACTTTGTTCCTAATTTCGGACAAGGTAAAGAGATCTCAACTGGTGGTTAGACCCTCGAAAATTAAGCAAAGGACTGTCTCTTCAGTTACCGAGCCCTACCCTAGTGTTGTTCTCAGACGCCTCGAGTCGGGATGGGGCAACACTAGGGTCGAGAGAAGTGTCAGGCACCTGGGAAGGAGACCAGGTGAACTGGCACATCAACAAGAAAGAGCTGACAGCCATACATTTGGCTCTCATCAAGATTCGAGTTCTGTCTCAGGACAAGTAGTTCAAGTGAACTCAGACAACACTACTGCCCTGGCTTATATAAGAAAAACAGGAGGAACACACTCCTTCTCCCTTTACATTGCGGCAAAAACGTTGCTGTTATGGGCGCAGGAGAGACAAAGATCAGACTCCTCACCAGATTTGTACAGGGAGAAAGGAATGTGAGGGCCGACCTTCTCAGCAGGAAGGATCAGGTCCTTCCCACAGAGTGGACTCTCCATTCAAAAGTCTGCGAAAGCTGTGGAACCTGTGGGGAGAGGCCGAATATCGACCTTACTTTGCAACCCACTGGAATGCAAGACTGGAAAACTACTGCTCTCCGATATCGGACCCCAGAGCAGTTGCAATAGACAGTCTTCTCTAGAATGGACAGGATTAGACGGGTATGCTTTTCCCCCATTCAAGATCCTGGGAGAAGTGGTAAGGAAGTTTGCAGTTCGTCGGAAGGGCGCGAGAGCTGACCCTGGTAGCTCCGTTTTGGCCAGCTCAAGATTGGTTCAAAGAGGTACTGGAATGGATAGTAGATTTTCCCAGATCGCTTCCACTCAGGAATGATCTTCTCAAACAGCCCCACTTCAACAGATTCCACAAGAATCTTATCCCGCTCTCAGTCTAATTGCCTTCAGACTGTCGAAGGTCTGGTCAGAGCGAAAGGGTTTTCAGTGGTGCGAAGGCTATTGCAAGAGACAGGAGATCCTCAACCCTTCGCTCTACCAGTCGAAGTGGGAGGTCTTTAGAAGATGGTGCAGGACCAATAAGATATCCTCTTCCAGTACCTCTGTACAAACATTGCTGATTTCCTTATCTTCCTGAGGGAACAATGCAACCTCGCTGTATCCACAATTAAAGGATACAGGAGCATGTTATCATCAGTTTTCAGACACAGAGATCTGAATATCTCTGATAAATAAAGACCTTCATGATCTTATAAGGTCTTTTGAAACGTTCGAAATTCATGACTTCAAAACCTCCCAGTTGGAA
Source organism: Macrobrachium rosenbergii (assembly GCF_040412425.1). NCBI lineage: Eukaryota > Metazoa > Arthropoda > Malacostraca > Decapoda > Palaemonidae > Macrobrachium > Macrobrachium rosenbergii. The sequence goes on from NC_089750.1 coordinate 24,070,861, forward strand.
TCTAGACATAGTCTTGAAATTCTTAATGTCTAAGAAATTTTAACCTCCTTATCAAGCTTCCTTCAGGGATCTCACCAGGAAGTCACTTTTCCTCTTGCTTCTGCCTCAGCTAAGAGAATAAGTGAAATACAAGCCTTAGAAGGTAAAGTTGGTTTTAAGGAAGGTTCGGCTATATGCTCCTTTAAACCATTCTTCCTTAGCGAAGAATGAAAATCCTTCTAAACCTGGCCAAGAACCTTTGAATTAAAAGGTCTTTCTTCAGTGACGGGACATGAGTTGAGAGGACACTATGCCCAGTCAGGAGCCTTAAATTCTACATAGAAAGGAAGAAATTACTGGGAGGATTGGTCAAAAGTCTTTGGTGCTCTGTCAGGGATCCTTCAGAGCGATCTCAAAGAATGCCCAGGCTTTCTTTATTAAGGACGTCATCAGGGAGACGCATATCTCATGTGAGGATGAGCACTTTAAGCTCCTTAGAGTTAAAGCTCACGAAGTGAGAGCCATTGCTACATCCTTGGCTTTTCACAAGACGTTGTCTCTCCAGTCTATTATAGAGGCAACTTATTGGAGATGTAATTCAACGTTCGCATCTCATTACTTGAGAGATATTAGAGTAACGTATGATAAGTGCTTCTCTCTAGGAGCATACGTATCTGAAGATTCGGTGCTGGGACAATTTTAGCTGAATCAATCCTATTTAGTTTAGTTAATTCAGTTGTTTTTTAATACTTGGTGATGTGTGTTTTTATGGTTGGTTGAAAGGGTGGTGGAGTTATGCTTCCCTTTTCATTCTTATCACTAACAAGGTTAGGATTGGTCAGGTGGTCGGGATTGGTTGTCATGTTCCTTGTATTTTTTTATGGACACCTAGCTCTGTCATATAAGAGGATAGCCCCCATTGATATGATTCAGGTGTGGCTCTGTCATGTAAGTGGGTCAGCCCCTTGACACGATCCGCTATAGGCTCTGCCATGTTAGTGGGTCATCCCCATTGGCACGATCCAGAAGGGCTGTCGGTCTTAGGTCACATCCTCGCTGAAGCTCCTGAGGCAAGCAGACTCGTAGACAGTATCCATGAAGTCTTCTGCCCAATCAGGTAAGAACCATGGTTTTTTGTTTATCCTACAACATATGTTGTTTCCCGTTTTTAGTTATTTGCTGTCTCTTTGCCCTCCTCCAAGGGTGCCATTCAGCTAAGTATATATCTGACAAGTAAGTTGCATGTACAAAAATGATATTTTATGATAAAATAAAGTTTTGTACATACTTACCACAGATATATACGATTAATAGTCCCGCCAGCCTCCCCTCAGGAGACAGGTGGAAGAGAAAATCTGATTAGAAAACGGAATGGTTCCTATTCCCGCCACCCAGCGGCGGGTATGGTAGATCACCTGACCTACCTGTGCTGTGTGCCGCGAGTTTTGAAATTCTGTCGGGAACGTCCGGAGACTATAGCTAAGTATATATCTGCCGGGTAAGTATGTACAAAACTTTATTTTATCATAAAAATATCATTTGATCATCCACCTTCCAATCAACAAACATGGATCCAAATTGCAGCCCTCTAGCCTCAGTAGTTTATATTTGAAGGTTAAAGTTAGTCATGATCATGCTTCTGGTAACAATATAGGATAGGCCACCACCGGGCCGTGCTTAAAGTTTCATGGGCCGTGGCTCATACAGTATTATACCGAGATCACCGAAAGATGGATCTATAGAAAAAAAGATGATTTTCTAAAATGTGGATGTTCAGCCAGTGAGCAACAATACTTCGAGTGAATTTTAGTGGCCTTGATTATGTGCTGTAGCAGCTGTACAGAAAACTCGATTGCTCGGAAGAAACTTTGGCGCTGCCCTGGGTGGTCCTCGGGTTGAGGACTGCCCCCAGAGCCAACAGCGACCCGTCCGCAGCAGAAAAAGTCTATGGGGAGTCCCTTGTTGTCCCAGGCGAACTCATCATGCAGGACCAGGACAACCTAACAACACAGAGGCTCCGCGACAGGGTTGGAAAGTTTGCCCCCTGCCAGCGGACGTATACTGGTAGGACGTTCCCCTTCATGCCTCCCGGTCTGTCTTCCACCACCCACATCTTTGTCAGGAACGACGCCGTCCGCCCGCCTTTAGCCAAGCCCTACAAGGGGCCTTTCCTTGTGCTGGAGAGAAACAAAAAGGCATTCTGGGTGGCCATCCACGGGAAGGACGACTGGTTGTCAGTAGACCGCCTCAAGCCGACAATCCTGGAGGAGGACGTTGGTGGCACTCCCCAGTGGCCCCTGCAGGAGACGTCGCCCCCTCAGCCCACCCCGCCCACAAGAAAGTCACGTGGGCACCCCCGGAAGGCCCCGGGCCCAGGCAGAGGAACGACCAACCACTCCCATACGCAATGCACCGAAGTTGAACGCACCCCCCAGCAGATACCTGCCTTGATCAGACGTTACCTACGTTGTTGGGTTGGGGGGGGGAGTTGGGCCCTCCAGTTTTCGTCGGTGCAACGTGTCATTAGAGCTGACTTTAGTGAGTGGTGTGCCCTCTCTACCATGCCGTTTGCTGCTGGCTTGTAAGCCGTCATGCTGTGAAGTGTCGTACCCATCAGGCATGCCAGGGAGACCCAGAGTTCTGACAGGAATGCTGAGCTCCTGTCTGTAGTAATGCTGTCTGGCACCCCGAAGTGGCTGATCCAATTGGAGAGGAAGGCTTCTGTGCAGGATGCTGTTGACGCCTCCTCCATAGGTGTCGCCTCTGGCCAGTGAGTGGAGTGGTCGTTGATCGTCAGGAGGTACTTGGTGCCCCCAGACTGCGGTAGAGGACTGACGACGTCTGTGGATGTGGCCGAAGCACAGACGAGGTTGAGGGAAATCACCAATGCCTGATTCTGTGTGCCTTGTGACCTTGCTGGTTTGGCACGGGATACAGCTCCTCACCCACTGGCGGGCGTCCTTCCTGATGCTGTGCCACACGAACTTTTCTGCCATCAGGTGCGCCGTTGTACGCCCTGATGGGTGGGAGAGGCTGTGAATGATGTCGAACGTCTGCTTCTTCGAGGCGGGGGCCAGGGGCGGCCGACGCTAGTGTCGCAGAGGAGCGTTGCGCCCGAATCGCCCAAGGGCACATTCTCCCACTTGAGTGCCGTCAGTGCCGTCCTGTAGGCTGGTGTTTCCAGGTATGCTGCTTGCTCCCTTGCCAGGTCTTCGCAGTTTATGCCGAGGTGCAGGGAATTGATTTCCACCCTTGACAGGGCGTCGGTTACTGGATTGTTTCTGCCGGGGACGTAGGTGATGGTGCAACCAAACTCAGAGATGGTAGCCAAGTACCACTGCTGCCTCGCTGACCACATGTCGCCCGCCTTCGTAAATGCGTGCACCAGGGGCTTGTGGTCTGTGAGGATGGTGAATGGAGTGCCGTCCAGCAGGTATTTGAAGTGCCGCGCAGCCTGGTAGATTGCGAGCAGCTCTGTCGAAGGCGCTGTAGCGGGTCTCTGCCGGCGACAACTTGCGACTGAAGAAGACTAGAGGCCGGGGGCCGCCATTGACTACTTGCTCGAGCACTGCTCCGCAGGCGATGTTGCTGGCGTCGGTGGTGAGTCTCAGGGAATTGGTGGGGTTATGATGCGTTAAGGTGGTGGCACTCGCGAAGGCTGTCTTTGTTTCCTTGAATGCCTGCTGTTGTGGAGCGCCCCTCATCAGTGTTTTTGGCTTGCCCTTCAGGACTCTGGTCAGGGGATACATGATGCGGGCGATACCTGGGATGAATCAGCGATAGTAGTTTACCAGTGCCAAGGAACTCTTGAAGGGCCTTGATTGTCTGTGGCGTCAGGAACTTTTTTATTGCTTTCACCTTGGAGGCCATGGGGTGTACTCCTGCTTGGGAGATCTCATGTCCAAGGAAGTCTATTTTTTCCACCCTGAATGTGCATTTGTCGAACCTGACTAATAATCTGTTCTCCTGCAGGCACTTCAGGATGGCGCAGACTTGGCGAAGGTGTTCCTCTGGGGACCTGGAGAAGATAAGGATGTTGTCTACATAACAGATGCAGAAGGGCAGGTTCCCCAGGATGGTGTCCATCAGGCGCTGGAATGTGGCCCCTGCGTTCCTGAGGCCGAAGGTGGAGTAGGAGAAGGTGTATGTCCCAAAAGGCATGATGATGGCTGTCTTCGGGACATCGTCAGGATGCACAGGAACCTGAAAGTACGATTTTAGCAAGTCCATCTTCGTGAAGACCTTGGCCAAGGGCACTTGTTAGGTCTTGCACGTTCGGCAGTGGGTAGTGGTCTGGCATGGTGACTAAGTTCAGGTGACGGTAGTCTCTGCAGGGCCTCCAGGAACCTTCCGACTTCCTTACCATATGCAGGGGAGACGCCCACGGGCTCGATGCTTTGGTAAAGACACCCATCTGTTCCATTTCGGCGAAGGCCTGTGTGGCGTCTTTTAGTTTTTGGGGGGGCAGGTGTCGGAACTTGGCATGAGTTGGGGGTCCTGTTGTAGTGATGTGGTGGTAGATGCTGTGCTTGGCACCGGACCCCAGCAACTGGTGGAGCTCTGGTTTAAAAACCTCCGGGAACTCCTGGAGGAGGGTGGTGCAATTGTTCGAGGCTGTGAAGCAGATGGCGGGCATCCCCGGTCTGGTGGAGAGTGGTCAGGAGTGGCAGGTTCTGGTGTCGAGGAGGCGTTGCCTGCCGATGTCGACCAGGAGGCAGTGGTGTCCCAGGAAATCGGCGCCCAGAAGGGGGAACCTGATCTCTGCGATGACGAGCAGCCAGTGATACCTGCGGCCCAAGATGGAGATTGTGCAGGTTGTTGTTCCATAGCAGCGGATGGGGGTTCCGTTCGCGGCTACCAGGGAGGTCGTGGAGTCAGCTGTCTGGGCGTAGTCCTCCTCTGATGGCGGGAACACCGACTGCATTGCACCCGTGTCAGCCAGCAGGTGCCACTTTGATATATCATCTCTGATGAAGAAACCTGCTGGTTGTGAGTCATTGTATTTTGCGGCCACTGCTGTTACTTGTGGCTGCCTAATTTTTTGTGAAGGAACAGGGGGTTCTGCAGTTCCTGGCGCTCGGGCCGAATCTTCTGTGGAAATAGCACCATCCCAGGTTCGTCTACACCCTCTGCTTTGGGTTCGTCCACGCCCTCTGCTCCCTTGGCGGTGCTCTCCTCCTGTAGATCGCGTTTGTGTTCTCTGGGTCATCGTCCTCCGACGTCAGGCTACAGGTTGCGAAAGCGGGGGTGTGCTTGGAGGCCTTAGTGGCTTCGTGGATTTTCTGGGCGACGTCGACCAGCTCATCCATGGGAAGGGCGTCTGCGTCAGCAATTTGGCCCCTCACCTCTTGCGGAAGGTGCCGCAGGAATATTGCTCTTATCATGCTGATTTCCTTCCTGTGCCCATTTGCGTCGACACCCGGCAGTGTTACTAGAACCTGCAGTTTTTCCCAGGCGTCCCTGGGTGATGTTTCCTCCAGGGGTTGGGTCAATAGGTCTAGGGCACACTGCTCTCTCTCGGGATGGGCATGGAATACATTTGTATCAGCTTGTCTCGCAAGGCTGTGTACGTGACCTTGTCTGGCTGTGAGTCAAGCCATGGGGTGATCTTGTTGAAGACCTCTTCAGGTAGCGTCGTCATGGTAACATCTGCCTTGGTCTTCTCATCTGTGATGCGCGCCATGCGGAAGTGAGCATCTGCGTGCAGAAACGAAGATGCTGTGTTCTGGCGCGAAAACAGGGGGAGTTTTACTGCATCTGGGTTTGTGGGCAAAAGGGGCACACAGACGATTTTCGTGTTTTCGGATTGCTATTGTAATTCAGACTCTGCCATCTTTACTTTCACACACCAAAATTAGAATTCAAGTGGTTGACGTGAGTTGTGAATGGCGAGGGCCAAATCATTCAAAATGCCAAAATGTACCCTTGCGGGGACACCGTTATTAGTCCGTTAATGGCGTGGGGTTCCTCCGAGGAAGGAGCTTTCAGAGGCCTAGACTGTGTCGCCGTTTTGAGTCCGTTAATGCTCTCTGAAGGTAAATGCGGCAGTATTTAGTCTTGTTAATAGCGGGGCCAAAACCGCATGGTTACCTGTCACTCCTTGGGTCACCAGTTATGAGGTTCAAGAAGACAGGTCTGGGTATGACTGTTTTATTTCTCGGAAACCAGGTATACATTGAGGAATGTGGCCGGAAAGGAAGTAACCGACCTGTGGATTCCCATGTCACGCATTTGGACAAGAATTTGCATTTGTTAGATGACATGTAAATGAGAATAATTTGCGTTACAATAAACTTACAAAGTAATTACATACATCGGCAGAAAGGCCGGACAATAATGCGTGTGGAGAGATAAAAAATATGAAATAATAACGGGTAATATACAGTACATGGCGCAATTAATGCGGAAATGATGAGGCTTTTGATGCCTTTACAGAACTTGCTACAGCCTATTCGATGTTGTCTTGCCTACATATGAAATTTACATTTTATATATTTTATGGTGATTAGGGATGAAATATCAACATTGATAAAATATTCTCTTGTGTAATGTTTATGATATGTGTGATAATCATACTTTCAACTAAACGTGTAATGAAATATGGTACAGTAAATCAAGAGAAGCCAAAAAAAAAAAAAAATTGGAAATGTAAGCATGTATGCACACCCTCATTCGATGGCGTCAGTAAGCTTGGTACATCCTGTTTGGTATTGTCTTGCTTACGTATGAAATTCACATTTTAAATATTTTTATGGTGATTAGAAGTGAAATGTCAACAGTGATAAAATATTGTCTTGTGTACTATTATGATATGTATGATAATCATACAGGTATTTCCACAATTACGTTGGGGTTACATTACAAAAACCCCATTGTTTCTTGAAAAAAAACGTAACTTGAAATTAGCCTAGCCTACACTAGGGTATACAGTACAATCTATACATACATGGTAGCCTAGCCTACATTATACCCACAGCCTACCATGGTTTTCTGACCATTAATTTATTTTTATATAGCGGCTTCCTTATCAGTTGTTACCATATTACTCTATTACCATACACGAGATAAAAATGTGTGTTACACTCTTAGTATCCATTTGCAAAAGTCAAATAGGCTGTTACAGCTGTATTTAAGATAAAGGTATTGGTAATGAAACTTGTTTTACATACAGAATCCATTCATTCTGTATTATTATATTGATATATTATCATAGTATGTATAAAAAAAAAATCGTCCCACCTGTGGTAAAAAAGGGATTCTCAGAATCAGCTGATTCAGCCTACTACCGAAAAAATTAGGAAAATAATTTTTTAGTTGCTAAAAGAAACAAAATTATTAATGGAATTATTTTTTAATATAAATGTAAAATGGGTACACAAAGTTAAACTAACATACTTTGTACCCTGTGGACTTGATTGCATTTATATTTGGTTCATAAAACTTTGAAAAATTAGAAAATGCAGTAAAAATATAAACGAGAATACTGTAGCTTAAATTATGCCCGTCATGTGTGAAATTTAATATATTTTCAATATTGTCATACCAGTATTTCTTTGTAACTTTGAAACCACCGGAACTGCTAACCCAATTGCAAACTCAATTTATCGTAAAATGAAGCATTGTAAGTGGGGAAATGCCTGCATTTTAAGCAAAAAAAAAAAAAAAAAAGCAGTATGTAATATAGTGTGAGAGGTGCAAAAAAGAGAGCAGGTGGACATTTACTGCTGGTTTATTGATGTTGTTGTTGTTTTAGATTTAGCTGGCCTTGTGCCAGCACGGGCTCTTGCTTCTAGAGCAGCCCGTAACTATATGTTGATGATGAATCTGTGGGATGGGTAGGTTAATGAAAACTTTATTATGATACATGAAAGTGATTTTGGTGGTGGTTTATTGAGAGAGCAGGCCGCTTATAAAGCAGCGTGCGGACGTCAGTACAAAGACATACAATAGGATACAGGTGACCCAAGGTCAGTTGTTCTCAATGTGAAACAGGACAGGTAAATACAAGTAACATGTAAAAAATAAAAGTACAAGAATGGACACAATAATGTTCTGACACATGTACAACACAAACAGGCACAAATGAATAAGTAACAGATACATTTTTACATAAATAAAATATGGCTATTTAGTGTGACCTAAGCTCATGGGAAAGGCACTGTAGAAAACGGGAGGTTCACTATAGAAAACCAGAGTGGTTCATGGTAGGTTTCTGTTTCTTAATATTAGCAGTTATGACTTTGACCATCAACGGATGGTCTCTTGTTTGTCAAATTTTCGTAAGTTATGTTTAACAGAGAACTTTCACTTTCACCGTTGATCCCTGATCCCCTTTTCCTGCCGAGAGCAAACAGATTTGCTGAACAGCAGCACCAATATGAGGTAAATGTGCTTCTCTGTCGAACTAATCAGTTCCTGAAGTACTTTTATTCCTCACACCATTAGACTGTGGAACAACCCCCAGAGGATGTTGTACAATTGGAATGTCACAAGTTCAAGTGAAGATGCAATTCATTACTACCCTAATATTCTTCTCCTTGCATTTTAATACATTTTCAATCTATTAATTTGTTAAACCTCCCCTTATTTCTCCCTAATGAAATCCATGTTTTTTGGAAGCTTGAATTTCAAGTCAATGGCCCTTGTGGGCTTGTTCCATATGAATAGGGATCATCATTTGAATAATAATAATAATAACAATCATAGAGAGAGAGAGAGAGAGAGAGAGAGAACTGAGATAAAATATTCTCTTATGTACTGTTATGATATGTTTGATAATCATACTTGGAGTCAAGTAAACTTATAATGAAATACTGCTGTACAGTAAATCAAGCAAAGCAGAAAAGAAAAATGGCAAGGTTGATACCACATGAAGAAGCAAACACACAAACATACACACTATGTGGAGATGACAGTATCAACATTGGTAAAATGTAAACTCACACACAAGCATACAAGTAAAGTTTTTGATATGAGATGAAATGAAAAATCACTAATTCCAATAAAACAGCAAATGAACGACTACTTTTATATAAGTAACTTACTGTAAGAGGTGCAAAATAATGAGCAGGTGGACATGTACTGCTGGTTTATTGGGAAAGCAGGTAGCCTTATAAAGTGGCGTGCGGACATCATACAAAGGCGTACAGTAGGATACAGGTGACCCGAGGTCAATTGTTCTCGATGTGACACAGGACAGGTAAATACAAATGACATGAAAAGTAAAATTAAAGAATTGACACAATAATGTTCTGACACATGTATAACGTAAACAGGCATAAATAAATCGGTAATATATACGTATTTACATAGATAAAAATGTGGCTCTTTAGCGTGACCTAGGGTTGTGGGAAAGGCACCACAGAAAACGGGAGGTTCACCATAGAAAACCCATTGAGTAAGGACTTTACATTACCAGGTTATTAAATAGCTATAGTTTCTAACTAGCGCGGCAGCTTAAATTCAAAATTCCTGGTATCACTTAGATTGTTTAGTGTAGGTGACTAGTCCCTCCTACTAACGGGATTACTAGGAACGACTTAACAGACAACCTCATTCTGTTTCTGCTGTGCTTGATGTAAACATCGAGTATTTGCAGTGGCTTTGTTCATTATTTTCCGGTTGTATAACTGGATTTCGGTGAAACATCAATGCTTTTTTTGAGTAGCCTTCATGCTGAAAGCTTTCAGGATCACATTTTTTCTTGTTTGTTATTTTTAAGTTGATTCAAGTTCATCAGTTTTTTTGCTACTGTAGTGAATTTGCAATCAAGATTAAACATCTACTTATCACCCTTCCCTTTGCAGAACTGAAAAAGTGAAAAGGCAAGAATGTAGTAGGAGAGAAATTGTGCTTAATGTTTTGGATTCGATGAGTTTTAGGAAGAGAATGCGTTCTCGACAGCCAAGAACCGTGCTCTGGTACTTGCTTCGGCAGTACATATACTAAAATAGGAACAATACAGAGAAGATTAGCATGGACCCGGGCAAGGATGACATGCAAATCGTGAAGCGTTCCTCATTTTTTAGTGCCAACCTGTGCTCCAGCTCAGCTGGCACCAGCTCATACTATGAGCACCCAGGAGCATCTGCTAGCTCCGGAGCTACTAGGTCTCTTGGTGCCCAACTTGCCTGGTGCCAGCCCAGAGCACTCAACGCCAACTCTCTCATCCATTTTTTCTCTCCTACTGCTAGCCCTCCTATTTTTTATCCACTGCTCCTGTGCCCGGCTCCTTTGCTTCCTTCCTATGCCATTGCCAGTCTTGTGTCTGGGTTAACATAAAATTGACCTTGTAACGGTGAAGTGTTGTGCAGTGGAGGAGGTGATTATCCAGCCTGCCGGTTCTCCTAGACCTAAGTCATTGTCATACTCCCCTAAACCCTGGGAGGAGTCCTACTGGAGTCCAATGGAGGCTGGTGGGAAGTCCCCTGGGTAGTTGTCCTCTCAGTCAAACCTGTTGCACATTCCCAGGTATCAACAGACAGCCCCTGAAAAGGCACCTGGATGGATGTGTAGTGGAGGAGGTGGTTGCTTGTCCTGGTGACTCTCCTAGGCGAAGGTACCTGTCAGACCCCCCTAAACCTGGGAGGAGGCATACTGGAAGTCCAAGGGAGGTTGGTGGGGTTTGCCTATGGGTAGATGGCCCCTCAGTTGAACCTCTAGTACATTCCCAGGTACCTGCAGACAGCCGCTGGAAAGGCATCTTGATGGATGTGTAATGTTAGACAGCCACTGGAAAGGCGTCTTGATAAGTGTGTAGTGTTATCATCACTTGTCAAATTGACATCTTTCTGAGCGCCTGGCACCATCCTACTAGTATCTGGCACCAGTTCCTGTTTTCTCCTGGTGCCTATTCCCGAATGCCCTACACCAGTTTCCAGGTGCTCAGCACTCTCTTTAGTACTCGGCGCCAACCTACAGAGGTCCCATTGCCCACTCTCATGCTCCTGGCACCAGCCTTCTAGTGTATGGCACCAGTTCCTCTTTAGTACTCGGCGCCCATCTTTAAGAACACACTGTTGTTTTCTCTTGAGCGCCAGTCTCTGATTGAATGCCTGGCTTTGGCTTTTCAAGTAGCCGGCACCAGTCACTTATCACCAGGCGCCAAATCTTCAGTATCAGATTCCTGCCTCTGAGCGCCATACAGACCGCTCCCAAGCAGTTTGGCTCCCTTCAGTCTGTTCCACCTTTGCCTAGAGTTCAAGACAAGCCGATGTTGCTCCCTTTTTATCAACAATTCGTGTCTTGGAGTCCTGTCATTTGCATACAGGGACTTTTATGTCCCGAATTTATGAGGTAGTTGAAGAAAATTCCCACCTCTGGCATTTTCTTTGTCCTCGAAGAAGTCTCTCTTTGACTGGCAGCAGAAGCACGGACTAATAAGATAGAGGACTCCCTAATGTTTACCAAGAGACATTGCCTCAGATTGTCTCTTAGTCCTGTCCTCTATGGACAAGGACAGATGAGATGGTTTTTAGAGATTTCCACTCTTTTCTTTGGAATCTCAAGAAGAGAGATCTGGTGCTCCTTTACTACTGTGAGAGCCAAACAGTCGCAGTCAGCCGTTATTTTCGCCTACAGACCTACATCACCTCTTCCTCAGACACAGCCTCTGTTGCAAGAGTCAGCTCTTTGGATGTCAGTCTCAACTCTTGGAATTTTCGGGCTTTTCATTTGCCTAGAGAATCTCAGCTACTTTCAGACAGTCTGCTAATTTCTAGCCCCTTTTTTTCTTCTTGCTCGGAACATTAGTAGATGAGTACTGGTGACTCTGTCGTCCACCGAGATGTTAGTCAAGTTAGATTTTAACCTGGAACAAGGACCTATCCAAGACCTAGATCCGTAACAGACATCCTTGGCTCTGAGGAAGAATAGAGCCCTCTGTCCATTTGGAGTTTTCAGGTGGGACTGGAAGAGCAGAGGGCCATCCATAACCTATAGTGTTCTGGCAAGGACCCATTTCGACCTCTTAAGAACGCATTGTCCTTCATCCTAAATGGACTTTATTTCTGAGACCTCTCTCAGATTCAGGAGAGCATTTTGCCTGCTTTAAGTGAAAACTAAAGATGACAGAGCAGCTTCTACCTCATTAGCTTGCAGGCACAATGTTTCCCTTACTTCCCTTCTGCAATCGACCTACTTGAAGTGTAATTGATCTTCACTTCTCACAATTTTTATTGAAAGTTGAAACTTAAAATTTTGCAGTACCTTGCAACCATTATTAGTAACCGGCATGGTATTGCGGGAGGAAGCATAGGATTTTCTCCTATCCTTTCACCTTGTAGTAAGGTGTCGGGTTTTTGGGGAGCTAGGGGGTACAATGTACCTGGAGCACCCACCACTCTCAGTGGACGGGTTGTGGTTTTACTTCAGTGTAGGAGACAGTATTGTCTAGTTGTTTTTTTTATTGGTACTGCGCCCAGGGCAAGGGCAGCTATTGATGCTTTGCTAGCCATCAGAATAATCCTTAGCTGCAAAGCTCCTACTTGAGTAGAGGTGCTCCATGGCTATACCGCCTGCCACTACAGGTTAAGATGAGCACCAACCAGCGGCAGTATTCTCCTGCAGTGGTCTCTAACTTATGAGGAAGCAACAAGCAGTGTTTTCGATGCTAGCAACTTTTCTATTTCAAATTCTTTACATGACTTAACGTTTTGGAGTAGAATATGTCCATGTATCCCACCTCTTATCAATGTGGAATCAGCTGTGTAATTACTTGGTAAGTTACTTATATAAAAAATCAGAGCCAATCCTCCTCCCCTCTGATGGACATAAGGCACAAACAGAATGAGGTTGTCTGCTAAGTTGTTCCTAGTATTCCCATTAGTGGGAGGGACTGGTCACCTTCACTGAACAATCAAAAGTGCTACTGTGAATATTGAATTAAAGTGGCTGCGCTGGTTAGAAACTATAGGTATGTAATTACTTGGTAAGTTTAAAAGTTTATTTTATTATAAAAATGTAATTTTTAGTAGTGTTTTTAAGATGACATCTAGAAATGCCATATATACTAAAGATTTAACACAGGGCATTGTAATTTACTACACAGACACAGTCTGTGTACTTCACACCGAACACATTTCATTTTTGGTACATTGTGCCAAGCTAGGCGTTCAAACGATTACCAAACTGGTTTATGTAACTTTTCATAACAGTCTCTTATAATTAAGAACCACTTACCAAAGAACTGACAAACAAATCAGGAAGCAACTGTTTTGTGATTTTGAGGGATTTTACTTTAGTATCAAATATGTTTAGTTTACCTTGGTATATAGTTGGGTAGGGTAAGAAATTTGCCAAATTGAAAAGAGATATCTTCTGTGTAAGTCATTTTATTGGGACAGATTTGGATACCTCAGTGTAATACTTAGAAATCTTCTACACTCCATGATAACATAAGAGATCTTGCGTGAAACACAAAAGATATATATAAAGAAAATGGGGGAAATTTCTTACCCACAGTTGGGGTAAGAAATTTGTCCCTACTGGGTAAAAAATTTCTATGCAAAGTTATTGCCGCAAAATGTAAAAAATTATACCCCATACTCTGGGGAAGAATTTTTACCATTAAGGGGAAAAAATTTCCACACTTTAAATGTAGTCCAGAAAAGACTTAGACCATTGTTTTGTGTCAAACATAAACATAAATGTTAACTTTTATGATAAATTAAACTTTTTATAAACAAAACAATCCTCAATTCCTTCAATACATCATTCAGCAATCATATATCAGTAAAAACACTACAACTTTTTCATAAGGTCATTTGCCTTTACATCATCAAATCTGTATGAGCCATTCTCTAACACGTCAGGGAAACATGGCCCTATGAAGATGTAATCAATGTCTATGATGTGTTTATCCTCTACTGGTGGCCACTGCCGTGTTATCTTTTCTGGCATGGAAGAGAGGGCCTTGCGGCGTAGGAACACCATTTCAACTTTGTTCACAAGCAATTCGTCATCTTCTCTGAAAACTTTTGTTACTTTTCCCCAGTAATGTTGTTTCTTTGGTTTACTATAAACCACAGCAAAAAATTTATATATTGATTCATCATCAATTTGCACTGACGTTGCTACATCTGTATCTTCAGTGGATTTTGATCTTTGCACCTCAGTCTCACCAGCAGCCTCACCTAGACGTTCATCATCACTCTCTGGCCAGATCCTGTCAAAGCTCACATTCAGAGATGAGACACGAGATTCTTTTGAACAAT
>NC_089750.1:24095052-24105052 GCF_040412425.1 Macrobrachium rosenbergii
CGGTGGTAAGTGGAAGGAACAAGGTTACTAAATTGATGTACCGTACTTTAAGGTGGCCTAGGCTAGGTACAAATAAAAGGAAGAGATCACACTGGCTACCTTCTCTGGGCAAGGGGCCAGGATCACTCTTAGATGTTAGGGCACTGTGCCGAGAGGGCACTAGTGCCAGGATGAGCGTATAGCTCGGCAACTACTGGGCTCTCTTCCGCCCCTTCTTCTTCTTCTTCGGGTTCCTCCAAGGCCTATCAGTAGCTGGCCTAGCAGGTGATGAAAGCACCGACTCGGGACAGGCCAGAAGGGCTAGCGGCGCGAAGTCAGGGGCAACTGCAAAAGCTGCGGGAGGACTCCTACTCCGGCTGCTGCGACAACCGAGCGAGAGCGATCTCGACTTCTGCATCCGAGGATGCCAGTTCCTGGTCTTCCAAGGAAGGGGTACCATTTCGATCCTCCAGGGTTCATCCCTGAGTCAAATTTTTGCAAAGAAGAATCTTGCAAAGAAGAAGTTTCGGGTGCTGGAGGCTCTCCAGTCGCGATGATCAACTGCATGGGGAATCCTAAATCTCCGGAGGAGGATTCGCCTCATGATTTAGACCCGCATAGGGCCTTTTCCATTGGTAGCTCAACGTCCGTGGCGGACGGAGTCTGGCACTGCTCAGTGCTCGCAAGTGGCACTGGCAGCAGTTGAGGTCAGGCATGCCTGATGAGGGGTCCGAGGTGCAATACCTCGGGACGACTTGTGGTTGGCTGCGGCAGAGATTCCTGCCCCAGCGGGAGATCGTAGCCTCTCGGTGAGTTTTGTTCGGGGCGTCCGCTGGGCGTTGCTTGTTTGGGCAGCCCTCCCAATTTGTGGAGTGGTCTTCCCGCTTGCACGTCCTGCAGCGGTACTGCTCCTCCTGAATCTCTCTTTCCGGAGGGGGGACCTCTTGGTGGGCCAGCCCTTCGCGATTGGAGAGGGCTAGGCCTGAAATAGGTTGTTGTGCCCCTTCCGCGGACCACTTTGGTGGGCGGAAGGTGGAGGTTTGTCATGGTTGAGAGTTTTAGATGGGGCCTCCGTGGAGGAGGTAACGTGGCTGCGGAGTGGCGTTGGTGACGGGCTTCCGCAGAGAAGATCCCGACCCAACAAGAAGACCACTCGGGCCGAATTCCACCTACCACGCCAAGGCGGTGGGGTATCGTGCCCCAAGGTGTCATTACCTGGAGTTGGACCGTGGGAACGGTGATGGTGTGGCCCTCTATCCACTTCATTTCCCACCGGGTTTCTTCGTCAACCATGGCACCGGCTGGCACTTGGGCCCTAGTGATCAGGCTAATGTCTGCCGCAGTGTCTACTGTGACCGGAAGGGTCACGGGCAGGCTAGTGCTCTGAAGAGGGGCCACCGAGATGAACTGGGTTTCCAGTCTCTCGGGTAAAGGATCCGGTGCGGACCAGCAGCAGAAAATGAAGTGCTGATTAGGTTGACAAATTTGGTGGTGGGGACATGATGTGGACAGGCCGGAGATCCAGCATTGTAGTGGCTAGCAGCCCCACAGGATTTGCACGGGCCTTTTGGATGGGCTCGTGGCCTGCAGTAACTGTTGGAGGAGAGGGCTGAGTGGATGAATCGGGAGCGGAGTTCTGGCTGGTAGGGTTAGGCTGCTTATTAGTGCCGAGTTTGTATCGGCACTCAGCTTCAGCGTGGCCCCCTTCTTGCAATAGTTGCACAGGGTCTTGCTAGGCAGTCCATTCTTCGGGCAGTGGAGTTCGAGAGGTAGGCCGGAGGGATGATTCGCTTCTGAGAGGTGCTATGCAACTGATTGAAGGTTTCCCACGAATCAGCCATGCGACAAGCTTCCATAAGTGTGGAGGGCTGTTTATCGTTAAGATATACCGCAAGGGCCCTGGCACACATTGGAAAAGGTCTTCTAGCATGGTCCGATTGAAGAGATCCTCAAACGCGTCGTGCAGGCCAAGGAGTCGAACCAGCGCGTACGGACTGGGTTTTGTGACATGCCCATTCCGTCCAAGACCAGCCGACTTCCTTGGCAAGACCTCGGAACCGTTGTCTCCATTTTTCTGGGGTTATTTCGTAGGCCTTTGTAATGACTCTACGAACTTCCGCCATGTTGCCTCTCTGGCTCTTTTCCAGTGAGCGAAGCGCTGCCTTGGCTTTTCCCCTCCATATGCTTGGCTAGTATTAAGGCTCTCTCCGTCTCCGTGGTGCTGTAGTTATCGAAAAGAGCCTCGATCTCCTCCAGCCATGCTTGGCTCGTCCTCAGTCCACTTGGGGACTAGAGAATTGATGCTCGAAATTGGGCGTTTGATGCAGCAGGTGTAGGACTGAGGCTTGATGGCTAGCCATAGCTTCGGCATTCTCCATTTTCGCTCTCTCAAGCTCGAGCTCCTTCTCCTTTAGGGCTAACTCAGTTTCCTTGCAGGCTAACTCATGCTGTCTCCTTCTTTCTTCTCTTTCCTCTTCATACTGCCTTTGCTCGGCGTCATACACCCTTCGTTCTTCTTCATACTTCCTCTGCTCGAGTCTTTCTTCCTTCTCCCACTTGGCCAAGTCGTCCACTTGCTCCTTAACCCAGGTGGTAAGTTCCGAGCCGGTGAGACCTGCCGCCGTCCCCAGCCCCAGGAAGGTTTTATAATGCTCTGCTGCCATGGTTCTGGTGGGGAAGGGCGTCTAACCGGGTCGACGGGCGTACTTGGGCAGCGAGGAAGTGTCTCTTCAAATGACGTGGCACCCTTTCAAAAGGTGGCACTGTAGTTTGGGTGTGCCGTGTACAGGTCACACTGGTGGCACTCAGTATCCCTAGGCACTGGTGCAGGTTAGGTCCCAGAAGAACCTTCTCTTCTGTGTTCCCTTTTTTTTGTTTTCTTTAGTGGCACTTATGGTGCCAATGTGTTCTAGGGACCCTCTACTGGAGTCCAACTAGGCTATATGGGAGGAAAGGCACTCTACACCCTGCAGAGTGCAACAATCGAATGAGAGAGAAAGGAAGGTAAAAGAGAGAGAGAGAGAGAGAGAAAAGTAAGCTATTCATGGATGACAGTGCTGCAAATTATTGGCACTGTGGAATAAAGTGAATTTGGTTTTTTTTTTTTTTTTTTTTAAAGATCCTCGTGAGTGGCTGGTCCCAGTAACGGCCCCAGTGCTGGCCCTTCTTTTTCAGAGGGTGAAAACTACTGTTTGCTTCGGTCTGGATAGCAGGCCTCACTCGTGACCGACAGTTTATCACTGTATCGTAATTACTCTTAACTTGTCCTCATCTATTGTGGGACAGAGGTGTTTCTTTTATTTGGCTTATTGTATTCGAATTAATTAGCCTAGTGTCGGCCGTTCTTTCTTTGAAGAGGGTCACGTACACTTAGGTTAGGAATGCTTACTTGAAACGACGAGAGAGAGAGAGAGAGAGAGAGAGAGAGAGAGATTTTCAATCAGCGAATTTCTTGCTGCTTGAGAACATGTAAACAAAGATTTTATACATGCACAATGGCATGGATCTTAATAAATGATATAGATGCGTCGTCTTGACTTCCTTAGGGATTACTTTATTATCTTAATTTTCCTGGGAGCCGACGTCACAAAAGTTTATCGTAAAAATTTTAAATTTTCTTTATATGATTTTTATAGCAGGTATTCGTAGGAACTTGTTATGGTACTCTCTAACTAAGGCCTATCTTTCCCTGCCTAAATTGTCTTTTTTTTTTTTTCTAGCTAAGATATTAGCGAGGTGGGTTCACTATGAAAGGAAAAAAAAAAAAAAAAAAAAATGACCCCAAGAGTGGCTCGGGCAGTCTGGTCACAATAACAAGGTCTTTGAGATGGCGGCCAAGGTCCCGTTAGGCCTAAATTTCAAAAACAACCTCTGGCGGCGAAGGAACACCAAAATGGCCGTTCTCTCACAAACAGTTCGAACAATTTCAAAACAACCGCGCGAACACGGCGGAGGAATCCAAGATGGCGGGTATTTTCTTTTTCAAACAAATTAAAAAAAAAACAACGCAACAAATGCAGGTATCCAGATTTTACTTTAAATATACCACTCATGCATAGCGTTTTACGTTACGGATGGAAAACTAAATTACTAAACAACTTTGTCTTTTGTTATTGTATTCTCACCCGGACATTAAACGAAAGAATGAAAAGAGAAATGCTAGTCTGCCTGCGTAAATTTACGTTGTTGAACGGTACCTTTATTGTAAAATTACTATTTCAGTTCGTTTGCTACTTCACTGACACGGTTTTGAATGATTCCCGCTATATGCAAACAATAACGATCGGAATTGCCGACGCCGATTTCTACATTACTTTGTGTATATGAACTGGGCCGCCGCCTTTGATTCGTTACTTAGTAACGAACACAATGTTGTGATTATAAATTATGACTCTGCTCTCGTTGCACCCTTTCCTACGCTAATTCTCGCTACACTTGTTATTATAACTATTCTCTTTACTGCTTATTATTATGCCTCGTTCCTTGTTTGGAAGAATGAAATGGAGTTCGATATCTGACTTTTATTTTTTTTTGGAATTAATGTAATTTAGTTTCCTTTTCTCCAGATTCTTTCTCTAAAATGTACTTTAGATTCTACGCAAGGTCGCCAATGTTACGTGTGAGGGTCTTGGTGATCATGTATTATTCAATTTATGTAATTTTTACGGCCCTGCAAACCAAGATTACACGTAACCTGCCACTTGAAGCCAAAAGTTAACCTCAAAGACAGTCGTTAATTAGCCAAAGGTCGCCAGTTAAGGGTTATTAACCTTAACACAGAATATTTGAGATGAATTTGATTTTAAACGCAAACGGTTCTTCCAAACATTCGGACGCGAGGCATACAAAGCATCGAGATTTAACCTGATTTTGCTTACCCTAAATCCTAGGTATTTTACTGGAATAACGGGGTTGAAGCTAACAATATAATAATTAGGCTTAATCTAGACTTCGTAAACACATATACAGTAAGTGGTGGATGAAGGACGAAAAACAAAGAAATGCGAAATACAGAAAAAGATAAAAGAATGGGCGAAGTTTTGAACAAAAGGCGACTTTACCTTAGGGGACGAACATTGTGCGCACCAACACCGGACCTGGGGGTCTTGCAATTGCTTCTTCACTTCACTAATAGGATAATAGACAAAGAAAAGGAGAAGAGGCCCTGTCGGACATGTGGTCTCTCCGAATGCTCCAGTCTCTGTCGTTCCCTGGCCGGCCTGGGTCAAAACAGGCCTACAGTCATGCCTTAGGCGTCCGACGCTCTGTTAAAAACATTCGCCACGAGACAGGTAAAAAGGAAAAAAGGACCTTAGGGACCACCTATTTTTAAGGCTGATATGGGAAATTTTCCTATAGGGTGGAAGGCCTAACTTACCTATCCGCCATTTGTCCAACGGACGTTAAGGTTTGAACTGAAGACGCTTCTAGCGTGGGACAAAGCAATTTCCCTGTCTTGATCAGGCTGATATTTCTATCCCTAAATGTTCGAGGGCGAACAGCAGTAAATATTTATAAATATATATATATATATATATATATATATATATATATATATATATATATATATATATATATATATATATATTATATATATATATATATATATATATATTTTCATTGACAGCTAATTATTTCAGTCAAACATATCAAGAAATGAGGACAGTGGAAACAGACAGGTATATAAAATCATCTTTATTTATGCCGACGTTTCAAGACAACTAGTCTCATTTTCAAGGCTGCAATAAAAGAATAAATATTGTGAATTATAAATACATATAATTACACAGAAATCTTTTTTTAAAACATTTGTATATAAGGATAAATTAAGCATTGCTGGTGGTACACCCCAACTTGTACATTTAGAGGGAGGGCATTTTTATTTGTGTAAGTGAAAAGCACCAATAGCATTTACGGAGGTAGTTACGGGTGGAGGAGTTTTATTTTTTGAACATGGTAGTATCTGTCTTATAATTTATTTATTCCAGAAGTGGCCCTTGTAATATATATATATATATATATATATATATATATATATATATATATATTTATATATATATATATATATATATATATAAATATATATATATATATAAATATATATATATATAAATATATATATATATATATATATATATTCATATATATATATATATATATATATATATATATATATATATATATATATATATATATATACATATATATATATATACATATATATTATATATATATATATATATATATATATATTTATATATTTTTATACATATATATATATACATATATATATTACATATATATATACATATATATATATATATATATATATATATATACATATATATATATATATATACATATATATATATTTATACATATTATATATATATACATATATATTTATATATATATATATATATATATATATATTATACATATATATACATATATATATATATATATATATATATATATATATATATATATATATATATATATATATATATATATATATATATATATATATATATATATATATATATATATATATATATATATATATATATATATATATATATATATATATATATATATATATATATATATATATATATATATATATATATATATATATATATATATATGCATTAAGCTACAAATTTCCTTTAATATCCATTAATTATACCTTTAATATGTTTTCATATATGTTATTTTTTTATTTTTAATTTTTAGTTGATAATAAGTACTTTTCCCCGTCATTTAACCAGCCGGGGACAGAACTCAGGACTACAGGGACGCATTAACCCTTTTATTTATTTAGAGAGGAATATAAGGGATATCGCCTCTCATATACAAATCACCTGGTCGAACTCAGGTGTTTGTATTTGGAGACGATATCCACCCACCTCTGCCATGTTGACCATGTAATGCGTTTGTCGTATTTAGCCATATTATGAATTTTTTATCACATCACCGTGATTCATATACAAGATATTAAACTACAAACGTCCTTTAATATCCAAGCTCTTACCTCGGCTAAGTAATATATTTTCATATATGTTACCGAAGGGGAATTTTTAGTTGATAATATTTACTCCACCTGGGCTGAACCAGCGATGGACAGGAACTCAGGACTACAGGGACGAAGAACCCAAATTTTTTTAAGAGAGGTATAAGTGGATATCGCTCATATACAAATCACCCGGAACTCAGGTGTTTGTATTTGGAGACGATATCCACCACCTCTGCCATGTTGACCGTGTAATTTTATTTATTTATTAGCCATATTATGAAGTTTTTATCACATCACCGTGATTCATTTACAAGCATTAAGCTATTTATCCTTTTTGGATCCACCTATTTACCTTTAAGTAATATATTTTCATATATGTTACCGAAGGGGGAATTTTTAGTTGATAAAAAGTTATTTATTCCCGTGGGCTATTTTAGCGATGGACAGGAACTCAGGACTACAGGGACGCATTAACCCGCTTTTATTTAGAGTTTATTTGGATATCGCTCTTCATATACAAATCACCCGTCGAACTCAGGTGTTTGTATTTGGAGATTTTATATCCACCCACCTCTTTCATTTATGTTGACCGCGTTTAATCTTTGTTTTTCTTATTATTCATTTTATTTATTTATTTTTATTTTACATTTATTCGTTTCATATTTATTTTTATTTATTTATTTACTTTTATTTATTTAATTATATATTCATTTATATTAATATATTTATATATGTTGGCATATATATTATTTATAATAATAAGTACTTATTCCGTGGAGCTCCGAACCAGCGATGGACGGTTACTCAGGACTATTTATTAACCGCGCATTGGTAACAAGATTTATTTAGTTTTCCGTTTCCTTTCTCATATACAAAATTAACTTCGAACTCATGTTTGTATTTTATTTTATATCTTCTCTGTTTACCGTGTTTCGTTTATTTTTTATTTATTTATGAAGTTTTATCACATCACCTTGATTCATATATACAAGCATTAATACAAACGTCCTTTAATATTTAATAAGATTTATTTATTAATATATTTATCATATATGTTATCGAAGGGAATTTTAGTTGATAATAAGTACTTTTCCGTCACTCCATTTTAGCGATGGAATTTATTCAGGATAATTTTAGCATAACCTGCCATCATTAGTATAAGTGGATATTTATCTCATAATTCTTTATCAGTCGCTCTCTGTTTGTATTTCCCTCTGTCTCTGTCTTTATTTATTTCTTTCTCTCTCTGTATTTAATATTTTGTCACATTTATTTTTTATTATGAAGTTTATTTATCACCGTGATTCATATTTAAGCATTAATTTACAGTTCGTTTTTTGTTTAATATCATTTTTATCTACCTTTAATCAATATATTTTCATATATGTTACCGAAGGATTTAGTTGATAATATTACTCCATCCGTGGACTCATTTTTTATTGGACAGGAACTCAGGGACTATTTATTAATTATTATTCTAATTATATATTAATCGCCTCTCATTTATTTTTATCTTCTCACTTGGTGTTTGTATTTATTTGAATTTTTTTATCACCCTACCTTTATCTTATTGAAAATGTAATGCGTACTAAAATTTACCATATTATGAAGTTTTTATCACATCATCAGATTACAATATTAGTAAGAAAATAAATTCTGCAACGTCCATTAATATCCAATTCGCTTTACCCGGAAGTAATATATTTTCATATATGTTACCGACTAAAAATTCTTTATTAAACATATATGAAAATATATTACTTTTAGGTAGAGCTAATTGATTGGATTAAAGGACGTTTGTAGCTTAATGTTTGTATATGAATCACGGTGATGTGATAAAACTAAATAATATGGCTGCGTGCGATAAACGCATTACACGGTCAACATGGTTATAGGGGGTGGATATCGTCTCCAAATACAAACACCTGAGTTCGGACGGGTGATTTGTATGATAGAGGCTTATATCCACTTATACCTATTTGTGGCCGCTGGTTAATGCGCCCCTTTTAGTCCTGAGTTCCTGTCCATCGCTTTATGAGCCCACGGGACGGAGTTTTATTATCAACTAAAATTCCCTTCGGTAACATATATGAAAATATATTACTTTAGGTAGAGCGAATTGATATTAAAGGACGTTTGTAGCTTAATGCTTGTATATGAATCACGGTGATGTGATAAAACTTCATAATATGGCTTTTATTGCATTATTTTAAACGATTACACGGTCAACATGGCAGAGGTGGGTGGATATCGCTTCCAAACACAAACACCTGAGTTCGACGGTGATTTGTATATGAGAGGCGATATCCACTTATACCTCTCTTGTGGCCGCTTATTTATTTCTCCCTGTAGTCCTGAGTTCCTTTCCATCGCTGGTTTGAGCCCACGGGACGGAGTGCTTATTATCAACTAAAATTCCTCTTCGGTAACATATATGAAAATATATTACTTCTGAGGTAGATGCTAATTGATATTAAAGTTACGTTTGTAGCTTAATGCTTGTATATGAATCACGGTGATGTGATAAAAACTTCATAATATGGCTCGCAAATTTACGCAATTACACGGTCAACATGGCAGAGGTGGATATCGTCTCCAAATACAAACACCTGAGTTCGACGGGTGATTTGTATATGAGAGGCGATATCCACTTATACCTCTCTTGTGGCCGCGCTGGGTTAATGCGCCCTCCCTGTTGTCCTGAGTTCCTTCCATCGCTGGTTCGGAGCCCACGGACGGAGTGCTTATTATCAACTAAAAATTCTTCGGTAACATATATGAAAATATATTACTTCTATTTTTTAGAAAGCGAATTGATATTAAAGGACGTTTGTAGCTTAATGCTTGTATATGAATCACGGTGATGTGATAAAACTTTATATATATATATATATATATATATATATATATATATATATATATATATATATATATATATATATATATATATATATATATTACAATTTTTATTTCTGAGCTAGCACTTTCATCCTGGAATCGCAGATA
>NC_089750.1:24107552-24120052 GCF_040412425.1 Macrobrachium rosenbergii
TTATGCAGGCATTGAAAATTTCCCTACATTGATGTGTTGTAATATGAGATGGTAAAAGCTGTTAATGTAGGCGAGTTAAGGTGATTTTTGCACCTCTGGTTAAATACCGTTCTCAAATTTAGAATGCAAAGACCATTCTTCTCTAGATTATTTTACGTCACAAGGCATCCTTGCTTTTTTTTTTTAACTAAGTTACATCGCTACTGTTCTATTTTGCGTAAACAGAGCCCTTCCTATTTCGCAACCGCATGTCACTGCCATATCTCACTTCTCCCTGGTGGGGGTAGTGCCGTCAGTGCACCTCACGTGGTGAACTGTAGGCATTGCTAAAGGTTCTTTGCAGCGTGCCTTCGGTCCCTAGCTGCAACCCCTTTCATTCCTTTTACTGTACCTCCATTCATATTATCTTACTTCCATCTTGCTATCCAGCCTCTCCTAACAATTATTTCATAATGCAACTGTGAGTTTTTCCCCCTGTTACACTTTTCAGACCTAACCTACAGTACTCTCAATTTCCTTTCCAGCTCTGAATGACTTCACAGGTCCCAGTGCTTGGCCTTTGGCCTAAACTTAAATTCCATTCCATCCCACATCTCGCTTCTCACAATGTCCAGATAAGTGATTTCGGGATTGCTCGGTTATGTGACTTTTCTTTACCGCTGTCCTTAAAGCTTGGAATTCTTCCCTGCCTTCTGTTTTTCTTGATGCTTAATTTCCTCATTTAGGATAAGGGTCTGTCGTTTCCAACCCCCCATTGCCCAATATCAATCTACTTCTGGGTTGTATACGAGTATTTAATTGACTGTCTCCTTGTCGGCTTTTTCATGGAAAATATAGGTTCATAAATTTTTGTGGGACGAGCAGAGGGAAGAGCAGTTTATTGTGCAATTCATAGAAGTTTTATGATAACTCTATATTAATCTGGATTTGTTGTTTCAGACACAGTCTTCAAAAGGTAAGTTTTATACCACTGAACTATTGGAGCCTGCATTTTTTTGTGTGCTATAATGTTGTTATATGTGAAAATGTAATTAGAGAGGGTCAGCAACCCCAGGGAAGATAGCTAATGAACGTGCTGGTGTAATATATACACATGAAAGGTATGTGACGTATTTGGGTAGTTAACTACACTGGTGTATTAATTAGACCAGTGTATAATCCACAGGAAAGATACACGAATGAATCGGGCATTCCCCACGCTGATGTATTATCCTTAGGGAAAATATATGTGAACTGGATGTTTTAAAATGCCGGTGTGTTACACACTGGAAAGGTACATACGTGATGGGGCAGTTGTGTACTATCTACTGGGAAGGTACATGACTCAGTTGGGCAGTCATGATTCTTGCGTCTTATCCACTTGAAAGATAAATGGCTGAATCGAGCATTTATGATACTGGTGTCTTACCCTAGGGAAAGATGCGTGACTGAATTGGTAGCTGCAATGCTGACGCGCTGATCTTTATTTTTTTTTATATAGTTATGAAATTCTTTTAAAGAAGTCTCGTATATTTTGTGTGAATCCTAAGTTGGGAAAATATCGTATTTTCTTTGAGGGGCGTTGTTGCATTTTTATGTATTTTTATATGGTGATGTTACATTTGAACCAGTGTTCGTTTATCTCTCTGTAAAATATTTTTATTCTACCTTTTATTTTTTATATTATTGCATGTGGAGTATTTTGATATGTTGCGTTGTTTCTATTGAATATCTGTTTGCAGTGTTAACCAAAAATTATATTCGCGTATATAAACATGTAATGACCCTTCAGAATTTGCTATGTTCATCATTGTATTTAATTTACATAATTTATGGCTCCAATAGTTTATGGTATAAAGGGTTATCTAGAACGATATCAAGCACATTTAAATGGTGGAACGTAAGGTATTGAATTCAAGTAATTTTACCGTTTATGAGTTTTAAGACGTAGCAGCAACTGTTTCACAAAACTAGCCTTTTGCTAACCTTGCTAAAATACTGAAATATGCGCGAGCAATTAGTGAATTCCCAGATCAGTAATATGCTAAAGTCGTGTTAAATACATTTTAATTGCTTGCACTTGCAAATCGCCATGGAAGTTTTGTTGAATGGCATTTGATTTTAGACACTTAGACTTGCCGTACTTTCGGCATAAACAAGGTAAATTATAAAATCGTTCTGGATAACCCACAGTCGCCCATATTGTCATCTATACGGATCCTCTAAAGGTATGTGGATTATAATGAGACTATTTCATACATATCGGCGCAGTTTAAAGACCAGACGAAGGCAGCAATTTCGCGACGACAACTGTGGTTAACTTTCGCGACAATTGTGGTAAACTTTCGCGACGACAACTGTGGTAAACTTTCTAAAACAAAAACTGCTCTTGGATTTCAATGTCCGTTATTGAAATACACGAGGAGTTTTTGTTTCGGCTATAACTCTGGCAAAACAAGCGAGTTTAACTTAGCGTAAGTTTAACCCCGAAATTCGCTCTGACGTGATTGATTCGGCGTTGAACTTCGCCAGTGCACCGTTACTGCTTTTACGACAGACATTATGTATTGAAGTTGATCTGGTGCCTCAGCTACAAGGGTAGCTTACGCCTGCTTGCGTCAGTCAAGAGAAGCGAACGCATTTGCAGAAGCATAAAGCTGTACTCGACGGGATAGTCTTATTAAGGCAAGTATGATTAGGGCTTTTTAAGTAAAGAGTGAAAAAAATGTAGTATGGATTTATATGTACATAATGTTCTGATAAAATTCGTAAATATAGAATTGTTATTATAAAGTTCATATCAGGTCACTTTCTTCTTTTTCAGTAAACATTAAGTCAAGAGTATGGATTCATAGGGAGTTCTTGTTTGTTGGCCATATGTTTTAGGAATATTTAGTAAAAAGTTTGTGGGCTTACTTGTACCATATTTGTATCAGGGTGGTGTTTGGCAGTGTGAAAAAAATGAGTCATCTTTATTGCTGTTACTAATGGTTGCCTTTTTAGTGTGTCTTTCAGGTTTGTTTGCCACTAATTAAGTCGTGCGTTGTAAGAAGTATGCGATCATCCACTGTTACATAGTGATTCCAAATAGTACGGGCAGTCAACACAACTATATTAATTCATAGGGGTATGTATCTTGGTTAGTGTTTTCATTGCCTTCAAAAAATCCTTATCATGCTTAGAAGGGGAACCCTTTCATTTTGGATTTTGAAATGAGGAGACCAGAAAGCCATATCCTTCGTGATGTAATCTTCTACATTTGTATGCTTTTATGCTTCTTATAGCTATGCTCACTAACTTGGCTAAATTGTCTTGGAAATTAATAGAATTGTTTGGAGAAATTTTACCTTTGGTGGAATTTGGCATTAAGCCGTTCATCTTATTACAGAATGGCTCCATTAATCTATAAGAATAAAATCCGAGTGGATCTTGTTTGTCCTCCCCCAGGTGACAGTAGGGGGAGACATGACACAGCTACCCACCCCCTGCAAACTGGTTTGCCCACCCCAGATGGGGACGGGGTAGGTAGGGGAGACATCTACCACCCTCCTTCAAACCTGTTTGTCCTCCCTGGGTGGGGGCAGGGTAGGTGGGGATTGAGAGGGTAGGGGAGACAGCAGTGCCGGGTTCCAGCCCATGTAAGTGCACAAGAAGAAGCTCGTAACTGAATAAAATGATAAACCTTTGCGGAAATCATCCCCAGATTTAACTGCTTCAGACACCTGCACTGCAAGCTCATTAGCAGCACTTGCGTGTTATGGATATTAAGGCTTTTTGTTACAATAGCTTTTCCAGTTCATTTAGCAAGCATTTTCTTGGTGTCGTTATCATTCTTCCTTCCAAAACCTTCAGTGTTACACATATTTACTAACCTATCGTCCTCCATGTTCTCCATGTGATCAATTCATGTCAGAACTATACATCTTTAAAAATACTTCTTCTTGATAGTGTCCACCTTTTTTCTCTCACGTTTCCAGGATCTGCACTTTACTTCCTTGAAGTGGAGTTGGCTCAACCATCCCACCATCCATTTTAACTTTCACATGTAGACACTTCTCTGATCTTTGAGATGTTGCAGTCCTTTGTTGCTAATTTTCCTCCTTTTATGGTGAATCCAGTGAAATCCACCTTGCCATTGGTAAGGATGCATTTACATGGCCTAACTGTTAGACTGATATGCCTTGTTCAAGGTAATAATTCTATCAGGATGATCAGGTAGATGTGGACCAATACATTAATCATTGCAGCTTTCCAAGTGGTCAAGACCTGCAGGGGACTTTAGTGATCCTTTGGCATTAACCGTTCCAGAGATTATTTAAGGAGTTCAGTAGTCTATTTATCAAATGTAGTCTTCCCAATTTCACTTTCTCTTAACTGGCAACTGATAATATCCTGTAGTGAAATCAATCTATGTAAAGATATTGCTCTTCTATAATTACGCAAAGAAACCTACCAGACTACGTTGCTCTGTTGACTTTATTCAGTTTGAACCATTAGGTTTAATTACAATCATGAATTACAACGATGGCTAGGGAGGCATGTGATGATGGAGAGATTCTTACAATGTCTGTGTCTACCATAGCATAGGATATTTACAGTGTCACTGGTTCTAATTCATCCACTTTCTTGTTGTATATCATTGCAGATGCTTGAATTTCTTCAAATACATTAAAGCTAACTTGAGGTACTGGATATGAATCTTTCTGATCTGTGTTGTGTGAGGAGGATAGCATGGGAAGTTTTTGCTTTTCCATCAGTGTTGACTACACAGTCATACTTTAATTTTTTTTTCTTTTAAAGGTTTCTTACCAATGCATGAACATTTTGTTGCTATTTGTTGGTAATAATATCAGTACCATATCACCTACTTTGAGGAGATGGTCTTGTCTTCCTGTTGTAAAAGTGTTTGTACCAGTGTTATGCTTCCCTCATTTCTTCTGTAGCTGTCTGTGAATTGCTTTCAGTTTTATCTCAGTTCAAATACATAATGAAAGCTGTCCTGTATTTCAAGATCTTAAATTTCCTGTGCATAAATCTCATTCCGGATGTTCGCTGGTCCATGCATAGGCCTTTCATTTAGTATTTCAAATGAAGAAAACCTGGTGGAGTACTGAAGTACTTCTCTGTAGGCAAACTAGGCATACCAATCTAACAGTGTTGCTGTTTTGATTTCTCTGTACAAGCCTGTTGCATTATTAATGTTATTGGTTGGTGTAAAGGTATTTCATGCTGAGTAGTATAGAGACCTCGCTCATTTATTCAGATGTGAACTGGGATCCTTGGTTGCCCAATATCACTTCAGGAAAAACAAAGTGCTCCATGCTTTTTTCACAGTTGCCATACTAATTCTCCTAAGTACTGTAGCATCTGGATTTACACTGGCACGATCCGTTATTGTCATGGTGTCAGCAGATACTCAATTGAAGGGGATGTCAGTGATATCTGCTTTTGATTACTGCTCTCTTGTTGTCTTGACTCCAATGTGCTTTCCTGCAATGGAGCCAAGGACTGATTATGTTACCTAGGTCCTTAGCAGTTATGGCACTACTACTAAGGCTAACTTAATTGGCATGATTCTTATGAGCATGCTCAAGACTCCATTTTCCCCTTAAAATAGGATTTCTGCTGACTACAATTTACAGAATTTTTTTTTTTATTAAACATTACCAACATTGTGGAATGGAATAAAGCAATTCCTGGAGTCTACCACATTGCAGACTTTGCACATTCACTTTATGCAGTTCAAAGTCAGCTTGGCAGTGCTTGGTGAAATTAGGCTTGTATCATGCTGAGATGTCCTCTCTCACTACACTTTTTGCAGAAGGGGACCTATGGTCCTTTATTGTAAGGATCACTGCAGCAGATGATGACCAGGTTTAGTAATTTGAAGGATCTTCCATAAGGTTTTGATGGTTATTGAAGAGTGGTCATTTTGTTGATCCTTTTATCTGAGGGGAGTGCCATCAGTGTACCTCATGCAGTGCACTGTAGGGGTTATTTAAGGTTCTTTGCAGCGCCCCTTCAGCCCCTATCTGCAACCCCTTTCAGTCCTTTTCCTGTACCTCCTTTCTTATTCCTTTCTTCTATCTTACTTTCGGCCCTCTCCTAACAGTTGTTTCATAGAGCTACTGTGAGGTGTTCCTCCAGTCGTGCCTTTAAAATCTTTATAATTCTCTCATTTTCCTTTCATTCTCTTCATTTATCTTTCAAACCTCTCTTATCATCACATTTTCACGACGACTTTACTTGGATCGTAGTTCATCTTTAAAGCCAATAGTGGGAGCTATGGTGGCCTCATCAACCACCCAATAATGTTTGGACCTAAGAATTATCAACTTGGTATCTCAAGGGTGGGACTATTCCTTAGTACTAGCCTTTGGATTCCAGGGGTTGGTTGATTCTGGGAAGAAAAATCTCGGTTTTCTGTCAGGTTTGCCCATCAAGATGATAAGGGAGGGGATGATTTTAATTACATAAAGTCCTTTGTCCCATCAAGCGGGTTTGCTTACGCTTGAGCCACAATAATGTTGACATTTCCCGACAGTCTCTTCTCAGTTAATAGTATAAAAAGAAATTACAAAAAATCCTTTTTTGTATAGCTAAAAATATATATACTTGTACTTTTGGATCTCATAACCCCTTGACACAGTTGATGACCTCAGGCACGACAATTGACTCTCCCAAGACAACACTTACTGTCACTGGGACACCAGGGTGGATAAAATACTGGTTGTAATGCAGGATTAAGGGTGCTTCTGTGCATAAATTTGCTAACTTCTCTGGGTTATTAGGAGGTATATCAGTAATGAGAAAGTCTGGAAAAGTTCAAAGAATAAGGGTAATGCTAACCTCTTGACAAATGCATCTTTGACTGTTATGTTGTTTTTTGAGAATCATGAATCGGCTAAAGAAAGTAAAGACTACTTAAATGGACATTCTCTCAACGGCTTTGCTTTAACAACAAGAATGTTCAGTGTTGAAAATCTTGAGGACCAATGTGACTTTTTTCCTTAAGCGGCAAAGGAGGTACCAGTGAAGAGGGAAGCAGCATCCCCTTATGGTTTGCTGCTACCTACAAGGAAGGGCCAACAAACTACATAAAGGCCACTGAACTTTTAGAAAAGAAGATTGGTTCCATCCCGAAGGTAATGCTAAAAGATATGGGAAAAGCATCCCTTTCAAAGCGGGAAATGGAACTCAAGCAAAGCTGCTTAGCAACTTTGAATCCCCGAAAACTGTAATCTTGATAAAGTCTCCCCTCATCAATCATTTACCATGACTAGGGAAGTAATTTATTCATGAGAACTATGCAAATTCGTGGACACAAATACTAGATAGATGTCCAAATGTGTATGAAGTAAAAAAATTATGAGGCATCAGTGGAGGTATTCTTCTCTATTTTAGTAGCATTTATGTCTCAAATTTCTCATTTGGCGGTCATGTACAGATGAGGGTAAAAAATACAGGCCTAGCCCAGTTCAGTGCCATAATTGTATTGAATATCAGCATGTGAAATTTTCGTGCTAAAGTACAAAAAGACGCTTTATCTGCTCTAGTATTCACGGAGAAGAGGATCTTGAGCATCCTGACCATTGTTTCCTCTGCAGTGGTAATCATTCTCCAAAATCCAAAACTTGTCCATAAAGAAAGCTAGGGCAAGGTATTGTTGAAAAAGCCAAAGTATCGCACATTAGTATAGAAAATGCCAGGAGACAGATAGCGGGGGTTAATAAAAATCCAAATACATCCTCTTCCTCTGTAATATCAAACATGAAAACTGATGTAAGGTGGTCCCAAACCCCCTCTATAAAACATCAAAGTATTACCAAATTCTGAAGTACTGCCTTAGCAAAATTCAGTCTTTCACTTCATGATTAATCTAATAACAAAGAAAAGGGGAGATCTACAAATCAATCCATATATGCTTCTGGGAACAGAAATACAAGCATGAAGGAGAATGAAGAAGCTGGGAGAAGGAAAGAAACTATTAAAGACTAAAGATGCATGCACTAGCAAGGAGGTAAGAACACATCTTCAGAACAAGTACAAGCCATGGCAGAAGGAAGTAGAACTATTAAGAAGTATTTGTCATACAGTTCTTCAAATAATTCATCGTCAAGTTCAAAACACTCAGAAACCACATTCTTTAGTCCGTGAAAATTTTTTTTGTATACCTTAAGGAAATACAAGTGTGTGCCCAACTTTGCCTGGAGAAAACCAAAGCTTCAAAATTATAAACACTTCTGATGTTCTCGAAGACAAGCTTTCTTTCTCCATTGAAGAAAAAGAGCACAAATGAACTAACTAGATCATCAAGAACTGCGAGGAAATCCAGACGGGATCAGTCAGTATTTCAAGGCAGACAGATGGATTTAGAAGTTCCAGATTCCATAGTTCATGAAGTTCCAGATTCCATAGTTCATGTAGAGAAATGTCATCTTTCTACTTTAGTTTGTAGGTTATCCAGAAGTAACACTGATATTTCTGGTTCAACTTCATAGTCATATTGTAAGACTGGGGACTCAAATGTTTGTCTCAGTAATGGCAGATATCCTATAGTGTAAGTGTAAAGGTCTCAGATCTTGATCTGAGCAGTTAAATTCACTTATACACGATTGTAATCCTAGCTACATAATATACCTTCAAGAAACACAGCTAGGGACCAATTCATGCAATCCAGGTCATTCAGCTTCATTCATTGGTGGAATAATTAAAGATGGAGGTGGAATTTTTTACAATCAAGAAATGTTTGCAGCACAACCCTGTTCCATTTGATGCTCAGCATGCAGCTATACACAGGGCCGGATCCACAGCTGTGGGGGTCCCGGGGCACATCATTTGTGGGGGTCCCGGGGCACATCATTTGTGGAGGCCCTGTATCCAGTTGATTTATTTATTTTATTTTATTTTCTTATTTATTTATTTTTTTTTTGTGAAGTGGAGGGGCGAGCACAGTGAGCATTTTCCACCTGGGCAATTCTGGGTTATACTGAGGACTACTATTGGCAAAAAATGAAGAACTCTTAGTATTCAGATTAAGTAGGTATTATAGAATATATATTCTCCACATATAGGAAGTACCGTAGCTAAGGAAACACCAAGGAAGTTTCTGCATTATTATTATTATTATTATTATTATTATTATTATTATTATTATTATTATTATTATTATTATTATTATTATTAATGTCTCTTAATGTCTCTCTTTACCCATTTCCACGACTGACTAGTTTAGACATTGTTAATTTAGATGCTAAGGTTATGTTTCCTTTTTTTTTTTGCCCATTCTAAAAGTATAATTATATTTAATAAGCTTGTAAGATAATAACACTTTCTGGTCTAAAAATCATTCACAAATGAGAAATGTTAAGCATTTCTTCAGATGTTTTAAATGGTGCACGAGAAAAGACCAGTGGAAATCAGTTTATGAGATGGGGGATACAATACAGTATAATTACTGAGAACTCGAGATAGATGATATGACTGAGTACAAATATGAACTGCAAAATAAGTAAAAACTAAGAAAGAAACCCATGAAACTGATACTATGGAACATTAGTAAATAAAAATAGAAACAGAAGACACCACTAAGACCATTCACGCATAATTGCGAGAATCAATCATTTCGTCAGTGGGAATAAACAACGGGAGTAAAGGGGCGAATCGTAAATAGGTGATGAATGGGAAGTGTTTAATCAATAAAACAGAAAGGGGAGAAGAGTACTTTGAAAGAATTACAGTTGTTGAATGAAACAGGAAATCATTGATGATTGAAAGGAGGGAGTATCACACCAAATGACGGGGGGAATAAAGCAGGATAGAGATTTTGAGATATCGCAAATAGGTGTTTCTGAATTTCTGTTAAAATTGCGCAAGTGCTAGATTTTGTAGATGCTGTTATCAAAATAAAGGAAATATTTATTTGTTTCATTTAAAAAAATATTTAGTTATTCATATTGTCATAACGGCTTATGTATATACTGTATATATATATATATATATATATATATATATATATATATATATATATATATATATATATCTTATATCTTGGCTTTTTAACAACATAAAAACACATTCTAGTCCATACATCCATGGCCGAGCTGGAATTTATGTGGCCCATTATCTGATTATGTGGGAGAAAAGTGTTTATTTATTTGTTTGAGGTTGACTTGAAAGTAAAAATTCCTACCCTTTTTACGTGATAAAAAAAAAAGTTAGTTTTGTTTTACATTTTCAATGCCTTGACTGAGGTTCTAGCAAATCAGAAATAGAATCTTTAAGAAAAAGTAAAAATATTTGGTTTTTCGTTCATAGAAAATCATGGTGCCAATGTTGTTAGAATAATTTCATTAATTACCTTGGAATTGAAATAAAGATAATTACGATTAAATATATCCGTACTAAACCTATAGAATGTAACATCATATAAAAAACTTGAATAATTCTATTTCTTATTCTTACTCTATTTTTATGAGAAAATCTGAATGGTACCTTTTACTGTCCAAGATCTGTAAAAGAGGAAATATTTTGCATCAACAATAGAAAACTGAAGTATAAAATCTTATTTTGTTCTTATTATGGGTAGCAATAAATTCGGGATTACGTAAACAATTCCAATATATAATACATAGTATGAAAATATTAATGACTATGATGAACCCGGATATGCGATGACCTTTCACGTCGAGACTAAATAATTGTTCACAATCTCATATTTATATTTTCTGGAAAACGTCTTCAATGCAAAAAAATCACGTAATAGTCCAATTATACAGGTCTCTGTTGTGAAGGTTGGCCTCGTTTGATCACAGTTTCAAACTAGAAACTCTTTTGGGCGTTTCTTCTAGTAAAACAATGAATAGAAAAAGAAAACCACTGAAAAGGTTAACGATGAAAAGTAAGAAAATTAAAAACATAAAAAAAATCTTAAGTATTAAGCTGATTTCCTGCAACTATGAATTTGTAAAAGTCTATTGATTTCTGTTGAGATATATAATAAATCAGTTTACTACTCCGCAGTACTTGTTATTGACTTGCTATATGTTGCCTATGATTACCTATATGCGAGATACTGATATTTTGTTTAAATCTTGTTCTTTTTTCATTCATGGAGCAGTCAACCTATATCGTTGTTCTATTTCGGGATTAGAGATGAGCTAAATTTGCAGCTTACATCCTCATCCTTCAGTGACATATACATTAAAACGGACGGTGCCACACTTCATGCAATATCTCTTTGCCGTTTTTTTCATTTTTCATTCTAAGTTTTACTGTAGTTTCCAGACAAGTAAATATATATATATATATATATATATATATATATATATATATATATATATATATATATATATATATATATTTGTGGAAACCATACGGAATATTAATTGACTTACAAACTCATTTGTTTGCGTGAGAAAATTTAGGAAATAATGAGAACGTTAATTAATTAACTATTCCTATGGTTTATTTAGAATATAAGCGATATCCATGAATTTCATTTTAAAAAGCTCAGATTACAGAGGTCGACCGAATCCTGTTAACTAAAGTGATTACGTTGTAATAATTTTACTGACTGGTAACTGGTTACCTTTTCTATATGATATTGATTATTAGCAGTGATATAACTTTATGATCATATTAAAAGAACGTTCTTTTAATCTAAAAGAACGTAAAAGTAGGATAAGCAAAAAAAGTTCACTGTTATTCTCCTGACTGCATAAAAAATATCATCACCGTATTTCTCTGGCGTTCAATTCTCAGGTCATTTGTATAGACGAATGACATGGACTGACTTGTATCTGAATCTTTGTTTGTTATCTGAATTCATCTGCATTTAATTTCTAAATGTTATTTTTGACTATAATAGTCTTTAGAGCAGAACTACGGGACAAGGAATATTTCCTGATCGAGGATTTTCATTATCTATTGCCTACAAAGTATATAAATGTCAAAGGAGCAGAGATGGAATTTTCAATTAAGTCAGCGCCAAGATTTATATCCATCTAATTACTTGAACATTGCCCAAACTCATTTGGAAAGCTGACCCACGGTTTCGTATTGAAAATCTTTAGCTGGCATGAATGCGTTGGTTTCGAAAAATAAATAATAATTAGTTTTGTCTAAGCTTCGGTTAGCGCTTACGAAGGGCATTCTGATTTTCGTTTAGTATCTAAATAGTTTATGTAAATAGTTCGGACCTAGAGGTACTGTGAATTTAGAGTAGGAAGCAGTTTAATTCGAATCCTTAGGCCCTTAACGACACTCCTCACCCCACCCTGCTATCTATTCATTATTTATATCATCAAATACTCTCCTCTCTCATTCCCTTAGCCTAACCCGTAATATCACTTTATGCTGGATATTTCAGCTATTTTGAGTGCTTGAAGAGCAGTGTTTTTACATTAATAAAAACATGTTTCTGCCATTTAACTTTTGCACAAGTAATTTTGCAATTTGTCTGTATAACAAGAGAATGTTAATAATGCATTATGAAGGGGAAAATACTGTTTCAGTTTAAA
>NC_089750.1:24127552-24165052 GCF_040412425.1 Macrobrachium rosenbergii
CCCGGCCTCAGTATCCATCATATTTGCCAAAGGGTATATACCATGTTAATTCACCTTCATTGCTGTTGTTGCTTCCTACAACCTGACCCCCCTTATTACTGAGCGATCGAAAGTAAATGGAATAAGTAGTCTTTTGGGTGGGATGATGTGATTGCATCGTCCGAATAATGTATCACTGTTGTGATTTGAAGGTCAGTAGGTAGCTGAATTGGTACATTAGTTATGTGTAATTTTCTTTTCCCTGCCCAAAAAATATCTTGGCCCCACCTAGGCACCCCCACTGATGGAATGCCAGCTACGCCAATGTCCGTATGTAGGAGGAAATAGTTTCTTAAAGTTTATTCATCAGTTAGCGACGTTCAATTATATTTTTTTAACGAGAGAGACCTTACCTTACCTTACAGACCTTACAGTTCATTCGGGTTGCCCCAGGTCCCTCAGTGTGAGGCACCTCTGATGTCTATCAGAGAATTGCTAATGCATCTTCCGGTATATTTTGCATCTTCCAGTCTTGGATGGTCTGGGATGCATCTTAAATATTTGTCGAGCTTAAACACGTCTACGCTCACTCCTGATATGTTCCTCAGATGAGCTGGTAGTGCATTGAATAGACGCTGCATTATCGATGCTGGTGCCTGGAGGATTAATGTCCTGTGTGCTTTCCTTGGTTTTCCTGGTATAGTTTTGGGCACTATTAATCTACCTCTGCTTGCTCTTTCTGATATTTTTATCTCCCGATGTTTTCGGTAATTCCTTCTATCTGTTTCCATGCCTGGATTATCATGTAGCGTTCTCTTCTCCTTTCAAGACTATATAAATTTAAGAATTGTAGTCTTTCCCAGTAGTCAAGGTCCTTAACTTCTTCTATTCTAGCTGTAAAGGACCTTTGTACACTCTCTGTTTGTGCAATATCCTTTTGGTAGTGTGGGTACCATATTATATTGCAATATTCAAGTGGACTACGTACGTACGTTTTATAAAGCATAATCATGTGTTCGGCTTTTCTTGTTTTGAAGTGCTGGAACAACATTCCCATTTTTGCTTTGCATTTGCCAGTAGTATTGCTATTTGATCAATGCATAACATATTCCTATTCAGCATCACATCAAGGTCTTTAACTGCTTCCTGATTGGTGATTGTCTCGTTATTAGGTCCTTTATATGCATATAGCATTCCTTCTTTATCACCATAGTTTATTGATTTAAATTTATCAGAGTTAAATACCATCCTATTTACCTCTGCCCATTTATATATTTTGTTTAGGTCTCTTTGTAGCGAGTTCCTATCTTCATCACAAGTAATTTCTCTACTTATTCTTGTGTCATCGGCGAAACTTCTCACTACCGAGTCCTTAACATTACTGTCTATGTCTGCAATCATAATCACAACCAGCAATGCAGCTAACACCGTACCTTGTGGCACACCGGATATTACCGTAACTTATCAGATTTCTCGTCGTTTTCAATCACTATTTGTTTTGTTTTGCAAAAATTCTTTTATCCATCCTCCTACTTTGTCGACAATGTTATGTTTTCTAATTTTTTTTCGGTAATATATTATGGTCTACCTTGTCAATAGCTTTTGCAAAGTCTAGAGAGAAAGAGAGAGTAGAGGGGATGTTAGGAAGGAGAAAGAGGGAAAGAGTGAGGGAGAGTTGGAGAGAGAGGGAGAGATAGTGAAAGTAGAGGGGGGTATAAGGGAGGAGAAAGAGGGAGAAAGTGAGAGAGAGTGAGTTTTCACGGGCAGCACTGGGTTAGTTAGCTAGTGTTTATATAAGTATGTCTGTAAATATGGAACAGTTAGCAAGTATTTACAACAGAATCTGGTTAATAATAATAATAATAATAATAATAATAATAATAATAATAATAATAATAATAATACTCTATTGCAGTTCAGGGTCATATACATGGAATATAAAAAATACAATGCACACAATCTAGATACATAAGATAACATGATAATAAAAACAATAATCTGCAGTATCCACACAGTTGCTGAAGAAGCAGAAAAAATAGAATTCATAATAATGGTAATGACAGTAATTATATGGAGAACAATAGTTAAAAAAATATTAAAAATTATAACAATTAAAAAGACAGATTGCAGACGATTAATTTCCAGCTAGGGACCTTGGATGGTTACATAGCCAGGTCCAGAAGGCTAAATATGAGAATTGAAAATTGCAGAACTCTACAGTGATATTATTCACAGCAGTAATAAAAAAGGAAGAATACTAGTAATAACAAGAAACGTAGAAATAATAATAATAATAATAATAATGACAATAATGACAGATTCTGGAGATGACACTTCACAATTGCAGAAATAGAGAATAAGCCATTTAAGGAACAGACGCCTCATTATCCCATCTTTCCCACAATTTAGATCTTCTTGCCCCACTGCTTAGGATGCTTTGTATGAGCGAATTGCTGCTGTTTCTCAGTCAGGTGATCAGACTGGACATTGTTCGCCTCACAATGATTTTCAAATTATCCAGGCGGTTTTCTATGAACATCTGCGTGGCAGAGTGATAGCGAGGAGTGTTTGTGAGCCGCCTCAGAATGTTTTTGTGAACAACAGTCTCATGGTCTCTCGGGTGTAGTTCGTCCAAAGGGAACACCTATATATACTGTAGCAGTACGAGCGGAAGAGCAGCAGTTTCTTGTCTCGGTGACAGACGGCAAACTTCCTTGCAATCATGTTGCCAGTTGCACATAGTTTACGACGCCTCTGTTCTATGTCTGCTGTATCTTTTAGGTCGTCCGTAATAATTTGGCCCAAATAAGGAAATTCGTGAACGAATTCCAGACGATGATTTCCAAGGAAAATTAGTGGTTCTGCAATATGCTTAAGCGATCGCGGGAGCAGCGACATACACTGGGTCTTGGTTTCGTTGTATAGGACATCAAATTCCTCTGCATATTGGTGGCAGGTGTCGATGAGTCGCTGATGGGGAAATCAGAAACATATCGTCGGCGTAACAGAGGGTGTTTATTGTTGTTTCGTTAATAGAGCATCCGATTGAGAGTGAGTTCAGTTTGACATTCAGGGCCTCTGTGTACATGTTAAACAGGTATGGAGAGAGAATACCCCCTTGCGGGAGCCCGTTTAAGGAGCCGAAGGTGTGCGACAATACGTTACTCCATTTGACGCAGAATTGCTGTGTGGAGAACCAACAACTTGAGATGCCAATTATATATGCCTCGTTTATGCAGCTTCAGGAAGAGCTTCAGGTAGTTTACTCTGTCAAATGCTTTTCTCACATCTACAAAACAGGAACACAGGAGAGGCTGATGATATGTAATAGTTCAACAATTCTTTCAGGATATAGATGCAGGTGTCGGTTGAGTGGTTTGCTTTAAAGCCGAACTGGTTGTCAGTAATGTGTAGAAAGGGTAGAAGCCTCACTAGAAAGACGGACTCAGGTATCTTCGACGCAATTGTAGGAATTGCAATCGGGCGATAATTGTCAGGGTCAGCTGCATCCTTTAGCTTGTTTTTTATTATTAATGGTATTAAAAGTAAACTAAGAGTAGGAAGTCTCGGAGAACTTGCTGAATTATGCACGCATTGAGTAGAGCACTTAGCAAAATGTAAATTATCGTATGGCAGAATTTGAAAGCTTCAGCAGGCAGACCATCGAAGCCGGGCGATTTATCATTTGGTAGGTTGTTTATGGCATCGCTGATGTTACCTGGTGTTATACGATCAGCAAAATGAAACTGAATATTATCAGTAGGGAGGTAGCTACATCCCTTTGTTTCATTTACAGGAACAGAGCAGGTTTACGTACTTTCTGACAGGCAAAAGTTGTAATTATTGTCTGAAAATCTATTTCCCGAAGAATATCACTTTCAATACTCATTATAGCCAGCCATGAAAGACGACTCTGGCTCATTGACGTTCTCAGTCGGTTCTTTTATTATTTTCATCTTGGAAAATGACCTTTCACCACTACAAGAGGACACCATTTATACTAAATAGATTCTCAGCAAGATTTCAACATCACGAAAGTTGCCTGTAAGCCACTGTCAAGGAGAATTTTGTAGAAGTAGAGTTCTTTTGGAATTTTTTTCATTGTCTTTTCTGTCGAGTTTTACCAATTCAACAAAATGAACGAGTTCATCTTTGAGACTGGGCTCTAGGTCACCTTTGTAAAAACTCACAAGACTAGCTGCGGCTGAATTGATCTCATCAGCATCCATATCTTCTAGGCGATTGAGGAATCCAAAGCGCTCACATACAACATCATAAGCAGCTATTCTGTCACTCAGAGAGTGGACAGTTTGGTCAGTAACTGGAAGGAAACTGTTTGCACGAAACTTTACCTTGGGACTCATCTGGGCATCCTCTGCTTTACTATAATCAAGTGGATTAAGACGCACGTTCCTCACACAATGGCGAACTTCAGTATACTCTTCTGTTCCAGACAGTCTGATTCCAGCTGCTTCATATTCCTCATATTTTTCTCTCTTTGTTTCAATAAATGTTTTCAAAGACTTGAGTGCTTTCACTGCAGTACTGAGAACCATTTTAGGATCTTGTAGAATATGGTTTGTTGCGTTGAATCTTTCTAGGATGTCATTCCACAATGTAGCATAAGGTGGCTATTTCTAATTCACCCGTTTTTTTCATATAAATTACATGCTTCATTCCGAGCCACAGCCTTGTTTTCCTCATCAGTCATTATGTCATAAAGAGCCTCTCTCATCTCTCTGTAACCATGCACTATAGCCTTTGTTGCATCTGCTCTGCAAGGCCAACGAGTTTCAGTCTTTACTGCTGAATTGAAAGCTGTTTTTAAATCTAGCGATTGCAGATAAAATTGATTGCAACAAGTTTACTATTTATGAGACTCTTTTAGTGCTCCATCAGCCATTAAACAGATTAGTCCTTCCCAACCGACTATACAGAGAATTTAAGGATAGCTCTGTAGGCTTGCTTTGTTACAATTCGATCCAGTTTTGTTGGGTACCAGGCCAAGTTGGTATACAACGAAATGAAGCTGATAAGCATGCTGAATACGCATCGAAACTGGTTGATTTTGATTATCCCTTGGTTCTTCATGCTGATTTGAAATGACCTATCTGATCTTACATAAGACAAAAATGGCAAAATATATGGAGCTCATTTTCAATGAAGAATCTGAAATATTAGAAGATCCATCCCTTGATTGACCCTTGGTTTTCATCTTACCAGAGCAGTCGTGGGTTTGAGACAAGGCTTTGTAGATTACAGAAAAGTCCTATTTCTTCCCCTTTTACTGTGGAGGACATATTGATGGGCTGTCCCAAGTTTATTGAGGAGAGAAGGCAGTGCCATATCTCAGGTACAATAAAGCAAATTTCAAATGGTGACAATGTCACTAATTTAATGGAATACATTAAAGACATTTGGATGTTTTATGATATTTAGTTGTAGCAGTTGATTTATTGATTTTAAATAGAAATTTATATGTTGTAATATTTATTTTTAATAGTAGTAACTCTATTCGTATTGTGATACTCAATAACCTAATGGTTCTAGTGCCAGATCATTAGACTAAACATTCGTAAATCAACCAGTCCTGTGGATCCTTGATTATCCTATGATGGTGAGATGAAAAACTAGTCTCGCGTAGAGTAGTCAGGGATTACAGATGCATAGGTCTGTTATACAGCGAAAAATCTTGAAAGGCCATTGCAGTAAACGTGGTGGAGTCTTTTATAGATGTGTCAGCTTGTCACTTGTTCATGAATTCCACTTGCCCTTATGTTGCTTGGCGACGTGTGGACATGGCACCTCGACTTTTTCCTTTTCTTCCTTGTCAAATCTTCCTACAAAAGACACCAGTTTGTTCCCAGCATCCATTGACAGCAAATGCACATACTTATCCTTCCATGTGAGTTCCATCAGTGTTTTTGATGTCCAGAATGCCTCATGCTTTGACAAGGTCATCACATTAAGCATAAATGATAGTGAGTGATGTCCTAAAATCCCCAAAGTACATTTGAAGACCCAAGTATGGATTGACATACTGACAAGTATATATGACTGGCATGATTGGTAAGCTTCATGAAATAATTGTTCTTGGAAAATCAAATTCATAATGAGATAGGAGGTTATTGGTTCCTTAGTGCCATGCCACTCAAGTGATAATTCTTTTCTCTGTGTGTTTACAGTGACAACTGATAACAACAGATTGTCTCTAGCAGGTAGTTTTAAAGGCCTCTTTATTTAATTTCTTGACATACATGATTAATGCTTTCTTCCAACACCTTTGAGCATCAAAGTTTACTGACTATCTTCAGTAAAAAATTTCCATGGAACCTTAAAGGTTTTTCAACGTTCTGAAAAAAATTGAGTTTTGCCGTAGCATTCACGTCAGAGTTTAAATTCTCTCTTGAGTGAATTTGGCAATAGGTCGCTCCATGTCACTCTCAAGCTTCAGAATAAGTATAAAAAAAAAGTCGTGTTAGCTGCTCTGACATCGGAGTATCTTCAATAAATATTTTTTAATGGCAACACTACTGGTTATATCGGCTGCTGATTGGGTTAATGCCATCTTTTTCGAATAAACACTAGTAGATTGAATTCATACCAAAGCACTTACATATGAAACACTGGATTATACTGAAACAAGTTACTACAGATATACCGGGACTATAATGTATATAAAAACTAAGCACCAATAAGAAACGTATATGAACATCCAGAGAAGGAGGC
Source organism: Macrobrachium rosenbergii (assembly GCF_040412425.1). Lineage (NCBI taxonomy): Eukaryota > Metazoa > Arthropoda > Malacostraca > Decapoda > Palaemonidae > Macrobrachium > Macrobrachium rosenbergii. The sequence goes on from NC_089750.1 coordinate 24,134,261, forward strand.
ATGCTGCGGGAAATGATCTAACTTGACATTTGGATTCAGAACTTCAGCTGAAACTGAACTGCTATCGATTTATCACAATGTGGCAGCCTGCACTCATAATATTTCTTGTTTTTAATAAGGTAATATACAGTATATATATATATATATATATATATATATATATATATATATATATATATATATATATATATATATATATATATATATTATGCAAGCATCATTTAAAATGTATGAAACTACTGAAAATATGCCAAAATACTTGGCCGCATAATATTTTTTTAATAGCAATTGTTATAAGCATTTTTTTAACTGGCAACCTAAATAATAGGAAACAGTACTACAGAATTTCATTTACCACATAATGACGTTCAACAATTAAAGAAAAAATTACGAAGTACACGACGTAACTGAAGGAAATATGTTAGGCAGTAGTTGTAGTATGAACGGGATAAATTCTAAGAAATCGCAACATACCTATGCAATGATTCGAGTCTGTAGTGCTGTTTCTTATTATTTAGGAAACAGTACTACAGACTCGAATCATTGCATAGGTATGATTCGAGTGATGATCAAAATCATACCTATGCGATGATTCGAGTCTGTAAACAGTTCTTCATTGGAGGGATGGGTAGAGCTCTCGCTAGTACGCTGTTGGCCCAGGTTCGACTCTCCGACCGGCCAATGAAGAATTAGAGGAATTTATTTCTGGTGATAGACATTCATTTCTCGTCATACTGTGGTTCGGATTCCACAATAAGCTGTAGGTAACCAGTTGGTTCTTAGCCTCGTAAAATAAATCTAATCCTTCGGGCCAGCCCTAGGAGAGATGTTAATCAGCTCAGTGGTCTGGTTGAACTAAGATATACTTTGTAGTACTGTTTCCTAAATAATAGGAAACAGTACTACAGACTCGAATCATTGCATAGGTATGTTACGATTTATTAGAATTTATCCCGTTCATACTACAACTGCCTAACATATTTGCTTCAGTTACGTCGTGTACTTCCAAATTTTTCTTTAATTGTTGAAAGTCATTATGTGGTAAATGAAATTCTGAAGACACGACTGATTCGGTCAGAACTCACAAAATCCCTTTATATTCCGAATGTTTAGTATTTGTCATTGTCTTTCAGGGTGATCTCTCTACTTACCTTCCTTATATTGCTCGTTTTATGAAAGGAAATAGAAATCGCGTTCGAGAATAAAGTGGGTTAGAATTGCAGTGCACTGGGCGGGGAGCGTAATGCTGCAGCAGTTCTGGGAAATGTCGGTGGAAGACCATTAGAGAACTCGCTATTATCAAACCGGTTTGTATTTTGTGGAAACCATGGGTATATCGACGTATGAATTAGCAAAAAGAGTATTTACTATGAAAAGTGATGTAGTATCAGTGTATGTTCTGACTTAGCCAAATGGAGCTCAGCATTTAAAAATGCAGCCTCAGGATTTTAATTTTCCCAGTGTTGTTAAAAGAGCACCTCATTTCTAACGGGTTTTGAAATACGTTTCTACCTTTTATCACATTCAGCTATTTATTTACTCCAAACCTGAAAGGCCGTATAACAATCGTCGGGCTCTGATTTCAAGTACCGGTCTATTATTTTGTTGCCATGAGTGGGCAAGGCTGGTGTGAGGTTAAATCAGCATGGGCTCCCATACAAAATTTCATTTCCCATTCTGTTACTAAATGCAGCAAAAGTTTATCATCACTGAAAAGCAACTGTGATCCAAAGAGGGGACATTAAAAAAATCTGTTGTTGGAGGCGCATTTGGAGATGTAGAGAAGTATGTTTTTCTAAGGTGTGCCGATTTTACCTCGAACCGGGTAAGAATACTGTAGGAAAATAAGAGATAAGGAAATGCTCAGTCTAACTGAAAATCTTGCTCACTTTTCGACGAGCGCTAACGTATGAAAGGGTAGGGTATGTTATTTAATACCGGTACAATTTTTATATGAAAAATACTCAGTTTCGTCCGTTACCAGTAGTTCAAAAAATGAGGTTCAGGCCTAGTCCTGTATTACGATGCTTTAATTCAGTGGGATTACCGTAAATATCTCTCTCTCTCTCTCTCTCTCTCTCTCTCTCTCTCTCTCTCTCTCTCTCTCTCTCTCTCTCTCTCTCTCTCTTTGCATCCCTTTATTTTTCTCTCTCTACTGTTTCATGAAAACATTTGTTTGTTAATTTCTCGGATCATTCCTCCAGCATTTTTCGTTCACCCTTGTCTGCAGGCGAGTATATCCCACAAGTGTTGCCATGACCATCTGTTGATAAATTTTCATTTTTACTTGACAGATGAGTTGCAACAGCAGGGGCGTCATTTAGGGGGGCTGGGGGCCATATGCCCCCAGACTCAAGATCCCCCCCAAGCCTCAACTTGCCCCCCCTCACCCCACCAAGCCCCAAGAAGTAACAGCAGCTGGTTTTCCATTATTCCTACCGAAATTCAAATGTGTCATCACATTGTTATATCTTTCTATCTATCTATTTTATGTGGTTCAAAAAGCACATAAAATAGCTCAAAATAAAAAAAACCCCAGGTGATTAGGCTCGCTTCGCTCGCCAAACCGCCTTTGCCTCCCCCCCCATCAAAAATCTGAAATGGCGCCCCTGTGCAACAGTGTATAGACAATCATGAATTCTCACCCAGGGATTTAATATTTTGGATATTTAATGGAACTGTTTCCCTGATTTTTCTGCAGCTTCACTTTATTAGATTTTCATTTATTTTTTGAGAGGGTAATGGTTCAGAGCACTTTTTTTTTTTAACTGTGATCTTGTTGGAACATTGGGATTTACGTCGTTAGTATATAAATGCATGGCCACTTCATAGCTTTCCCAAAATGCCAACAGAGCTTGGCTAGAGCAAGTTGGTATATAACTTAAAACCTGGGAAGTTTCACAAGTTTTGTACCTACAATGGCAATTTCCATTAATTCTCCTCAATGCTGTGCAAGATTTGTTCCCCTACTAAAATTTCCTGTGTTAGATAGTCAAGGTCTCAATGAGATCCAAATAATAATAATAGAAGTGATATAACAATATTAAAACGTAAATACTTATAATGCTATTAAAAATATGAAAACTAAAAAAATAATTGCTACACGGTGGGCCATCCCTGTGCACCTTAAAATGAGTAGGACTAAAGGTAATCATCGTAAAGACTGATCTCAAGTTATTATTGAGAGTTTTCTGTTAAGCCAAACTTTTCAACATAGCGCCTAAAAATTCTGCTGCCGTATCAAATATTGTATGATATGTCTAACAGAAGTGTAGATTGAGGTAAAAAAAGATCTTGGATGCAATATTCAGTTTATAAATAGCTCGCCACCCAAGAAGTAGTTAAATGAACTGTTGAAGGCTGTTTTAGTAGGGCATATCCCCAGAAAGGTCATCAAGAGTAGGACAATGGCGAACCATGGTTTGATGATACATGTAGACGATCTTGCTATGACAAACAGACCAAATTCAACCTATGGAGACAAAATCGTTCACACGAAAAGTACACCATTTTTGTTGATTCGTGCCGTGCTGCGAATAGAACTTAACATATAGCTGTGAGAAATTACAGTAATTCTTAAAAGAGGAAACTTGAAGCAATTACTCAGCCTCATCTGTGGTGGGCCAATTTGGCATCTCCTGTCTTTGGGATAGGCTCGTCTTCCATCCCACCAGTTCCTCATTGGTCGGGTCGATATCGTACTCGGCTAGCGCTTTGCTGGGCCCGCGTTCGACTCTCCGGCCGGCCAATGAAGAATTAGAGGAATTTATTTCTGGTGATAGAAATTCATTTCTCCGTATAATGTGGTTCGGATTCCACAATAAACTGTAGGTCCCGTTGCTAGGTAACCAATTGGTTCTTAGCCACGTAAAATAAGTCTAATCCTTCGGGTCAACCCTAGGAGAGCTGTTAATCAGCTCAGTGGTCTGGTTAAACTAAGGTATACTTAACTTATTTTTTTCCATCCCACCACTACTAACGGATGATGGTAAATTGGTTATAGACCTTAAGGAAATGGCCGAAGTGCTTCATCAAGCTTTTGAAGCCAAACCTGCATTCCGTCCTAGGAATGTTAAGAAATTCTGGATAATCTATATAGCTGGGGTGGAGAAGATCCTGATGGACGTTTGATCTTGCGGATAAGCGCAAGGTTAGTAGTACAGTGCCTGTTTCAAACAGTGGCATACCTGCAGACTGCAGTAACTAGAGGCCAAAATTGCAGAAAAACTTATTTTTAAGCCACTTTACAAGTATGTGGAATCTAAAGGATTGTTGCTGATAGTCAAAATGCATATAGGAAGTAGTTGGGTGCCTGCGAAGCTTCTTTAGATTTGACATGCCATTTGTAAGAGAACCTTGATAAGGGTTCAAGCGAAGATGCAATGCGTTATTACCCTAATGCAAGTCTTCTTGTATTTTATAATTTACCTATATTGTTATCTATTTGATTTTAATTTTTCTTTTAAAGTCAATGACCCCTGTGGACTTGACGCATATGAATAGAGTTCATCTTCTGAATAATATTAAACACGAAAAGAATCCCTTTTTAAACGTATACCTTGCGACATAGCATTTTTTTTTTTGCAGAACCGTGGTGAGGCCAAAGATTTTGATGCCTCTGATTTATCATCAGCCTTTGCAAGAATGCGACCCTTTTCCAGCATCAGCAAAAAGAAAATGTCTCTGTAAAACTAATTTTTGTCCTGGCCTGGAATGTTATGAATTTTAAAAATCGGTGACTTAAGACTGTCATCACTACCTTCTAAAGCATAAAGGTAAACATGGCTGGTGTCATCGCATACCCCTGCTTCATGATACAGTGTACCGTCAGTTCGTCCACTTGTACATATCGTGCTCTGCTCGGTTTAAATATCCTCGTGGATGAGCTCAAAATTTTAAAGGTTGGGTTGTATTTCTTTTCCAGCATCATAAAAAATTCTATTCTTTCACAAGGGGTGTAAACGCAGTATATTGATATTTATACATTAGCGTGTTTTATGGTGAAGAGAAACAACCTGAGAATTATGCAGAATTCATAAGCTTTCGACATTTTTCATTTTCGTAATCAGTACACGTAAGGGATGAGTAGCTGTGAAGTAATACCACTTAAAGCATTCCCTGACCTTCTCTGTACAGTCACTACCCATTAGACCTTCGTCGTCCAAGGTCTCTAATTTCCCTAGTCTGTTGGGTCTTGTATATCATTACTGCCACTGAATACAAAACCAGCCAGTACTTGTTCTGTTGGTTTTCCACTGCATGGGCAGAGACGTAACCTGACACTATTGTTGGGAGATAGCGTGATTTGGTAAGGATGTGATTTAGAAGTTTTTTTATATCTAACTACACAGTTTAAGATATGCTTTGTTATAGCATTCGTAAGTTGGCGTTATTTTCATTAGTTTGTAAAAATTTTTAGCTTTGATAGAGGAAATCAGCTGTTTTATCTAAAGAGAAATACTTAAAGGTATACCAAATATGCATATAAACATGAAATCGTCGCTCATTGTCCGGGAAAATACTTCGAGTGATAAATATTCGCCTTCATTTTGAATAATGTAGCGGTTGTGGCAGCCTTAGAGAAAACAGGTTTGGTTGATTAAATGACCGGATGACAGTGACGGAACGGGTGCTACGCAGGAACCACACATCCATTTACAGCAGTAATATTAGACATGGTTTTCTTCTTCATTTAAAGTACACTATGATCTAGTGGTACCAACGATGCTTGGCACAAATTTTGTGTTTGTTGGCGTATAAGATGGAATAAAAAAAACTTCAGGACCAGCGGTCGTCATGTACACCAAGTGTAGAGTGGAGAATAGCTTAAATAACTTTTTTTTTTCAACTGAAACCTCCGAGCACGTGTTGGGAACAGGATTAATAATTTTATATCGAGCTAACATTGTACCATAAACTTGGCTAATAACATACTTTAAAATAATTGCACAAGAAAGCTAGCAGCATACACCTACAATTCCTTATCTTTTGTATGTTAGCGTTCATTTATAATACTCTGCCATATTATAGCTCTTTTTCGGTATTGTAATATACGCGATACGGTATACGAAGATATTCTCGATCATTGCATTATACAAAACGTGGTAGGCTACTTAAATTACACACTGGTCGTTGCATGGAACGTCTGTTTGCTTAGCCGCCAGTCTCACAGAAAATACTATATACTGTACTTTTAATACTGTAATTTTAGGCCTGTTAAGATATTTTACGCTAATGGACTGTAGTACAATATGCAATCCAGTGGTAGGGTATGTACATTTCTTTGCATACACCTGCGTGAAAGGCATCAGTGACACAGGCATCACAGCACTTGTTATTTAGAACTGATTGTAACTGTATCACGTGACAGCACCTTTGACCTCATATGAAATATGGTTAAAGATATATTTGAAGGTAAATAACATATTTCTAAGTATATGAAAACACCATTCATCCCATTTAAATGATGGGAGACTTGCCTCTTGAAAACTGGCAAGAAAAAAAGTATGGAAATAGGAAATTAGAGTTTTACGTTCCAGAAGTGAATGTTATGAAAGCCGTGTAAGATGAATAAGTATGAGGGACTTCTGCCTTGGAAGAATTTATAAATGTAGTGGAAATTATCTGGAAAATTCATCCTCACGAATTTTTCCTCAAGCCAGTATCAGATCTCCACTTATGAACTCTTACCTCAGGAAACCGCTTATATCCAGTTTATGACCGATTGTCTACAGTTATGCATCATTTACTAAATATGATTTCTTTAACAACCACTAAATATGTTTTAACACCATTTTACTTCAATCTGTGATTATTAAGAATTTGAGGTGCCAAGAAATTTAATCCACCCTCCCCTATTAGATATATTACCTTCAAACAAGGAGCGATGTGTTTGTATGAGCCCAACGCCGTCACTTCCAAACACGTGTGTTCGTCCGTCGTCATCCATCGGAATGGACAAGACAAAACAAGAGCATCTCGTTTTCTTTCTCTGACGGAACGCGACTTCAACCATACCGTCTGTTTCTCCCGAACCATTGTTGTCTTGATGTATGTACAATCACCACTACTTGCATTGCCATGCAAGCATTCTAATCATGTACTCATAATGTTCCAACGAATCTTCTGTATCAAACTGTGTGTATGTTTCTGTTTGTGAAGACGCCAAACGTCTCACCATTTCACATATATTATGCTACTGCATTGTATTCATTAATCTGTCTCAAATCTCATGCAATTGGCCATATGTAGAATTTCCTGGCCTTTCCATTGATGTATGTTTTAACACTGTACGTTTATTATGTGTCTCAAGTACGTTTATTATGTGTCTCAATATCGCCATCTGTTTGTCTGCCGACAAACACAGATGTCTGAATCTTTTACCTCTGTTTTCTCCTGTCTGTGTGTAGATGCTACTTTATCGCTCGCACACGTCCATAACATCTTCGAAGATTCTGTACATTCATTCAGTAAGGAACTACCAATAAACCAGTAAACACCCAGTCAGTATGTCACTCAATCTCCCGTCCTTACACTGGTGACCCCGGAGTGACACGAAGGACCCGGCCGACCCGGATGATGACCCACGCACCAACTTACCCTTCGCCGCCTCGCTGCTTCCCGCTGTTCCCGAGCTCTTAGTAGATGTCTGACCCTCCGAGATGACCCACCCCACCACTGGAACCCTGGATGCCTCCTCCAGGAAACCTGAAGCCGCCCCCCCACTCGTACTGGACGAGCTGACCAACGAAGGACCAGCCAATGTCATCCTTCAGCCTGCTGCCGCCCCCCTCGAGCTGGCTACCAAGGATCAGCTGCCGTAATCCTTCAGCCCTCGAGCTGGCTACTGAAGGATCAGCCTCCTTCAGCCGTCCCCCTCCAGCTGGCTACCAAAGGTTCATCTGACGTCACCCTTCAACCCTCTCCCATCCTCCTCGAGCTTCTGCTGGCCGGCGCTGCCCTTCAGCTTCCTACCCGCCCCTAGCACAAGCCCTTCGAGCCAACTACAATTGTCGGCAAGACGATTTCCGCATCGATGCCTTGCTTTGAGGGGCGGGGGCGGGGAGTATTGTAAGAGCCCGTCGCCCTGACGCCGTCTCTTCCAAACACGAGCGTGCTCACCCACAGCCAGCCGCTCCCACGCACAGCGCAACCCCCGCTAAATCCTTGTAGCCGCAGCAGTCTTCAACGCCCCAGCAGATACGTTGATTAATCAGATGTTACCCACGTCTTGGGGGGGGGGCGAGTATTTGTAAGAGCCCGACGCTATCTCTTCCAAACACACGTGTTTGTTCGTGTGTTCGTCAATCGTCATTCATCAGAGTGGCCAAGACAAAACAAGAGCATCTCGTTTTCTTTTTCTGACGGAACGCGACTTCAACCATACAATATTTCCGTCTGTTTCTCCCTAACCATTGTTGTCTTGATATATGTGCAATCACCACTACTTGCATTGCCATGCAAGCATTCTAATCATGTACTCATAATGTTCCAACGAATCTTCTGTATCAAACTTTGTGTATGTTTCTGTTTGTGAAGATGCCAAACATCTTGCCATTTCACATCTATTATGCTACTGCATTGTATTCATTAATCTGTCTCGAATCTCATGCAATTGGCCATATGTAGAATTTTCTGGCCTTTCCATTGATGTTTGTTTTAACACTGTACGTTTATTATGTCTATCAATATTTCCATCTGTTTGTCTGCCGACACACTCAGATGTCTGAATCTTTTACCTCTGTTTTGTTTGTGTGTGTAGACGCTACTTTTCCGCCTGCACGGGCCAATAACATCTTCGAAGATTCATGTAAGAGTTGGAACATTTCCCCCTAGTGTCAGCATTGGTGGAGGGTGACCTTTGAGGAGTAGTGTAAATGGTAGAGTCATTGAAGGCATGAGTAAAACTAATGGTGCTGTTTTAGGCTATCATTTAGTCATAAAATCATATGGTAATAGGATTACCATATAAAGACAACGAGTAAGATTTGATTCATAAGATGTGCTTAGTACATTTATTAATGCTCAGAATTTTTATCCTCCTGATCCCAATTCCAGGACAAGGTGTAGGGTAAGGGGATCTGCTTAAGGGGCTGTATGCACTACAGTATTGTGCCTAACAATCTCTGCTGTGGGTTCAACTAAAAGTTGGGAACTTTATCTCTTTCACTCTTCCTCCAATAAATTTTCCTATTTCCCGTTTAGTTTTCTGTGAAAACTAAACCCTATCCTTCATTATTAGCTACCTTAATCTGCACTTCCCAGCTTTCTCTCATGCTTTTCAGAGAGGCTTTGTATCTAGGTGGTGCTTTGGCATTGTGTTTAAAACTGGCAGAGTGGTGGAATAGACTGTGAGGTCCCTGCTCACAGCGAGGGCCAAAAGTTTGATGGCTGGTGGATATGCCATGTGGAGGATGTGGTGAGTTGCTGAATCTTTTCTCCTCTTCCAGTGCAGTTGCAGGGTGACTACACACCCCATTCTGAATGGGACAAAATTCAAAGGACATCATATGCTGGGTTGTCACAGTTCTTGCTTGGTTTTGAGGCCCTGCATGTGTCAGTGACCATAGTCTGGGGATTTCTGGCCCTATGGGGACTTTTCCTTTTCCTCCCTGGGTATTGGGAGGCCATAGTATCTTTTTCCATGCACACCCAATTGTCTGTTTCTCAGTGTGACTACAACTAAAGGAAAAATGAATTCTGAGTAAGTAACTAACCCTTCAGATCCTTCTCATATTTCCCCTGTTCCTCCTGATCCACCAATTGATCCTCCACCTGATAGCCACAGCCAATCCTCTACAATTGGCTCTGCAAAAGAATGTGCATATGATACCTCAAGAATAAATCAACACAACACGGTAATATAAAATCAGTGAATGTTAAAGATTTCAGAGTATTGCATATGAGGCTATACCGGTTGAATGTGACTATCAAACCATCTCTACTACTTTGAGTACCTTTGCCCCCGGAACTGAAATTAGAATGAATATTCGTGAAATAGAAGTAAGGTGGGATGTTCGGCTATTTTTAAGAAGCATGAAGATGCGTTCAAAGCTAGCTGCAGCATTGAGGCACTGCAAATATGCCAATCTGTTGTAAGAGGAACTTTGACCAACAAAACTCCAAGAAATATGGATGTTTATTTATTTTCTGAATGGGTTGTAGATAGACATCAGAACCAAAAGAAGAACATTCCAACAATGACTCCCAAAACTTCTATGTGGCTGGTAGCAGTCAGGAAAGAAGAACTATAACTATTATAAATTTAGTATATACCTCCAGAAGAAGGTAAGAAGCACAAAAAGTGGTGAGATAACTCAACTTGGAAAAGGAAAAATCTCATTCATGCAAAATTAGTGACCTAGGCACTGACATTGAGTTTGATGCAGGTTAATGATAATGAAATGCTGAGAGAGGCTGGACCCCACATGAAATTTAGCAGTGGGAGAGTGGTAATCTTGGACAAAGACCTGTAAAAATTCACAGAAAATGAAATCCTAGAAATGAGCCCACAACCAGTGTGGAAGGTGCAAAAGATATCTAGTGTCAACATATTGTTTTGACATTTAAGTACCCAAATGTGCCATCCCATGTTACATTTGGAAATGAAAGAGTGAGAGTAAGAGCCTCCTGCCCAAAATCTGTGGTGTTGTAACTGCTTCAGTTTTGGCCACATTAATAGTGTGTAAAAATTCTAGAGGTTTAATAATTGCTCAGTCCCTGAATAAGGTTTATGCTCTGCCACTCCAAAGTGGTGTGTTAACTGTCACTTAAATCACAAATCTAATAAAAAAAAAAGATAAGGAATGTAAACTTGAGCAAGCAGCAATAAATAAAGCAAACGCTGGGTACAATAGCATAGGTCATGCAAAAAGACAAATGGGACATGCTAAAAGCTATGCTAGAGCTCTTAAATCCCTTACCCCTTAATACCACAAGGGACCCAGATAGTAGGAGTATTCTCCCTCACAGCATTTTCTCCATCCCCTGTGGTAGAGGTCCAGCTATCTGGGTCAGGTCCCTGACCTGTCAGGGCAAGAGCACACTCCTCAAAAGGATGTAAATCGCCCTCTAAAGTAGATACATTACCAGCTGGTGAAGAGAATCTATTCTGATCTTTACCATCACCCACAATACACAAAGCATCACAGATTATCTGCTTCAAGAAATGGAATTCAAAAAAGTAAAGTACGGAAGAAGGGTAAAACCCTATCATCCTCCCCTCCTCCATCTCCCTACAACGGAAATAAAAATCATGGTAATCCTGAACCTAACAGGAACTGTGCTGGTGCTTCAGTGAGACCAGTGGAGCCCAGCGCCTTGAATATTGAAAGCACAATAGCAGAGATCTATCCTCAACCTGAAATGAATAGTAAAAGAGAAAATAAAAGTACAACAGAAAGCCACAGATCTGTAGAACATCAACAAATTTAACATCCCAGAGGAACAAATTTAACAAGGAAAAGTACTTACAGTGGAACTGTCGTGGTATTGTTTCAAGTGCTGAACAAATTAAAACACTAATCATGGACTTAGAGGCAAAGATAATATGTCTCCAAGAAACAAAAATTGGGGCCGCGTATATACCCATGATTTAAATTATAATTTTCACAGCTCCCCCCAACAACAAGGAAAGAGGGTTCAAGGAGGAACAGGTTTTATTATCCATAAATCAGTAAAATACAGCATCATCCAACCTGGCACAATACTTCAGGCTTGTGCTATACAAATTCATATTGATAAAGAGCTCACTCTTTTCTCTGTATCTGCAGCCTAGATTAGCAACAGAAGGAATTATATATCTCTGATCTTCAACACCTGATTGACCAGCTGCCAACCCCATTCATAATAATAGGTGATTTTAATGCAAATAAAACTCTTGTGAAGTAATGTATGTGATAGCTGGGGTAACATTATTGAACAGTTATTGAACAACTGGCCACCAGCAAGGTATGATATATACCATAATTCCTCTTCTGCCATGGACTTGACTATACGTTTCTCGGCTCTTGTAATAGAATACCAGTGGTCAGTAAGTAAGCACCTGTATAGCAGTGACCATTGGTCCATACACCTGCAAAATAAACATAATACACCATCCCCATGCCTTCCAAAGTGGAAAATAGATGAAGGAAACTAGAGTTCATGTGAAAGGTTAACACACACTGAAAAGAATTCCAAAGTATTTCCCTTCAATGGAAGCTTATCAGCTCTTCATTAAGGCAGTGCTAGATAGTTCACACAAATGTATACCTAGAATTGCAGGTTTGCCACGGCTTACATCTGTTCGTAGGCGGCACCAGACTTGTGCAGTTGCTAGTAGTCACCAGAACTTGCTTCCATAGATATTTAAAATCACCCACTGAGGCAAGCAAAATAGCATATGCCAGAGTTTGTCCAAAGCAGAAAAGAACAATAAAAAAGGCTAAGAGACTATCATGGATAAAGTGTATCTCTTGATGTCTTGGCAAAATCGAGACAAATCTGGAATAAGATTAGGAAATATCAAGGCAAATTTGTGCCAGACCCACTGCCTATACTAAAAGTGGAGAATGGATACATATCTCATCATAAAGAAATTCTACATCAGTATTCGTTTTCCATGACCGGTCATCATAATTTCTTCATATTTCTTGCTCTTGGATCTTAAGGATTTGTTGTGACAAGCGTATCCAAAAAGCGCAAAGAATTCGATATGCCTTTCACCATGGCCGAGATGCTGAATGCTTTAGCCAACCCGCCATTAGCATCCCCTGGGGAGGATGATATTAGGTATTAAATATTAGGTATGGAAGATGTCAGTTGTAGTCCCTAGTCTCAAGCCTGGGAAGAATCAAGGACTAACGAATGGGACAACAGTTCATAAGTTTATCCTCAAAGAAATGGGAGTTTAAAGTACGAAAAATGATTCACTTGCTTGACTTTTAGAGAGAAAGAGAGGGGAAGGTCGAACAGCTCAAGGTCACTAGGAGGCGCCAGCCAGATAGATGCCAAGCGTGAAAAGAGAGAGTAAATTATACACATACAGTCAGCCACCCAAAAGGTAGTTTTGGAAGGGAAGATGGAGGAACTGCGAAACACTTTATTTTCCTTCCTGCAAATCCTACTAGAGGATACAATATTAACTAGAGAAAGGTGAAAAGAATTTCTTTGAAGTTACTGATCTATTGTGGAATCAAGGGCAAAATCAAGGGCAAAAAAAGTTAAGAAAAGAAAGAGAAAATGAAATATGGAAATACTGCCTTATCGAGTGACTTTTAATTCTTGAAACAAGTCAGATCAGTGAGACAGGGAAATGATCAATCTGAAGTTATAACAAAAAATGATGACTGCTAAACAAGGGGTCGGCAAAATTTACTTAATTTCTCACAAAGCAACAAATTCGAATATAAGATATTATTTTTGTGGTGAGAAATTATTCTAGTTAGACTAGATAAGAAACCAAAGAATTCCAAAATGAACTATTAGACTTGGACTGACAAGCAAAGGATTTGTATACAATTACAAGGAAAATGTGAATGTAAAATTATGAGTAGCCTATTAAGACCACATAAGATGTACTAAGCCTGGAGCCTTCTTCCTGTTAAATGTCAGTTGTGTATTTCACTCAGTGAGAAAGGAAATACATGAGAATTATGCAGGCATAAAAGAAAGGCCGCTAAACCGTTGCCCACTTTATTTGGTACTTCAGTAGTTTTACCTAAAATGTCTATTGGCATATACACGTTGCCTGCTTCCCCAAGCTCTACTGTACACTCGCTTATTGGCCTGTGAGACGCACAAATTTTTTGCACAGAAAAAGACTAATTTATGAGCGCCCCTTGGGCTGACTGGTGTTCTCTGGGATTTGGTTACTGTATGAATCATGCTGCGTTATATATGGGTTTGGCCTAACAAGTCACCCTGTATATTTCTGGCTGATTTCTTATAATACTGGACTCGAGAATTAATAAGTCAAACCAGGAATCTGTTGAGAAATGACTTTTAATCTTCCATCTTCCAGTGTGTCTGGAAGTGCTCCAGTGATACAGCAGTCGTTTTTTATAGAAGTTGCACTTCTAACTACATGTATTTTCTGCAAGCCATTGACATTGTTTTTCTGCAAGGTTAGGAGTGAGATTTTTCATGCTTTTGATTATTAATACCCTTACTGATCTGCTGTTCACATAATTATTTTATGATGCTGCAATTTAAAAAAAGGAATTTATTTAAATCCAGAACCCAAGAAATTGTCTCTTGCCAGCTTAACAGAATACGAAATATCAATAAAGACAAAAATTCACTAATAGGAGTACGATGGATTTATAAAAGAGGACTAATCCATACTAATGCCCAGTTCATTTCACATATGTTTATTGAACTAAGGCTGCAATGATACTGAAGCAGCATAGTTGATTTGTCCAAAATATAGAAGTTTGATTATTTTAGTTTGATTATTTTATTACTAATAACCGGGGTAGTTTGTAAAAAGTGAGAAGTTTTAGTTACCTTTTGAGTTGCGTTGGCTTGCCTTGTATGGTCGATGTATTGATGGTAGTGTTTGACAGGATAATCGGGGATTTGCAGAACGTGACAAGTTTTGGATCTCCTGTGTATTGACCTGATATTTTCTGGACCTTTGCCTCTCTTTTCCCATGGCAGAACCAACAAGTAGGAGGTCCAAAGTGTAAACCTGTATGCAAACTAAGTTCTTGATAGTTCTGCATTGTATGGTCGGTTTACTGAGGGGAATGACTCCAGGAAGACAACATCCAGGGCCTCATATGATTAAGTTTCCTGGTAAGCATATGCACTGTCCCTTAGGGATTCAGTGGCACTCTCCAGGTGCTTTTTGTGGTGTTGGCCACGGCTTGAGGTAGCAGAACTTCAGTTTTTATTCTTTGCAATGACAGGGCTATCTTGCACTTTGTGATGTTCCTTTAGTCTTATTGGGTATACAATAATCTTGACCCCGTGGGGGTGGGGCAGTGCCGTCATTGCACCTTTTGCGGTGCACTGTAGGCATTACTTAGGATCTTTGCATTGTCCCTTCGGCCCCTAGCTTCAACCCATTTCATTCCTTTTACTGTACCACCCTCTCCTAACAATTGATTGACAGTGCAGCTGCGAGGTTTTCCTCCTGTTACACCTTTCAAACCTTTTTACTGTCAATTTCTGTTTCAGTGCTGAAAGATCTCATAGGTCCCAGCGCTTGGCCTTTCGCCTGAATCCTATGTTCTAATCTATTCTGCAATAATCTTGAAGTGACTGGTTCGTCATTTACCACTAGTGTAAGTAGAGTGGTGTGACTCAGTGCAGTCAGTGAGGGTTGTAATAATTATTGTGATCGAAATATTCAGACTTTCTGATTTATGTGTATTGAGCAAACATAAACAATACTAATAAGTCATTCAGTAAACTCAGTGGATTAGAACCATAAGATCTATGCGATGCAATGTGATAAGTACACAAGGAGTGAAGTGAAACATAATTTTAATACTTGAGTAAGATGAGAACTCGAAATTATAATTTAAAAGAGAAATTTATTCATAGAAATATTAGTACTTTAAAGTGTACATGACTCGATTATTTATCGGTATGTAGGACAAGTTTCAGTCTATTATTTATGGGGGATACCTGCCAACAACAGCAAGACTGTCGGTATCACTAGGAAAGCTCAGTCGGTGATCGAGAGAGAGGGGGTGCGGATTGTGGGGCAGAATGAATTGCATAGACATACTGGTTGGAATAGCTATTGAAATTTAATGTCATTACATGCAACAGCTTACAAGCAAGTCAGACAAGAAAGCAATTAGGTAACTGTATTAAAGCCACCTGGAAACCCGAAGTACGTGACACTTGTGAACGAAGAAACTGCGGTTGCCTGGAAATGAAACAAACGATCATGTGGATCGTGTTGAAGGGCCCAATGTCCTACTGCTGATTCGATGACGAAATCTCTAACAAAAACAGAGGGACGTGTAGTTTTTTTGTTAAGGAAGCATTTATAGGATGAGAAGGATAAGAAAATATTAACATTACAAAAAGGCATTTTGAGAATTTCTTCCATCCTCTCTGATGAAGTCATGGATGGCTTGGCTAATTTTCTTTTTCCGTACACAGGCTTCGAGTCTCATGTACTGGCGATTTTTAGCTTTTAAGGAGTTCACTCAGGGTTCAAATTAACGGACGAAAAAGAAACAAGCACAGGCACTTGCAGTGGAGTGTTACATCTTTGAATTTGAGGAAAGCGACATGGTTGAAAGGAAGGAGGGAAAAAAGGTTATGTACGGAGGAGCAAGTGAAACAAAGAGTAAGGAATGAGGAAATATATCAGGTTAAATTATGTTTCACTTCACTCCATGTGTATTGATCACATTGCATCGCATAGATCTTATGGTTCACATCCTTTGAGTTTATTGAATGAATTATTGATACTGCCTATGTTTGGTCAATGCACATAGTATACTTAGTCTTGTATGACTCTCAACCCAGGCTTCCCTACACTCAAGTGTCGCCACCAAAATATGCCATGCTTGGCATACTCAGTGATTTAATACTTCAAACTGCTCCATAAGGGGTACCCATAGAATACCGTTTTAAGGAATTTTATGACCCATAACTTAGTAATTTTAAACGTGGAATGCAAAACACCAAATTTTAAACATGGAATGTAGAGCACGCAGTCACAGTATTAAAATATTTCAGATAAGCCAACATAGCTTGACTAACTAAGGCCTGCCAACATTACAATTGAGTAACACTGGTATCATTAACCAAACTTTTTAATGTATTTTTTTGTTGAAATCAAATTGCAAGTTTGACCTCTGCTTGAGTATGTAAAAACAAGTAATTACTCACCAAGTCTTTGTAAGTGACTTTCTGAAGGTTGCTCAAGGGGTCTATTCTCGGCTGGCAGACTGTGGAGGTCTTTTGCCAGTAAGTGTTCAGGGACTTCAGATAAAATATGTTAGTTAGAAAAGTAGGTTGGTAATCGACATGGTTTGAGCGTATTGGAGTGTGAAATTCCTTTTAATATGATTACTTTTTCTTGAAATATAACTTATTTTTTACGATTTCGTCTTTGGTTCTACAGCATAGTCCAGAGTGGATTAATTTTTACTGATGACCTGAGTTTCGATTCCAACTTGGTAAAATGGGGAGTTTTTGGGTTGCTTATCTTGAGTATGATCGCAACATTACAATGCATATCATTTCTTGTAATGTGTTATGTGCCTTTGTACATTGCTCCATCAGGAGAGAAACTTGATTGTAGATAGGTCCCCTCACGTAAGTCCTTTAGAAGAACCGATTTAGCAGTAGCGACTTGCAAAACATATAAAAGAATCTTTGATAAATGGTACATTGGAAATAACCATCCTGGTAGGCAAATAAACGGAAATAAGCACCATCTCCCAACTTGTAAAACTTTACATTCCCCAAGACTGACTTGTATTTATTAGAGATAGTGGTTCTTAATTTGAAACCATTCCATCAGAATTACACAATGCCCATTTAAATGTCCTGGGTTTTTGTATCAGTTATTCATCTCAGCTTCTCTATTAGAAATTATGAAATGAACGCCCATAACAGAGGCCTTTGATAGCAGCACCAGTAGAAAGGTACCGTAAAATTGAAAACAGGACACCTGTCATTTGGAAGTTTTAGCGTCGCCAAGCACAAGTAAGTTCTTTCCGCTGAGCTGCCAGCCATTAAAAGTTCTTTATCGCCAGAGTAATATCTCATTAGACGAGTGTTTGACGCAATGAGAGAGCAAATTTTTTTTATAGCTTTTTATCAATTATGTAGTATTGGGGGTATGTAATTTCCGTAATTTTATATTTCCATGTTATTCTGGGTTAGTGTAAAATGTAACAGGGACTTTTTTTTATTGGTCTTGCCATTGTTGTGTATATATTTACAAGCTCTTTTGTAGGCCACTCAAGCTGCACTGTGTATAAACGAGTTAATGGTGAACAGTGCATGAGCACATTCACTCCCATTTAAACATAGGTTGTAGTTAGAGGCCTTTATGTGTGTACAGTATATGTAGATAGAGGTCTCGAGTACCTTGTTAATAGCTTTTTCGTTGAAGTTTATTAATAGGGGGGTGTCTTCTTACAGTTTTTCGTAGTTAGCTATTCTTTGAACAAGTGTTGAGTGACGTCCTTCACTCTTAATGAAGACTTTACATAACCAGAGTTTGGTGGAGGGATGGTTGTTTTCCAGTCATACTGGCTCTATCGTTTTTATGAAGAAATTTGAAAAATTTGCTTGAGGGGCAGGCTATTGCAATTATATTTACTTGCTCATATGGCTTCACCTTGACTTCGTAAAACAACTGAAAACTTGGTCATACAGTCCTTCCTGGACACGCTTCTACCCAAGATCTGTTAAATTTTTCCAAGTCTTATAATGTATCTCATTACTCATTTAAAAATTCTTATATTTTGCCTCATACATCTGCATGATCCAGCCACATTGATATGTAACGTTAATAATTGTTTGATTGGCTTCGTTTCGTGTAATCATAATTTTTGATACTGCTAAGTGTTTATTTTTGTAGTGAAATTGAATATTTACATCAGGTTATGCGATTCCCCTTCCTTACTCTTGATAATAGCCTATTGTGAAGTTTGGGGTTGTGCTCACTTTTAGCATCAGTTTTGTTTAAATCTCATCTTGTTTCTTCTGCTTTTACATTATCTAGTCCATGCACACGTTAAACAAGAAACCAGAACAACAGAGATTTGTTCTTTGAAATTTGCTTATTTCCACCAAATGCACATTTTGTAAAATTAGTTTGACGAGGAAAAGTAGAGAGAGAGGGAGAGAGATTTCTTTAGCACTTGTCGGTTGGGAAGTCGTTATTGAGTGTCACCCGAATCTTTATCTAGGTTTACCACTGATGACCAGGCATTTGACGCTGCAGCAGTTCTCCTTTGAGACGTTATTTGTTAAACGCATTTCCGAAACTGATGACTGATAATTCCAAGGGTAGACCATCAGTCATCATCATCATTATTGCCTCCAGTGGTGTGCGATGCAAAGGGCCTCTTGAAATTAGGCCACTCATGTTTTCAGGTGCTTTATCTTCTACAATAATCTACACATTTCCAAAATCCAGTCTTCGATTTCAACTCTTCTTGTGCCCAGCTGCGCTGTCACTTACCTTCCTCCCCAGGCAGGCTCGATGGCCATGTCCAAGGCATCTCCATCCCCCTTTTATCATTCTCTCATTTATAAATGGAGCTTCCGTAATTTCCCTTGCCGTATCAGTTTTCACTCTGTCTTTCAATCTGACTCTAACATTCCTCTTAGAGCGTTACTTTTAGTAAAGTTTCATTGCACTGGCATTAAGTGATTCATATCCAATTGGCGATATTACAAGGGCTTTGTACCAAATTAATTTCATTGATGTAATTAATATAGGGGAGCAGGTAAAAAATAAAACCTTAACACTGGATTTTTTGGGCTAAAATTGATGTATGTCTTATTTCTAGTTTAAAGGTAGGGGATAAGTTACTGCATAGGTGCAGATGTATGCAGCAGTCAAGCCAGGACCAGGGAGAATCAGGCAATGGCTGCTAATGACCTGGAAGGTAGACCTATGGTCTCCCTTTAACGCCCTTTCCTTAAGCTCTGAGGGACAGTTAGGTCAAGTTTTTAAGGAGCTTAAACCTGGGACGACCACACTGTGAAGTCCCGGAAAATAGCTACTGTGATGTTAAATATTTTGAATATGGTAAATGATATAATAACAAAGCAGTGACCAAATAAATAAGGATTTTAATCCAAAAGTCAGCCGCTTCTCATATGCTTGGAAAAACTACTTCTGATCCACTGTCAGCATCAGATAAGGAGTAATCAGTGTATATAGGCATTGCACTTTAATTCATCTTGGAATTACCTAAAAAGGGAGTATGTATTACCTCATTCCTCTCTTAATAAATTGACAATTGTTATTCTTTTAACCACCAATAAATTTCCAGTTGTTATTCTTTTAACGACGAGAGAGAAGTTTGAGACCATTTAGTGACATTCCTTGATAAATTTTTTGAAAAATCTCTTGCCCACAAAAACAAAGATCGTAGCAATTGAGGATATGTGCAGTATAAAAAACTCTCTCTCCTAAGATTGGTTGATGAATTTGATTACCTGTGGAACTCAGCATTGTACTAAAGTGTAGACGGATCTCTCCAGATTTCTGCGTTATGGATAGCATTTGAGGATTTTATTTTGTGTAAAGGCAGATGTGATCACCTCTCACCAGGTATGATTTTAGCAGAAATCATACCTTATATGGGTGTAAGTTCTTTCAGTAAGTAACCCAGGAGGTATGAGACTTAATTCTCAGCAGGTTCAAGGACTACACACATTTTCCCTAAATATTAACCAAATGAGAATCCCTACTAAATCTTCTATCAAATATCAACCCATAGAGCCGTTTTTCTTTGTGCAATATATATAGAGGACTGGAAGCATTAGAGGGGAATGACTTATCACAAGAAGCACCAGAAACAATTTAAGACAAGAAATTTTTTCTTCTGCAAGATCAGTGGCTAAGTGAGTGAAAGGGCAAGAGAGTATCTAAACTTTTTGATGAATAACAACTCAAAAACTGAAAGTAGTTGATGGGTGTTAATGATAAGCACGGTTTTTTTATGATTACAAGTATACATACTAACCTTAATTATTTCCCTTTGTCAAGTTACTGTAAGGCATAGGTATACTCAGTCAGCTATTAACTACATTTACTTTTATGTAATTATTTAACAGTGCTCTAAAAGATGAAATTCCTTTGTCCCGTCACACGTGGATTGGTCCAGGCGACGAATGAAAGGACCAGCTGAGATTTGTTCTACATCACACACGATAAAGGCATTCTTCTGAAAGAGAGAGGTGTCGAATTAACTAAAGGAATAGCATGCATTAAGGCTCTAACGATATATCACTGATCTACCCTAACTCACTGCAATATCATGCTTGAATGCTTAAAGACTGCTCTAACTCTCGAGCGGGCACGTGGACGGCACAGCCAGTCAACAGACACTTTGGTATCACTTCCTAACCTGGAAATTAACTAAGCATGCAAACGATGGGTGGCAGTGACTTGGAAAAGGATCGAATAGGGACAAGGGTGTTTACAGAGATGACTGGAGAGAGAGAAGTACATGTGGTGGATCACAAGATTTGCTTGGAGGGGTTTCGTTAACAAAAGTCAAGAAATAATTCAGTAGGAGGGAAGACAGGCCACCAAAATACTCGAGTTTGTCTTAGGCTTACCGTAGGAGTCCAAAAAAGCGATCCTGTAGGGCTACCCTTAACTGAGACACGTGGCTGGAGCCAAGGTGGTGGCTCTGTGAAAGGTATGAGTGGGAAATCGACGTCCGCTCTCGACAATAGCCAAACCAGGAGTCAGGGCGAATCCGGGCGGGTGCAGCTGAACTGCGAGGCTGGATCGCCTTACGGACCAATATGGCCACCGCCCCAGGTAGGTTCCTTCCAATCCACGCAGCGGCTCTCCCTCTCTCGGCTATCTAAAACGAAAAGCATTCTGGCAGCAGAAATGAGGATATAGGGGATACAATGAGACGATTATGCTATGTGGGTAGCCATTTGCACTACGTTTTCATGGGGGTGGCCATCTTATGAGCAAGGGTTAAGCCCTGCTTGTAAAACAGTGTTTTATTCTAGGTTGCCTGTTTTATTAACTTGCAGGTACTTCGAACTAGTGGAGCCCTTCTGCATATTACTTGTCGTAAAACATGTTTCATTGGACTGCAATAACATTGCATTACTGAACTGTAGTCTGCAAAGTTTACGGCAGAAAGTTATTGTGTTCATTAGAGTATCTTTAATCCTTGTTCAATATCAAATTCAGATAGGTAATGATCTGGTCTCATACTTGGCACACCTTTATCATGCTTGCCTTGTTTTAGTATGAAACTACAGATTTTATTTTCTGTCAGTTTGAAAATATACTGTGTAGTCTGTAATGTCAAATGAAAGGCCTGCTACTGAATCTGTGTTTAATGTTTTGACATTATGAGAATACCACAACTCATTCAATGTTAGTACTTTCATCTTCTGTAGTAATGATTATGGTGGTCATTTTTAGAAGTTATGTTTTTTTTATTTAAACAAGGCGGTGTTCTGATTGCCTTCAAAAGCACCACTTACTCCATTAACAGTAATGAAATTTTAATACCTTTGTAACATTTTCATGTTATCGCACTATATTGCCCTACTATAAAAGAACAAGGCACAAAGATTTTAATGTGCTGGGTTAAAGCAGGTGCCATTTGTTCCAGAAGTCAATGATTGGCTTCTCATTCATGATCCGGGAACATTCCAAGTAGACTGTGCTCCCCAGTATCAGAGCAGTCCTCGTGAGGACAGTCCCTCTGTGTCGAGTCTTTGGGCCAAAATCCCCCTCAAAGAAAATTCGCAGGCACTAGTCCCTCTCCTCTCGACACTTCCTGCGAAATATTAATAAAATAACAAACTAGCCATCTAGAATTTGTAATTTGTATGCAACTGAATTTATTTCAACCTCTTAAGACCCCAGAAAGAATTTCCTTATTGGCTTATTCCTGACCTAACTCAAAGCACTATGTTGACTGATAAAGAATGAATTCTCATTGAGGTTACTTTTTTAATCTTTGTATAGTGTATAGCTGAATGCTTTTTTTTTTTTTTCAAATTATGTGCTGTACTAGTATATTATTCAGATTTACTATCCTACATCATCAGTTGTATCTTATTTTTAGGTTAGTTTCAGAAAGTTTTGCTCATTGTGTACTGTACATGTTTTAACAGAACGGAAATGTTGAGTTATTCAGTTTGATACTAGAAGTATTTTCTACAGATCATTTACATAGTGAGTCCACAAAAAACTATATCGACTAGGCCGTTGACAGCCACTATTTGCCATCTTTTTCTGAAATATATATGCATGATCTAATGATGTACTCCTAAGGAAAAATAATTCAGTTGAAGACTAGCATAGATGCTTAATGTCGTTTGCTATGTAGTTCTGTTCAGATATATGGGACGTTTAACTTTCATTAAGTGTGCTTGAAATCAGTGCTCAAACTTTCCCAGTGACTCAGTATAATGCAGGAAGAATTATAACGTTTCATCATCTTGTATACTTAATATCATTGCATACACTCCTTAGTTTTTGTGTTTCTTTTCCATCAGTAAATTTCTATTGCTAAAATATCTTTTTAAGTATCCAGTCATCCAAATGTTCTTCACATCAACAAAAGTTTTCATTTTTAGATCAATAATAAAGCTAACTTGTGAAGCGATTTTGCCCTAAAGTGGAGATTTGTAGGACATGCAGTCATTCAAGGAGAACATGTTGGGGAAAGGGGCATTTTAAAAGTGGTACCCTTAGGCTGAGGAGATTTGACTTGTCAGTCCTTGATATTTTTAGGTAAAAATCAGCTTTTAATGGGGTAAGAAAGCTGGTGCATAGGTGCCCTGATGGCATATTCCTTAAATGGCTAGGCTTTGGTTTAATGATTGAAAGCAGTATGGTGTAAGTAGAACAGTATGGTAGTTGAACAATCATATCAGGGTTGTAGTTAGATGGCGGCTAGGAGGTGAACGTTGAGAGATGTAGCACAGGACCTGTCGCAGTGGTGAAGCTTTTTGGCTGGTGTTTGGATGATAATTTTTTTCTTCTGTGGCATTGGGTGATACAGGGGTCCTCTGTGACATGTTATCGGAACTTAACCTCCTTTATTATTGTTTCCCCTTAGAGGGCCATGTCACCTCATTGCAACAGAAACTTCTCCCGCAATGTTTTGTATTTAAATTGTTCTTGAAGCGTTCCCACTAAAAGAACAGATTTGCAGGTTAATTGGCAGTCGCTCCTTTGCACACGAGGGTAGATTGTTTTGAGAAATTGTTACCACGCAGAGCATTCTGGTGAAACGCCAACTTCAGCTGTTTAACTTTTGAGGCTAACGCTGTTATAACTGAAAATTATTTGATTTATATAGGCGAAAGAACAGTCTTGAAAGGAACAGTGATATTCTGTTTATTACTAACATTTCCTTACAACTTCATTTTATGTAAAAACATATCAGCTCGTCACGTCAAAAATATTTGCTGCTGTTTCTAATTTCGTTTTGTTCTAATTCCTGTTTGTCTTTTAACTTCCAGAAAAATTTTTGTTGTAACCCTGCATTTATTTAAATTGAATTGATGTAGAACTTCCTTTCAGGGCGTTATTTTCTGTCTTATTAAAAGAAACCAATGAGAGAGAGAGAGAGAGAGAGAGAGAGAGAGAGAGAGAGAGAGAGAGAGAGAGAGAGAGAGAGAAACATCATCCTGTGCTGGTGCAATATATGTTAGATAATCAATTATAGATTACCTATAAAGCTGCCCTATAGTGGGGATATTAATTATACCGTAAGCGTACAGAATAGGCAAGTGATTCTTGAGATAACTGCGTAATTGTTGACGCATAGCGACTTTTTCGCTGCTTATATCAATGAGAAGGCAACAAGAACCAGTCCCAAGGTCGAACCTTGGTTGTTCTCGGTGGGCTGGTTTAGTTCCTACAAGAAGTTAAAAGCAAATGGGCAAGAAAAAAGCGATGGTCTGAGCTGTACCGCGAATTTTATAATAAAGATGGCGTATAGTACAAAGTGGTAGTACCTAATATACTTATGTTTTGTTGAATCTTAGTAACATTTTGGGGATGCTTTAATGTGATAATTTAGTTTATAAGGTGCACGTATTGAGCGTATTGATTAAAAAGGAGACAGGAACCGGAAAAGAAAGAAAACTTACATTCAGTATTGGTAGTGAAGTTAGCGTATAATATTCCATATAAGAGTAATTCATAGGTGGTTCTATATCGACGCCAGTTTTTTTTTTTTTTTTTTTTTGTCAAGAAACGCGCAATTCAGACCAAACATATAAAAGTTATAAGAAAACTCAGTCGGTACTTCTGTTGATAAGAGAAAGATGACCATTTCCTAGGAAAAAGATATATACTCGTATGTACTTCCTGACGCCTTAAAGGAAAGTCTCACCTAAATATAAAGTAGAATGTACCATTTCCGAATCGCTGACCACATTCAAAAGTCGTTTCACCGTCCAGTGCATAAAGTGTGATAATTTTTATATTCTTAAACAAACAGAAATAGAGCTTAGTCTACCATTAGTTAGAAATCTTGTTAAAAGACATTTATTTATCTTAACGAAAGGTTTTAATCGTAAAAATGAGGTAGTCGTTACCAAATATGGATGCTGGCCACTGTGTCTTGCCTAATTGCCTTATAGGGTGGGGCATATAAAATTTCTCTCTCTCTCTCAGCCTGGTAGAGGACACTGATGTACCTTCTCATATATTTATAAAGAATAAGAAAATACCGATCCATCACTTGAAATCAAATCTTTTGCAATGTTATAATTTTGTTAAGTTTTACCGTCCATCCGAGTCTAGAAAAATAGTAAAATATGTGGCACTTGATTTCTTGAGCATGGTAAGTGCATCTCTATTCCAAGCTGTGTTGTATGTAATTCGGGCCACAGGCTTGATGGCAAAATATTGCTTGAAGTATCGAAATGAAGACTCGTATCTTCACAGATCGTTAAATGAATAGCCTACACAAGTTTCGGCTATGCCAGAAAACTTCTAGGTAAAGAAAAGCATTATGCTAGGGCCTTGAAAGTAAAAGATGTGCCAGCTAAAACTATCTTAAATTACAGAAAGCATCTTAATCCTCCTAGAACTACCAAAACTCGAAGCCCAAGGGTACATGCGCTATAAAAGCCAAGGTAGGAAGGAGCCTTGTTTGCGTTCACCATGACATTTCACACACAAATAAACTTGCAAACTTCATTTTAAGCTGAATCAGTGCGAATTATGGTCAGCCAAAAGTATACCATATTCAGTAACAAGCTGACATTTCGTTGATGAATGTAGTTGGAAATTCTTGAACAGTTAGCATAAAATTATCATTTGCTTGTTATTATCAGTACCAGTGCAAAGACAATACAGATGGTGGCAAGACAAAGCTAACTTGCCAAAATTTAAAGAGCCCGGTGAAATGAATGGGATGCCGAAGAATCGCAAAATGTAGATGATCACATTGATTAACGCAGTAGTGCTACACATCCTGCAGGAATAAACTTCTTTCCCAAAAACTTTCCCAAAAATCGAAGGAAATGTAATATATAAAAGGTAAAGATCATGTAGTACTTAAAAAGTAAAGGTCATGTAGTACTTAAATAGTAAAGATCACTGTTTTATTGAGCAGTTAAATCAGTTTGCATCAGTCTTGGTCATCTTTTGTGTCCTCTATTAATACCAGAACTCCATCTGCAATTTAGATGAAACTTAAGTAGCCTGAAAATCACAAGTCCTCCGCCAATCAGTAGTCAGTCTTTGGTTGTAAGTAACACTCTAGCTGAACATTTTACTAGCATATGAAGCAGATCAGGAGCTTCCCCAGGATGAATTTAGATAAAGAGAAAAGCAAAAATGTCCAGATTTCAGACGAAATAAGGAAGAGTTATAAAATCTTTTCACTTGAGAGAGGGTTTGACTCATGACTGGTAACATGCAGTGGTACACCCCCATGTATTGACAAAATCCCACAAGCAATGTAAGATATATATAAAACAACCCAAAACTAGAGAATAATATTTATGGAAAATGGGGAGCTGTCAGCATTTTGGGAACTGACTGTCATTTTAGCATTTCTGAAACCTGTAAGGAATAGGTTTAGCTTCAAGCTACCCCTAGTTTAATGGCGCATGTGCACATTGACTATTTTGATATTTAGTAAAGAGTGAGAATTCATTCAAGTAATTGAGTCCCTTTTTCCTTTCTTTTGTAACAGACTGTAAGTCCGTAAACCGCTCGACCACTCATAAACACTAGAAAGTGAACATGAAAAATTTATTCCTTGACAGAGTTACAAAAGATCCTTGCCTATTATAACACGCTTGGTAAAATGGCAGAAGAACGATTTCCCACTATTGTTCGGTCATTTCATAAAGTTCCGTGCAATCCTTTTTCATTCGGACGGTCGTGCATGTGCTGACCCCATCACAACAGACCCAGTCGCACATGACTCAGTACAAGTGAAGTAAACACTTTGTGATCACGTGCTCTTCAGGTCCCCATAGAGTAACGTGATCCAGGCAAATATAACTTTGCCCATGCATGGTAGATTTAAGATTTTTGTACTTTTCATATTCTTCTGCATTTAATGTTGTGCACTTCAAAATATGCACAATCTTTTCCTCTTCACATTTTATGTATTTATTTGTGTACTCTCAGAAGCTACTGCTTCCCATTTTGCCCAGAGCAATATGATTTTATAATATTTGCTGTGACGCCAGCATAATCATTCATTCAAGCATTTAATTGTGTATAATCAGAAGCTACTGCTTCCTTTTTGCCCTGAGCAATACGATTTTATAATATTTGCTGTGGTGCCAGCGCAGTCATTCATTCATGCATTTAATTGTGTATAATCAGAAGCTACTGCTTCTTATTTGCCCAGAGCAATACAATTTTATAACATTTGCATTGACGCCAGTATAATAATTAATTCACGCATTGATTGTGTATTTAAACAAACCAAATTCCCTAACTATTATACACGATGATTGTGTAATTTCTCCGTAAGCCTCCCATTTACTGTGTCAGCTCCCCCAGCATCTCTTAGCTAATCGAAATCCTTTGTTAGGGCTTATGTTAATTATTGTGCTGAAACCCTGAATCGTTCATAATGAACAAACTTAAGTCTTTCGAGACACCCCAAAATCGTACATAAAGAACAAACTTGAGTTTTGCGAGACACCCTAAGATTGTTCATAAAGAACACATTGGATCTTACGAGACCCCCTAAAATTGTTCACATGATCAACCTTGAGTCTTTCGAGACACCCTGTATACATCATCACCAACAACCTTAAGTCTTTCGAGACACCCTGAATAGTTCATCACGAACAACCTTGAGTCTTTCGAGACACCCTGAATAGTTCACCATGAACAACCTTGAGTCTTTCGAGACACCCTGAATAGTTCACCACGAACAACTATGAGTCTTTTGAGACACCCCAATCAGTTCATCACGAACAACCTTGAGTCTTTTGAGACAACCAGAATAGTTCAACAAGAACATCCTTAAGTCTTTCAAGACACCCTGAATAGTTCAACACGAACAACTTTGAGTCTTTCGAGACAACCTTGAGTCTTTCGAGACATGCTGAATATAGTTCACTGCGAACAAACTGGGTCCTACGAGACACCCTGAATCATTAAACATGAACAACTTGAGTTTCGAGACACCCTGAAATCGTTTGTTACAAGCACACCTAAGTTTTTCAGAGCAGTCTCTGAGTGCCAGTGCCACCTCATCTGAAGGGGCACTCCTACTTATTAGTGGTACTCCCAGTGACACCTACTCCACTTCCTAAATCCTTATTGTCATAGCAGAGGGACACGCCCATCTAAGCATCCTCTCAAGATGCCTCAGTTGACCAGATCCTCACTAAACGAGGACTACAGGTTCTTCATGGAAGTTGGAAGGAAAATGGAAATGATGGGTCACACCCTGACTAAGTAGGTCCAAAAGAGAGAGTAGACTCCCAAAGCAGAGAGAGAGAAGAGGGAAGAGACAGAAAGACAGGAGAAGGAGAAAGAAAGACGAGAAGGGGAAAGAAAGAGAGGAGAGGGAGAAGGAAAGACAACATCAGCTTGCCCTTACAGCCCAATGAGGTCGTAACTCAGTAACCACATCTCCCCACACAACTCTCAGCAGTATCAACTCCCTCATCAGAAAATGGGACGAGGCCGAGCCTGAAGCCTGGCTCAACCACGTCAAGAAAGTTTTGGCAACTTATAAACCCTCTCCAGATGAAGTGTCTCTGATCCTTGGGAAGCACCTTGAAGGAAAGGACGCAACTGCTTTCAATGCTCTCACTCCAACGGACCAATGGAACCTCATAGTGGCCTGTGAGGCCATTGTCAAGGTCTTTGAAATCACTCCCGATCGATGGAGTCAACAGTGGTGGAGCCTGCCGAAGGAGGCAAATCAAACCTGGTCCGAATGGATTTTCAAGAAGACCAGAGCCCTAAAACGATGGGTAGGTTCCTTAAAAGCTACCTCTGTAGATGAAATACTTGAGCTTTTCCAGCTCAAGGACTTCCTGTTCTGTGCCCCTCCAACTCTTGCTACACACCTGTGTGATAAACCCCCTAAGACAGTAGCCAAGTGCTGTCGCTGGGCAGACAGCTGGGATACCCATCATCCTCATCTTAGTCCCTTCGAGTGTAAAATACACCCCTCTGCACATATCTCAAGCCACTCTCAACCACCTCTCAAAAATGGGCATCCCCCAAAAGAAATCAGTGTGTGGACACTGTAAAAGGACAGGGCACCCCACTGGATAGTGCCGCTTGAAGGCTGCAAATTGGCCAGACACTCCCTTTGTCCCCAGATGGGACAACGCCCAAACGAGCCATGTCTGGTTCTTGGAAGAGAAACAAAGGGCCTGCTCCCTCCACTGGGACAGTGCCAAGTAAGGACTACAGTAAGAATTATTGCACCATCTGTGAGGTTTATGGGCTATCTGCCGTATGGGCAAAGTGCCCTAATAAAACAAGTACACCTGCCATTGCTTTGGCAGTTACAAATCCAAAATCCTTAGGCCCTCCAGCCTAAGGTCCCATATCTGTGACACCTCCTTGAGGTAGCTAGCTCGCATGCCAGGTCACAGCATTCGATGACACTGGTGTGTAAATCTCCCTCATAAGGGAAGATAAGGTCCCCTATGGGGTCACCATCGACAGACATCAACTTATCACAATAGAGGGAATGAATTGCATGAAGATGATTCTCCCCACCGTCAAATTGAGGGTCACAAGACCCCACAGATCTAAAATCTTCACTCTTGCAGTAGTTACTTACCTTCCTGGGGCTTATGAACTCCTCCTAGGATAGGATTTCCGGTTCCCTCCTAATTCACGAAAATCCAGGGGTCCTAACCCCTCCAAAACTCAGTCAAGCAATAAGAGTCCTCAAGGACCCACCTTAAACCCACTGCTAGTGCCACTTAAGTGCCCTGAACAGTGCCAAGCTCTGTCCACTTCGAGCGACGAGCCTTTACCAAATTCAAAAGTGCCAGGCCCTACCCCAGTGCCAGTGCCAAGGTGCACCCTGAATCTCCCTTCTAGAGATCCCAAATTGGACGCAAAATCTCTGCCAGTGCCACCTAAGTGTCCTGGACAGTGCCCATCGCAGATGTCAAAGAAATTCCTGAATTAATTCCTGTGCCTGGGCCTGCCTTAGTGCCAGTGCCAGAGCACGCCATAGATCCTCCTTCAAGAGATCCCAGTTCGGATCGTCTCTCTCCCACCCGGCTTGGCACAGCTACCAGTGCTGGTACAGGAGCTAACCCAGAGTATACTCAGGTCCCCTGTGGATTCCTCTGACCACAGCGGAAGCTCACCCAAAAGTGCAGCCTCACAACCCATGCCTGAGCTGGTCATTGTGACGTGCGAGCCTCTCACGCCCACCACGACCTCTTCCTCTCTTTCCCAGTCCTCTACAGACAAGTATGAGTAAGGAAAGGATTCTGCCATATCTCAACTGGCCGATGAACTCAAGGAACTGTGTCTTCTTAGGGAACTAGTCCTTAAGGAGGTTAGTCTTATAACTGGATGCCGCTTGTCTAACCCAGAAACGTCTAATATAAGAAAATATTCATTAAAATGTAAAACTACCGTTGAATACAATGATTTCTTAATAATTGGACAGGTCAGTAACTCTT
>NC_089750.1:24167552-24242552 GCF_040412425.1 Macrobrachium rosenbergii
AGGGATCAATGAAGTTATTTTTCCAAGGTTAAAAGAAAACATTGAAATTTCGAGTATTTCATTACCAGGTAATTTTGAGGGAGAGCTCCACATTTATTTTTGAGGTTTAAACCGTGAATGGAAAAAACTTTAATATCAGATTTTTAGTCTACATAAAAAGTGGAAAACCTGCCAAACATAACAGATTATATGATTATTATAAAAGATAGGCTTATGGAAAGAAAAGGGATATTGATGATTTAGGCTATTTTGAGTGGCTAATTTAGGTTAGCCTATAGTCCATAGTAATATACAATCAAATTGTATTGCTCAAATCATAATAAATGGTTTAAAGTGAAAATTATTTTTTACTTTTACCTGTGCATGACATTGCAGCAGCAACTTCTTTCCACAAAGTGGCAATGAAGTCACGATCATGGTGTTTGTGGTCACTAGCATCATAAACAGCAAGCCGCTCCCCAACCAAGTTTATCAGTAGTTCGACCAGCATAGTTCCGATCGGCACGTGAGACTCACTATGACTGACGTCAAAAATAGGTCCAGCTCTATTTGTGACTTGAATCGACGGGACGTGACGTTACTCGATGCATTCGGTGTGAACGGTTTCTTTCAAAGACCCATAGAAAGCAGTGTTAAACTGGGTAGGCGATTCACGGTGAGTCATGAATTAGCCTGACTCGACGCTACGCGACGCTTTTGGTGTGAACGCACCTAGTAGTGCATAGTTACCGAATGCACAGTTTTTAAAATCAAGATATAAGGCAACAAAAGTTGACTAGCAAAATGAAAAGCTAATATGAAAGAAAATTATATAATACTTAGAAATAATAAAATATAACTTCCACAGTTGCAATGCAAGCAAGAATGAAAATTGAAAGGCAACTACCTGGCAGAAAAGGAGGTGAATTGCAACAAGCAGTAGAAAAGTAACTATTGCATAATGAATATTGCATTGAATTTATTTCCCATGCGTCATGCTTTTATTTACGACTGAAAAAATCATGAACAATTTAGTTGAAAAGGGGAGCACCAAAAAGACAGAATGTGCGACGCAAAATGATTTTGAAAAAGTACTGTAGTTTCTTAGTCAAATCTTCATCAACTCAGCGTTCTTGTTAACACAACATTCTTATGTTCACGGCACACTCGTGTTGTTTATTTTTATATACCTTCATACTATTTTTAGATTTTCATCACTTTATTGCTTTGTCTTTTTTTTTTTTTGAAAGGTATGCTTTTTTTATTTCATATTATCTTGAACTGCCTGTTGGTTCGGTACCAATTCTGATCTCAACTTCCATTTTAATATGTGTTCATTCTGTATTATACTTATGACAACATCTGTGTTTCAAATGCTTGTTTAGTAAAAGACTGCAATTTTATTTTAGCACTGTTGCCTGAAGAGTATTTTACCGATTCCATTGTCTCCTGCGGCACATGTATGCCCATTATTGCAATCTTGTAATTTCTTTCATTCCATTCCCATTCTACTGGGCCTTTTCATTTATCAGCTTTAATTTCATTCATTTTCTCCATTTAAACGCATTTGCCTTAATTTTATGTTCCATTTTGATATTAAAGATTCGCTAAATTTGTTCTTCTAGTACTCTACCTTAAATGGGTAGGGAGGAACTTAAGTGCCCAGAGTTTATTGACAGGCGGAAAGGAAAATGTAGATGAAGCTGTTGCGCAGTATGATACTCTTTCATGCAGGTTATGCTGCTTTCAAATCATAGTCATCACTCTGAATGGAGAGGATGTTTCGTCTTGACATTGTATTGATAGGTAACCCTACAATACTCGTATTTATGCATACGCATAGATATGCACATCTACACTGAGAGAGAATGTAAAGCTGCCATTGATAAAGTCACTGCGCTGAACGGCACAGGATTTTTTGCTGGCTTGCGAGAGGCTACCCCAGATGGTATTTACAGAGGTGAAGGTCACTACAGTCCTCTTGGCTTCCCGTTATATATCTTTTTCTTTTTAAGATACGTGTAATTTTTCCTGGGACATGTCTACCAGATTGAGATTTCATACAATTATTAAAGGAAACCTCAGTCATTTTCTCTCCAGATGAAAAGCTGGAAGCTTAGGTTTTACTCCCGTTTCTTTAGGAAGCAATATCTGGTCAGATGTACCCGTCGATCTCATACACGGAAGGAAGCAGCGTGGGATAGGAAGTATATATGAAGGCTGGGATGGCTAGAGTAGAAAAAATGTTGTTTGACGAAGACTAATTTTTTTCCCGTTGGAGGTTGTCTATGTTCCACTGGTAAGAAAAAACCCGTTTACCTAAGTGATGGCTTGATTATGTTAGAATATTACCTTGATATGGAATTAATCTATACCTTCTTATGTTAATTTCTTTTATTCAGTTTGACGAACGGAGAATCAGAATCAATAGCTAACACTTCATAGATTACTGTAGTTATATTATAATTAGTATTATGTATTTCATACTGTAGGTGTTTCACTCCGGAAAAGAGCACAGAGAAAAAGTAAGGGGAAAAATTATTGAATTCAGACTCTCTCTCTCTCTCTCTCTCTCTCTCTCTCTCTCTCTCTCTCTCTCTCTCTCTCTCTCTCTCTCTCAGCGAATGCACACCTGTATGGGGAAAGGACGCATAACTTACTTCCAAAGAAATCCACTTCATGCTATGAATTTGTTATTGCTCTCGAGTTCATTACGTTTCTTAATATGAGAGTTAAATATCTGTTTCGGATGTAAAAGAAAAAAAACATTTTATGATAGTCCTCTTCTTTTATTCAGTAGTAAATTTTATATGATACCTCTTGTCTGATGAAATATCAGCTATTTAAATGACTGCTGTTAATGGTCAATGCCAGTCATCCCCTAAAGTATCTCATTTGAAGGTCGTATAGCCCTATAGTAAAAAAAAAAAGCAATTATTATGTAGGTTCCAGTATGTTGGAAATTTAAGAGGAAGTTGTTAAAATAAAAAATCTTGAACTTGTTTTCTCACAAATGTCATTACGGAAGAGTGTTGGAATATTTCTGACAGTTTTTCTTGAAATGGAAAGCGGTTTTGGATAACTGAAGAAGGGTATTTCAGAGTTTCATACAAGCCTGTCCTTAATACTGAAAGACAAGTTTGTTTTTAGATAATTTTTTCCGTTACAATTGCCTTTTAGAAACCTAAAATATCTGGTATGCGCTTTATTCTAGATTTTAATATTTATTATGTAGCCAATTCAAAGAGATACGAAAGACATATCAACGTTTAATGGAGAGTATTGTGTTTCCCAAGTATTTCCTTGTGTGAAGGACAAAACAAATTCTAAATATTGATCACCCAATAAAAAATCATTGAAAGATGTACTCTATCTCTGAAATAACTTGTTACTGATTCTAATTTTATTTTGCGCATAAGCAAGCGTTTAAATGTATTGAAAATTTTCGATTTTTTTATGGGCTTGGAATAAAACCCCTCTGCAAATTTTGAAAGAAAAATTTGTGTATCTATATTGCATTTGTGTCAAATGACTTGACCGTAGTTATTATTGCAGTTACAAGTAAGCTCTGCTGAGATCTAATTTTAAAGCTGAAAAAGGAGAATTCAGCAGCTAAATATATACTGAATTTCATGTTTATCCAAGGTACTTTTCGATAAATAGAAAATTACAGAAGAATAGTGTACCACAACGAATATATTAATAATGTGAGATGACGAAACAAAATTTTAAGAGAAACTGGAAATTTTCAGTTCATAATATTAGTTTGAATAATTTCATGACGACTTACGCCCATTCAGTAAACAGCAGTTCAAAGGGTCATTTAAAGAATGTCTAAAATAATTGCTTGTACAGAACACCTCAGTGTAGGAAGAAAAAGCACCAAAAATGTAATGCATATACAGGAATCCGTTCCTAAGGCTTGAAAAGTTATGAGAAACATTTTGGCTGCAGAAGAATCGTGTTTGTGGGTGTAAAATCGAACAAAATCCGTTTAATGTAAATGGCCTTCTATTATTTTACGGCAGGGAAAAGTTTTTGATGGGCTCAAAACAATACAGGATAACCTAGATTAGTTATAGTAACCGTTTCGTTTTTCAGAAAATATGATATGAATTTATCAGGCATCACTGTAAGCATATGAATAATCTTAATGTGGACATGATGAACAATAGAAAAATCCTTTGATTCATCTGATTTAGTATTGTATTAACAGTACACAGTTAAAACATCATGTCAAAAGCACCTAACATCAAAAGAGAGGGGTAAAAGGGAAGACACGAGTTGTTTACATGAAAATAATGATTTAATGAAAACTTACAACGTAAACGTTAAAGACTTGGGAAGGTCTTCGTACAGTGTATTTATGACCTACTATGAGATTCACAGTCGGTGTCCCGGTGTTTTTCCGGAATAAAATTTTACCAACGTACCTGACAAAGATGACACTTTGCCACAGGGTATCTTACATCCCTACCTAATTTTTTTTACTGTATTCTGTATTACGAAAGTTGCATAATTCTGGCAATTAT
Organism: Macrobrachium rosenbergii; assembly: GCF_040412425.1. Classification (NCBI taxonomy): domain Eukaryota; kingdom Metazoa; phylum Arthropoda; class Malacostraca; order Decapoda; family Palaemonidae; genus Macrobrachium; species Macrobrachium rosenbergii. The sequence continues at coordinate 24,172,064 of NC_089750.1, forward strand.
AAGAGTAACACCGACTTCTTGTAGACATCGCCGGCAAACGTAACTTATGATCTCATTAACTTGCCGCCTTCTTAATGGATAATTGGCTATTCGTGAAAAAGTCTCAACCTCTGGCAACAATGAAATACAACCAATACTCCTTGTTTACATTTTGTAGTAGTAGTAGTATATAGGATTTATGCCATGAGGTCGAGTGCTAGAATCCTTGCAATTGGGTGGATTCACTTTATTGTACTCTTGGTGTCCGAAAAAGGGGAAAAATAAATGGTCGCTTGACTTTTGCTGCATAATGTATGAGTAGCTAATTACTGTTAATATTTTCATTCGCTTATTATTATCAGGTTTTATGAGTCCAGAATGACTTCGTCTAATCTTAGAGACAAACAGTTGCATTTTGTAGGTCGTAATTGGATGATCTGCCAATTCATCACTTTCAATTAAGAATCATTCAAGTGAGCAAATTGAAGGACCCAGTATACTTATACTTTTTAGTGTGCAAGCAATCTTAGTATTTAAAGGCCTACCAACAATCGAACTACCACGCCGGTGATATTCTGTGGAATATGAAAACAACTTTCATTATAATGTTACAATTCAGCCAATGTTGTACTCTGTCACTAAGAGGACAGGAGCGATCATATGAAATGACATGCCCTTACATGGATCCTTTAACATAATTACATATGAGGAAACTTGGCATTATAATCAGGGTGGATTATGGCGTTTCGGACTAAGCCCAAGCACTGGGACTTATAGAGGTCATTCAGTGATATATTATAACCCATGACCCCTTTTTTTTTTTTGGCAAAGCAAGTTGTAATGTTGTTCTGCAAGTTATATTTTACTAAGAAATCAACAACTATTGCTTTATAGAGCATATATAATTATCTTTCTGCACCTTATGGAAGTCAACAAATGACGAAAACTTGGTAGCCTTGGATGTCCGGGTGTACTCCTTACCCAAAAAAGGGTCCTATTATTCTTTTACCTGGTCAAGCTTACGGAGGGTTTACCACGGGCATCCTCACTTCTAAACAATGGTGCAAGTCGAATCACAAAAGCTGTCCTGCAACCACGGGGACAATGACTTATCATAGCCGCCGTTCTTGAAGCCTTGACAAGGTACGAACATTCATTCAGAATTTCAGAGACAGCTGTTGTTGTCATCACCTTGTGGGAGGAGTCAGACGTCATATGTTACGTCACGTATAACTTTGAACCCATAAGTTAGTGTGTTCCGCCACTGGCTTCGGCTGCTTTATTTTACTCTTATGAATTTGTTTTTTCTAATATACGTAATAAAGAATGCTACCGAAAATTAGGCAGGGATGTAAAGTATACTGTGGCTAAGTGATATCTTTGTCAAATGCACAGAAAAAAGTTATTCCGAAAAAACACCGGGACAAAGGCTCTGAATCTCATAGTAGGCCTTTTCCTATAGCTACCCATCAACGTACATAAGAAGTAGCTAGCTAACTTATATAAGAACAGAATGCTATTTAAACTTAATGTCAATTCGCTTTTGAAGTCCGAAATGAAATTTAATGCCAGATTGTCAATACAGAAAAGTTTTGCTCCGATGTTGTGCGATTTGGGACCTCTCTGGGCATCCTAATGGTTAGACGGTAATGATTTTTTTCCCTCTCACTAGTGTTAATTTGCAGCATGAGTATCGTCACAGTGATGTTAAGCATCCTTGCGAGATCTCTGCACTTTAAAAAGGGTAAAAGGTAGTAAATTAATAAATTCTTTTTTGTTTTGTACCAAGAAAAAGGTGAAGAATAGAGAATTGATAAATTCTTTAAGGTACTATATTTTTTTTTATTTAAAGGGCACCCTAACATAGTACGTTTAAAGTTCCCCTTTATGCTGTAGGATATACCAGTTATACTGGAATTCAAGGTAATATTGTTTCTGATGTGCTTAAACGGGATGTTTATCACTTCATAGATTTTGTCCGCTCAGTTAACCTAGTACCGTTAGGTAATGGTTTAGGTAGTAATAGGGATCATGTCACTCAGTGATTATACTGTAGTTATCAAATCGAAAACTACGGTATTTCGTGCCACTGAAGAGCTGTTACTGATAGTATAAATTAATCATAATAGGTAATTAATGACCGGATAGGTAGAATATGACATTTTTCAAAAATTATTTGTATGTAGGACATTCCAGCTGTGTTGGAATTTTAAGAGAATATTTTGTCGAGTTCTTAGAGGCTCGACAAATTCAAAAGATGTTCATCATTTCAGACCTTTTCAAAAACCGGGCTAACCTTGTACCGTTAATGATGTAAGTGGCAAGAAGAATCGTCACTGAATTGTTAAACAGCAGTTATCAAATATCATAATAACTCGGTATTTTTACGTTGAATTTTCTTGATAATTTTCTTAGGAAAAATTAAGGACAACCTTTGCCGGGTGTAATACCTACACGATGCCGGTAGCATTTCGTATATTGCAGTATATGTATGTACCTGCATATGCTGAAGTATATATATATATATATATATATATATATATATATATATATATATATATATATATATTATATATATGTGTATATATATATATATAGAGAGAGAGAGAAGGTGGGGGGGGGACTAATAACGGAGACTAACAAAAGTCTACGAAATATTTATTAGGAACTACTATTACTGAAAATTAATAACCTGTTATCTAGTTACGTACAGTCGGGGAAAAGATTCCTTTTACTCCTTGAGTTCACAAGACATTGTAAATGGCAACGCCGCTTGTGTTTGTGTAGTTAAGTAGTAGTACTATTAGCTGATTGGTGCCGACGTCTCCTTACCAGTTAACATATATTTACTTACATATTTCATAAAAATTAAAATACGTTGATGAAAAAAATAAGTGTGGACAATCTGCAGCGTGAAAAATGTTTATAAACGTTTTTTCTCAGGATTAGATAAACGCTTTAGAGGAGGGAAATTACGTAGAGTAATATAATCATGCATTGTCGTTTGGCTCCTGAGACTGACACAGGAGAAGGCGGTGGAGGGAGAAAGCAGAAAGGTTGGAAGCAGGTAGAAGTTGTTCGGAGGGTAGTGCCGGAAAACTGTCTAATCAAACCATGCATAGCTTTAACGATTTTGCTTTTAACTCCAAAATCTTTAGAAGCTACTGAGGAATTTCCTTTTCATAAATATATACTGTCGCTACAGTGGCTGAACATAAATATCGATGCAATTGCTACAAAATCACATTCATTTTCCACAACCCATTTTTTCAAGATGAGAGAGAGAGAGAGTGTGTGTGTGTGTGTGTGTTATGGAATCATACAAATATCTGGCGAATGTAGTTGCTTCTTAATGACATCACATAAATTTATTTTGCTCATTTACTTTCTTAAATGTGGCCAGCATTCTTTTATGATACTAATGAGTGAACAGCCAAGCCATGCCATTGCTCCTGCATTTACGTGGAAAACAAGTTCTTTCTTCATTACTCTCCTGGAAGCTTCGAGAACCACTGTCAGGAAGCCTCTATTAAGGCATGAATACCAAAAATATATAGCTTGTTGAATATCGCCTAATTATTAATATATATAATATATATATATTATATATATATATATATATATATATATATATATATATATATATATATATATATATATATATATATATATATATATATATATAATCCATTTACTGCTTCATCCAGCGATGTTGACCGCGCGTTTATTGTGAAATATACACGATATAAGTACAAATTAAATGCTCTCTGCTATGCTGCTATTCTACTTCAACCACCCATCCAGAGGGACCTTGGGTGGAACATCAGCTATTAAGACTGGTTGTAGATGAGTGACACTCTTCTCAGTTGACAGAATCCAGGTCCAAGCTCTTATGATATGAACCTATGAAATCATGGGAGGTCACATTCCACGTTTGGTCTGATGGTTGCCTGGCTGCAGCATCAATGACTCCACCTTGGCTCTGAGACGCAAGTATTAGCTTTGATAATAGCAGTTATGCTTGAATCACTTGGTGCTGGTCATTTTACCCTGTATGGAAACGCCAACACATATAAATGACTATATATATATATATATATATATATATATATATATATATATATATATATATATCATTATATATATATATATATCATTATATATATATATATATATATATATATATATATATATATATATATTGTATATTATATATATTGTATATTATATATATTGTATATTATATATATATATATAATATATATATATATATATATATATATATATATATATATATATATATATATATATATATATATATATATAATGTTATGCCCTCGAACAAGGTCAGATAGGTCATAATCTCTTACTACATCTGTTTTAAGAACAGCGCCATATCATCTTACATCCCTGAGATCCCTGAGAGCAATGGCCAGCATTGGGTCAGCACATTCTTTCTCTCTCGTCGACTCCTCTCCCGTATCTGTCTTCAGACAAAGCCCTACTGGAATAAAATGTCGTGATACAAAACTAGACTTTATTTGCAAATTTAACGAAAGTATTTCAGCAAAAGCTACGTTCATGAAATGGAGTGACTCACACCCCATAAAAATGGAAATCATAACTAGAGGAAATTCAGACTCACAATCAATTGAATTAATGATTATAGACCAACCAATACTAGTGACTAACACCCTGGTCACCAAACAAAATAAAACAGTCATAATTATTCTGGACCAAAATAAATGTCATAGAGTATGTTAAAAGAACACACTTCCAAAATATTCATCCTCACATGACGAACCCAGAATTCCTGTTAAAAGAAACATATAGCATATATTAAAACCTGAAGTGGTGCAAAAAGAAAAGACATTTAAAACAGAAAATGCATAATGGAGAACAGAGGAGTTTCACTGCAACACAAACTGTGTATTCCACATAATGTCTGGAAAAAATATAAGTGTTAATGAGTTATCTTACTCACACACTATGGCCGCAAATAAAAGTTTCTCACAGTGGCTGCTTTTATTACTAACACTGCTCAAAGAGCGAATCACCCAGCCGCAAATCGAAGTGAATAGCTATTGTATGGTTCCTTGATAATATATACATTAGAGAGCACACATACGCATGCACTCACTTAATAACCCCTCCCTTGAAGCGTAATGACACCGTTCAATGCTCGAAGGATCACAACGCTTCCATCAATCTGTCACGTTGTCTCCATGCATCTTGGCCATGATCAGAAGGCACAAATGAACGCGTCAGATACCCGCTGTATCTAACTGCGGAAACCACCAACTTCAACATAAATGCCACCTGCACCAGATATACTTTTTCACAGGCTAGCACATTGTTCGCTAAAAGACGTAATATATATATATATATATATATATATATATATATATATATATATATATATATATATATATATATATTATGTATATATATACATATATATGTATATTTTTAAGTGAATACCATACTGCTTTTTATGATTTTTCCATATTTAAAAGGATGTTTATTTTGTCTTAGCCAAGAATTAAAGACACATGAAATTTGCGTGCAAGAGTGAAAATAGACAAAGCTTATTTTTTATGGGCTGCTATAGAATTTTTGTATATGGTAAACAAAAAAGATATACATTCTATATCCCAGTAACCAGGCTATAAAGAATATTAACTATGTATAATTTGAAAGTAAAAGAGCGTTTACCAACATTCAGTGGCTGATAAATCATGATTAAAACTGTGGGATAATAGGATTATGTTAATAGTAAAAATAACTCCATATTACAAGTTATCCGAGTGATCTCAGCAGCAGTCGATGGAAAGGAACTTCGTTCTTAGCTGAACTCTAGTGGCCCTTCTTCTTGGGTAGACATCCTATACAGTATTCTTGGCCACAAAGGATGAACTAAAAAAATGTTATCCGACAACTACTACAAAGTATGTCTAAAAATGAATTTGTATCATGATCGCCGATACATTTCATGAAATTTTTGTTAATGCAAATATCTCTGTCCATGAATTAGTATCATCTCCAAATTCCTGTGTATCTGTTGGGAATTCAATATTTCCATTCTTTTTATTCATCCATATTCTCACAAAAACAAAATTTTGATTCTTTTCTAATAACGATATACAGAACGGTTGGCTGTTCAAGATAGAACTACTCTTCCTCCGCTGTTAGATTGAATTACACAAATTTGACGGAATTTTCAATGTAGAGTAGATGATACTCAAAGGAAAATATTAGGATTACACAAAACAGATGATGAGCCTCATTGCATATGTCGGTAAACGAATTAATACCCATAATTGTAATCAGCCAGTCAGAGGCACCCTTACGTCCAGTCGTTCATTTGAAGTTTTATGAAAATATTTGAACTCTAATGTAGCTAATTGTGGTCAGAAACATTTGAACGGGACTGGTCAAGGTTATGGTATTTAAGAAATTGAATAAGAAAACTACACTTTTATTGTAGAATTTGATAGAAATTACATATTTATTCTCTCTCTCTCTCTCTCTCTCTCTCTCTCTCTCTCTCTCTCTCTCTCTCTCTCTCTCTCTCTCTCTCAGTTCGTGTATAGGAATAAGTTATGTTATTCAGTATGATTTTGTAGACATTGTATCGATATTTATTTTCAGTCGCTGTAGCTACATTATTTATCACTTCAATGGGAAATCAGAACTAGCTTCAAAAGGTTTAGGAGTTATGAGAAAAATCGTTAACGAAGCTATACGTGCTTTGATAGTTCATCGTCTCTACCTTAGAAACAAGCCCTCCCTCTTCCCGCAAACCACCCCACCGCCCCCCCCCCCTCTACCAAACGCAAGTGTATGATGATTTTACGTTATGTGATTTCCCTTTTATACATCTTTTATAATCTTAAAAAGCCAAGTATAAAACCATGAATCACGTTGTAGTTTGTTCTTAAGCTTTTTTCTTTATCAGGTCATTTCATTTCTTTTGAAATAATCAAGTGAATATATATCAACTGGTAAGGAGACATCTCCACCAATAAGGCTTGCCTTTGAGTACAGAGAATTCATTCATATTTTCAAAAGTTTCTACTACATAAACAAAATCGGCGTTACCATTTAGTGTGTCAAGTGAACGCAGGGGGTAAAAGGAATCTTTTCCCCGGCTGTATCAGAGGTAAAGTGGAAGAAAAGATGAACGCTTTTGTGCTGTGACTATTTTTTTTTTACCAACGTCTTAGAAACATTTTAGAAACCCCAAGGTGACTCAAGGTCACAGATCCTTCAGCAGTAAAATGGACAATGTTTTTTACCATCTCCGCTAATATGATAATTTTGTTAAAATCATTGCTTCTAGAGTTTTTCTTGTTTTGTAGTTCAAAAATATCCAGAACCCTAATTAATATTCATCCATATTAACTCAGAAACAGAATTGAGGTTAAGCTATTATAGTGACGAAGAAATAATAATCGTTACATTGGCCATATGCAGTAATCGATTTCTCCCATTTTTTTAATTTCAGCATTTCTGAAGCGATGTAGACGTTTGGAGCCAATGCAAATGGGTATTGAAAGAATGGCAGAGACTATTACATAGTTGGAGGTAAGCCGATAATTTGCCGGTATTTTGTATTCTTGTGTCGGTAACAATGTTAGCGGTGTTTTTTTATTTTTTTATTTAGAGAACTATGTAGACCGCTGAATTTAAATCACCATATTAATTCACTCCTTGAACGCGAATTATGTTGAAGTTTTGAGAGGGACTTGTTTTGTAAGAGAATCCTGCTGTGAGCTGATGTATAATGCCATGAATCCAAAGACTTGCTTCTTAGCAGCCGGTGTACGCACAGAAGTAATTAGGTGTTTGTGATGCCATTTAGATCAAACTAGTAATGGTTGCAGGAAATTGTTGTTTTATTGTAAATGTCATGTTTACACAGGGATGTAATAGTTTAGAATATTAATGGGAAAATGTTACCATATAATTTTATCTCTATTTGTATATCCTGTTTAATAATTTTCATCTTTATATTAGTGCTCTGCCCCCAGTGCTTGTACCTCTCACAGAGGGCAATGTATTAATAGTGTCTGTACGTAATACCCGGCGTGTAAGCCGGATAGTGTTGTATATTTGTGGATATATTAATCTACATTCTCCTCCAATTAGGGCCTTCGAAATCTTTCAAGGTACAGCTACTTGAGGCCTATTAGCCCTGGGAAATGGGTATAAAGTGTTTTGTATGTGTTAGTGCTTGGCCCTCCCTTGACCTCAAAAATGTCATCCGACCAATCTCCAACCGTTGTGCCAGTAACCCTGGCACCTAACGATACCTGTGCCTCACGCACAAATTCTGTGCTGGAGAACAATTGTCTTTACTTTATAATGTAACAGTTGAACCATTCCATCATCGAGTCTTTATACAATCTGTCCATGCAGCCTTCTCCGAAGAGGAAATTAACATTGCATAGCCAGAATGCAAAGACCTGATACCAGATTCCGTTCTTCGGGAGTGATTGGCGAATAACTTATACTCTCCCAAGAAAATATCATATATCACTAAGTGGCAAAGGACCTGCTCACTGAAAATCTACTCTGATGACCCTTTCACTGTGCTCCCAAAGGGGCCTGCTGATCTAAGCCTTCCTGCATTGTACAATACAGCAGAAAATGCCCTCCAATCATCAAAGTTTCTCTCAGAAAAAATTGACGAAACAAATAACAATCTTTCTCTGATCTGGGACGTGATCAAGGGAGTACAGGAATCATTTGACGGTTGTAAAACTGAGGAAACAATCTTTCACACTGATATGGGATGCGATCAAAGGAGTTCAAGAATCGTTCAACAGTCTTACAGCAAACCACCACACTTTTGAATTGAGCATCTATTGTTTCCTTCCTGCTCATCAACATGAGAGAAGTGGAGTTGCGACGTGAGGTAGAGGTAACCGTACCCTCCCAAGTAGGAAATGCCCTCTCTCTCACAGATGAAACACCCACATCACCCATAGACCTATTGGAGGCGACCAATGGACTCCCAATCTCCCCTTCTTCCCTAGTGCCTCTGGTGGAAGATAGATCCTCAGTGAAGATCACCAGCCCTCGAGAGTCTTCCGACCCTGTCTCTCCCCTCCCTAACTCCCCCTTGGTGGATGATGATGATAATGTTCATGATGAGATTGGTGGCTGGCAAACACAAGGCAGCAGAAAAAAGAAAAGAGCCTCTCATTTACCAGCTGGACCAAACCAAAACAAGCGTGAATCACCTCGCCTGAAATCTGAGAAGAGGTGTCACGTTGCGATTCACAATTTGCGCTCATCAGTAAAGTTAGACACCATAATAGAGAGAGTCATGTTTCTCACATACTCCGACCCTCATATCTTCAACAATCTCCCATGCAAAGTTAAACAAAGTGGCTCACAGGATTGCCTGCCTATTTTGTCACCTCGATGTTCATAAAGGCAAGAATTTTGGTCCTAATATAAAAGTCTCAAGATAAACCTAATCTGGAACCAACCAACCAAACCCACCCCAGGGTACTTACTGACACACCATACAGGGGTATAGGTGCAGGCTCATCTTCTATCGCAATTGCCAGCCAACCTCCCACTGCAAGTGACTGCCCACGCCTGCCAGCCAACCCCCATCCACCCAAATAATAACTCATTCATTTCTCAACTTCATGAGTAGCATTTGGTATAATTTCATGGAATATTTTTGGCCTTAAGCAGAACATTCCTCTCCTAAACGTGTTCTGCAAAGACTTCAAAGGCATCACTGCATTGCAAGAAAAACTCCTTTGTCCACATGACGTTGTCACCTGCAATTCAGTACATGAAGACTTCAGAGTTCTCTCGACCTCATTGATTCAAGTTACAGATCACATTGTAGCCGGTCACCCAAAAGGGGGCCCTTTCTTCCCTGTGGCACAAATCTTTAGACAATATAATGAATGTGATGACGTATAAGAGTGATAGGTTGCTGGGTCTTCAAGTGACAGTAGGGGACTCTGAGATCCTAATAATTAATGTATATGCCCTGGGAGAATAATAATTTAGATCAATACTGCATGATCCTAGGTGAGTTACACAGCAATATTCACGATTCTGCTGCTGATCATAATTTGTATAATTGGGGACCTTAATTCTCTTCCCACAAAACAATTTTATAATGAACTTAATCACTTCTGTTAAAATTATGCTCTCCAAATTAGCGATGTAATGCTCCTCCCCATCCCCCTCTTCCTATACCTATGTACAAAATAGAACGGACACAGTTACAACCTCCTGACTGGACCACTGCATCATGTTTCCATACCTTCATGAATCAGTTGTGAGCTGCAACATTTGCTATGATCTTGCAACAGGCTATGATCACATCCCCTTACAGGTGTCATTCAATACCCCATCCCTCCCTACTGTGAACCCCCTAACTAGTCGCCTACCTGCTGTTAAGTGGGACTAAAAACCACCTGAAAACCAGATCCTTTTAGGGTCACCACAGAAAATAGGTTGCGGTCAATAGTTCAACCAGCAGATGCCTTACTTTGCACTAATCCAAAATGTAGAAATGACCACCACAGGAGAGAACTTATAGAATTCTATTCGAATATAATATCCGCTATGCTTGCCTCTGGCAGGGATACCTTTAGATTTCATCAAGGCAACGCTTGTAACATATTTGGTTGAAATGACTTGGTTAAAGATCTGTAAACACACTCCCAAGAAATGTTTTTACTGTGGAGGCAAAATGGTAGCCTGAGGGAAGGACACTTTACATTGCTAATGAGACAGGTGAGAGCGTAGTTCAAACTTACTCGTAAGCACTACAGACTAAATGAAAGGCAACTAAGAGCAGATGCAGTGTCAAAAGAATTAGAATCTGGTGATTACCCTCGTCTTTGGAATGACATTCAATCCCTAAGTCCCAAAACTAAGAAGCTGTCACAGAAAGTAGAAGCCGTTGGTGATGAGGCCATCACAAGAATGTTGGGCGATCACTTCAGCGCTATCCTGGATTGTATAAACGATCAAGACTCCCAAAGGAAAGTAGGTAACCTTCTTACTGATAATTTAAGAGGTGCAAAAGAAACGAGCAGGAAAAATTACTGCTGCTTTATTGGTGACCCAGGCGGTTTATATAGCGGCAGACTGATGTCACGCCGCGGAATACAATGAGAACAAGGGTGACCTGAGGTCGATAATAATTAACAATAAATACAGTACAGTGAATGAATACACTTTGAATTATACAAATGGACAGAAATGGAGTTGAATGCAATCTGATGCCTGCGAAAGAAGAATACATGATATACAGATTGGAGACAGGTAAATAATTATATACACAGTTTAAATGATTGGATCTGCATGACCCGTCACGCCAGGTGTGATGAATTGTAGAGGCAAAGAAAATGGGACGTCACCATAGAAAACTCGCTCAGCAGAGACTTTACAAATACTCCCCCCACAAGACGTGGGTAACGTCTGATTAGTTGGCGTATCTGCTGGGGCGCTGAAGGGTGCCGCAGCTACGTGAGGACATCGGGAAAACACCCTCTGTGGGGGGGCGGCTGGCTGCGGGTGTGGGCAGGTGCGGGCGGCTGACTGCGGGTGTGGGCAGGTGCGGGCGGGTGCTTCCGGGGGCAGCCGCGTGCCTGCTTCTTAAGGGGGGCTGGCTGCGGTGACAACTGTCCAGGTGGAGGGTGCGGTGTGGTGACGTCTGTGTCCTCCTCCAGGAGGGCGGGCTTGATGCAGTCTACTAACACCCAGTCGTTCTTCCCGTGAAGGGTGAGCAGGAACGCCTTGTTGTTCCTCTCCAGCACATGGAAGGGCCCCCTGTAGGGCCTGGTCGGTGGCAGGTGGACGGCGTCATCCCTGACGAAGACGTGGGTGATGGAGGACAAGCCGGCAGCGTGAAGGTGACCGACCTGTCGGTATATGTCTGCTTGCAGGGGGCAAACTTGCCAACTATGTCGCGAACCCTCTGGACAGATGGGTTGTGGCGGTCCTCTGTAACTAGCTTGCCCGGGACCACGAGGGGCTTGTCGTAGGTTTTCTCAGCTGTGGACGGGACGCTGTCAGCCCTGGGGGCGGTTCTCAGCCTGAGGAGGACCCACGGCAGCTGGTATTTCCAATCCTCAGCGGTGCAGCGGGCCATGAGGGACGCCTTCAGGGACCTGTGAAACCGCTCGACCAAGCCGTTGGCTGCGGGGTTGTAGGCCCTGGTGGTGTGATGAGCTGTCCCCAGCAGCCGTGCCAGGGCGGACCACAATTCGGACAGGAAGGCGGGGCCCCTGTCGGTTGTAATGTGGTCAGGGACACCGAAGTGGCTGATCCAACTGGAGAGTAGGGCCTTGGCGCACGCACTGGCGGTGGCTTCTTGTATGGGCGTGGCTTCAGGCCACCTTGTTGAGCGGTTGACCACCCTCAGGAGATATCTGGCCCCGCCTGACGGGGGAAGGGGCCCAACGATGTCGATGTGAACATGGCCGAACCGCCGCCCTGGCTGCAGAAACTCTCCTATTCCAGACTCGGTGTGACGCCCCACTTTGCTGGTTTGGCATTGCAGGCACTACCTCGCCCAGGTCCTCGCGTCCTTCTGCACTCCGTGCCAGACGAACTTCTCTGACAGCAGCTTGGCCGTCATCCTGCCGGAGGGGTGGGACAGCCCGTGGGTGATGTCGAATACCTGTCGGCGGCAGGAGGCGGGCACCAGGGGGCAGGGCTGGCCAGTACTGACGTTGCAGAGGAGATTTGGGCCCCAGGGGCGAGGGGCATGTCCCTCCACTTCAGGGACGTGATGTCGGTGCGGTAGGCTGGGGGGTCTGGGTCGGCGGCCTGCTCCCTGGCGAGGTCCTCGTAGTTGATCCCGAGCTGCACTGCATTAAGCTTGACTCCGGAGAGGGTATCTGCCACGGGGTTCTTCCTGCTTGGAGGTACTTGACGGAGCAGGTGAACTCTGCAATGGCCGCGAGGTGTCGCTGCTGCCTGGAAGACCATGCGTCCCCCTGCTTGGTGAAGGCGTGGACCAGCGGCTGGTGGTCCATGTAGATTGTGAAGGGCATGCCCTCCAGGAGGAACTTGAAGTGCCGGACTGCTCGGTATACTGCGCAGAGTTCCCTGTCGAAGGTGCTGTAGTGGGCCTCTGTGGGGTTGAACTTCTTGCTGAAGAAGGCGATGGGCTGGGGGCGCTGTCGACGACCTGCTCCAGGACGGCTCCACAGGCGACGCTGCTGGCGTCCGTCGTCAGCTGGAGGGGAGCGGTGGGGTCCTGGTGGGCCAAGGAGGTTGCCTCGGCAAGGGCGGCCTTCATCAGGGAGAAGGCCTGCTGCTGGCTGGGTCCCCACTCTAAGGATTTTGGTTGGCCTTTCAGGGTTTCCGTCAGGGGGGCCATGGTGTGTGCGATCCCGGGGGATGAACCTCCTGTAGTAGTTCACCATCCTGAGGAACTCCTGGACGGCCTTGACGGAGGTGGGGACGGGAAACCTGGTGGCGGCCGCTACTTTAGATGTGAGCTGGCTGGACACCATCCGGGGATATCTCGTGGCCCAGGAAGTCAGCTTTCTGGACGCCGAAGGTGCACTTGTCAAACCTTACGACGAGGCTGTTCTCCTGCAGGCGCTGCAGGACTGCCCGGATGTGCCTCTGGTGCTCCTTGTGGGACTTGGAAAATATAAGGATATCACCCACGTAGCAGGTGCAGAACTTCAGGTCCCCCAGGATGCTGTCCATGAGCTGCTGGAAAGTTGCCCCTGTGTTCCTCAGGCCGAAGGTGGAGAAGGCGAAGACGTAGGACCCGATAGGCGTGATGATGGCGGTCTTCGGGACGTCCTCTGGCGCGACTGGTACCTGGAAATAAGATTTCAGGAGATCCAACTTAGAAAATATTCTGGCCCCATGGAAGGAGGCCCTGAGATCCTGCAAGTTCGGCAGGGGGTAATGGTCAGGTTCCGTCTCCAGGAGCTGTCCGGTTTCTGCACCATGTGGAAAGTTAAAAAGTATAGTTTAGTTTTACCAGACCACTGAGCTGATTAACAGCTCTCCTAGGGCTGATTAACAGCTCTCCTAGGGCTGGCCCGAAGGATTAGACTTATTTTACGTGGCTAAGAACCAATTGGTTACTTAGCAACGGGACCTACAGCTTATTGTGGAATCCGAACCACATTATAGCGAGAAATGAATTTCTATCACCAGAAATAAATTCCTCTAACTCTTCATCAGCCGGCCGGGGGAATTGAACTCCGGTCCATCGAGTGACAGTCCGAAGCTCAACCAGCTCAGCCAAAGAAGGGCTATACTGCACCATGTGGAGAGGGGAGGCCCATGGGCTGGAGGCCTTCTTGCATATTCCCATCCATTCCATTTCGGCGAAGGCATTCTTGGCCTCCTGAAGGCGCCGAGGGGGAAGCCTCCAGAACCTTGCGTGTGCAGGGGGGTCCTTTGTTTTCATGTGGTGGTAGATGCCATGTTTAGCTGGGGTCCCGGGTACCTGGCGGAGCTCGGGCCTGAACACGTCGGGGAACTCCTTCAGCAGCTGTGAGTACTGGTGGGGGGGCGACAGAGCAGATGGTGGGCGCCTTGGGTCCCGTTGCTAACTGGAGGGACTGGCAGGAGTCGGTGTTGAGGAGGCGCTTCCAACCGACGTCGACTGCCAGCCCGAAGTGGCCAAGGAAATCCGCACCCAGGAGCGGGGTCCTTACGTCCGCGACAACGAAGTCCCAGGAATACCTCCGGCCAAGGATGGAGATCGACAGGAGCCTGGTGCCGTAGGAGAGGATGGGGGACCTGTTGGTGGCCGTCAGGAAGGCAGCCGGGTCTGGTGCATGCTTGTGGTCCTCTCTGGACAGCGGGAACATTGATCTAACGGCCCCTGTGTTGTCCAACATCATCCTGCCGGAGACGGTGTCGCGGACGTAGAAGCCTACTGGCTCTGGGGCCCCTGGGTTCTTCTGTTGCCATGGCAGCCTGTCTTGCTGGCCGCCGCCTCCCCGTTTTTTGGACGGCCGAATGAACAAGGCGGCTGGCAGTTCCTGGTGTCCTTGTCGAACCGCCTGTGGTAGTGGCAAGGACCCAGGGGATTCCACCCGCTGTGAGGCATTGGGCGCCTCCTGGTGACGGGGAGTGCGGGCGCTGGTGCCTGCTTTGTTGCCTTCACGGAGTCTGTTAGGTGCTGCGCTGTGCGGATCAGGACCTCGAGGGGCATGGCATAGGGCTCAGGGATTTGAGTGCGGACCTCCGGGAGGAGCTGACGGAGGAGGAGCTCCTGCGTCAGGCTTATTTTGAGTTGTTTTCCATTGCCGTCGGTGTCGGGGAGGGTGAGGAGGTCCTGTATCATGCCCCATGACTCCATGATGCTCTGATCCTGCCGCGGGCTGACGGCGAGGTAGAGGGTGTGGGCGGCCCGTTCGGCGACCAGCAGGGAGCATGTTTCGAGAGGGACTTATTCAGGAGGTGGTAGGTGAGGGGTCGTGCAGCGGACACCCACTGGACGAGTTTCCTGTAGATCTCCTCCGGCAGGGCATTGAGTACTGCGTCTGCTTGCAGCACCTTGTCGTTGAGTTCTGCCAGCCTGAATTGACTCTCGACCCTGTACAGCCACGCCAATTGGTTCCCCTGCGTGAAAGGTGGCAGCTTTATGGTCAGGGCGGCCTTTGCTTGTCCTGCCAGGCAGGACCCCGGGCAGGGGAGAGTGCGGGGTGCGGGCAGGGGTATGGAGGAGCGCGAGCCTCGGCGCGGGGGCAGGCGCGGGCGATATGGGCGGGAGGTAGACATCCGAATCCGTGAGGTTAGCGGTTAACTGAATGAGGGAGGGGATGTCCGCGTCCATGCTCGCTCTTGCCCTCTTAATTGGAGTAGGATACTAGCGTCAAAACTTAATTGGAAGTGCACCGTGTGAGTCCGTTAATGATGCTGGTGATTTGCCGACGAGAGTCAGTATGCCCGAAATCTGGTTACAACGCCGTTGTGAGTCCGTTAGGGGCGTGGGTAGTTCCTGGAGCCAAGACTGAGTCGCCGTGTGAGTCCGCTAATGGCTCTGGAACCACTCCGGGGTCACCACTTTAAGAGGTGCAAAAGAAACGAGCAGGAAAAATTACTGCTGCTTTATTAGTGACCCAGGCGGTTTATATAGCAGCAGACTGATGTCACACCGCGGAATACAATGAGAACAAGGGTGACCTGAGGTCAATAATAATTAACAATAAATACAGTGAACGAATACACTTTGAATTATACAAATGGACAGAAATGGAGTTGAATACAATCTGATGCCTGCAAAAGAAGAATACATGATACACAAATTGGAGACAGGTAAATAATTATATACACAGTTTAAGTGATTGGATCTGCATGACCCATCACGCCATTTGTGACGAATGTAGAGGCAAAGAAAATGGGACATCACCATAGAAAACTCGCTCAGCAGAGACTTTACAATAACATTAAATTTTGTATTACGCCAGGTAACATCAGCGATTCCATAAACAGCTTACCAAACAAGAAATCGCCTGGCTGTGATGGTCTTCCTGCAGAAGCTTTCAAATTCTGCCACCCAATGATTTACATTTCGCTAGCTTCCCTATTCAGATGCAGCTGACCCTGGCAATTATCACTCGATTGCAATTGCTACAATTGCTTCAAAGATACTTGAATCGGTTCTTCTAGTGAGACTTCTCCCCTTTCTACACACTACTGACAACCAGTTTGGATTTAAAGCAAACCACTCAACTGACACCTGTAACTACATCCTGAAAGAATTACTGAACTATTACCTATCATCAGCCTTTCCTGTATTCCTATGTTTTGTGGATGTGAGAAAAGCCCTTGACATGGTAAACTTCTTGAAGCTGCACAAAAGAGGCACACTTCTATATTTAATTGGAATTTTATATTGCTGGTTCCCCACATAGCAGTCCTGTGTCAAATGGCGTAACGTAGTGTCGTACAGCTTTGGCTCCCTAAACGGGCTATGGCAAGGGGGCATTCTCTCTCCATATACCTGTTTAATATATGCACAGATACCTTAATGTCAAACTGAACTTACTTCCAATTGGATGCTCTATCAACGAAACAACAGCAAACAGTCTCTGTTACGCCAATGATACGGTTCTGATTTCCCCATCAGTGCAAGGCCTCCAGCGACTAATTGACACTTGCTGCAGATATGCAGAGGAATTTGATATCCTCTACAACGAAACCAAGACCCAATGCATGTTGCTGCTCCCGAGATCACTTAAGTATATTGCAGAACCGCAATTTTTCTCGGAAATCATCATCTGGAATTCATGCATGAATTACTGTACTTGGGCCACGTCATCATGGACAACCTAAAAGATTCGGCAGACATAGAACAGAGGCAACTGGTAACATGATTGCAAGGAGGTTTGTGATTGCAAGGAGGTTTGCATTTGTCACCGAGACACAAAACTGCTGCTCTTCCACTCATACTGCTACAGCATATATGGGTGTTCCCTTTGGATGAACTATACCCGAGAGGCCATTAGATGTATCACCATTGTACACAGTGACATTCTGAGATGCCTCACCAACACACCCCACTACCTCTCTGCCCTGCAGATGTTCATAGAAAACTGCCTGGTTAATTTAAAAATCATTGTTAGGTGAACAATGTCCAGTCTGATTGCCAAACTGGGAAACAGCAGCATTTCACTTATACGATGTGTCTTAAGCAGTGAGGCTAGAAGAAGATCTAAAATGGAGGAAAGATGGGATAATGAGGCGTCTGTTTTATAAATGGTGTTATCTTCCTTCATATGGGGTGGCCTGAGTTGCTTTGTATTTTTGCAATTTATTAAAGTGTCATCTGCAGAATCTGTTATTATTATTATTATTATTATTATTATTATTATTATTATTATTATTATTATTGTTGTTGTTGTTGTTGTATTACTATGTTTATTATGATTATTTTTTATTATCAGTGTTATTATTATTGAGATTTGCTTTTTTCACTTTTTCATATTTAGCCCTCTGGACATGACTTCTGTAACCACCTAAGGTCCCTAGCTGGAGATTAATTGTATGCAGTGTATTTTTAATTATAATTTTTAATATTTTTATTATTCTCTATATTAGTACTGTCATTAACATTATTGTAATTACTGTTTTTATTACTTCTTCAGTGACTGTTTGGATATTGCCAATTATCATTTTTATCATTTTGTGTATCTAGATTGTGTGTACTGTATTGTATTCTCTACTTTGTATATTCCATGTATATGGCCCTGAGCTGAAATAAGGAATATTATTTTTACTATTATTTTTTATCTCGTCTCTTGATCGCTTAAATTAATGGTGTGCCATGGTGAATCTTTCTCAGCAAGTTGGTGACCCTTCTGGGTAGCATATACACTTCATCCATACTATTTAAACTTCATGCATGTTAATATTATTATTGTTGTTATAAGTTTAGTTACCATTCATCTCCACCGTGTTGACAACCAACTTTAGCCATCCCACCTTTCGAGAATTTGGTACTTCGAGGTTGATTCATGCATGAAAAGCGCTCTTCCCTGTTACTTGTGATGTCTTCTTGCACTACAGAAGTTCACTGTCACCAGGGCAGAATTATCTCAAGGATCAGCATGTGGAATCCAGGAGTGGGCTGATGTTAAGGATAGGACTCCCTGCTTTCTGTCTGGTTTACTAACCAGTAGGGTTGGAGTGGGAATGATTGTATTCTTGACATAGTGTATTCTTGACATAGTCTCCATCCCAACAAGTGGGTTAACTTACACTTATGCCATTTCAATTATGTTGGTGCTATCCCTGCAGGGTAGGGAAAGAGGTGGACATTGGGATTTAATTCCTATTAGTATCACTGACGGAGATCCAAGCCCCACGAAAAGTGTATGGTGTTTTAATACAATCAAGTAATTTATTTTTAGTTTTTTAATATTTTTATGAATAGGTTCATTAAAATAAAGTACCCATGGATCTAATGATGTCTTGACATGGTTGATGAATTTGGATCAGTCCTTGAAGAGCTTTGATATAAAATCTCGGCTATACTCTCACACCCAAGTTCCCTTCAAATAAGAACTAATTTAGTAAATTTGGTAATAATATAGTTAACTTGGACAGACATTGTCCCTGCCTTCTCTAAAGAATTTTATGCCAAGTTTTTAAAATTAAGACTGGCATAAGAACTCAAGAGCTAGACATTTTTGATATTCAAAGGGATACTGTAAAAGTGTATGGAAGGAACCTCAGGATGTCGACACTTGGCAGTGGAGAATGATAGAAGTGGTATCTAAGTAAAAGAGCAGAAAACCATAACCAGCATTATAGACAGTGAAGTAGAAGTTTCACCTTAAGGAGCCCAAAATTCTTGTAAAGGAGTATTAAGATTAAAGGAGTTCACAAACTTTTTGGAAGAATTGACAAGTCCAGGAGTATTTTGAAGCGAGGCAAATGAAGAAGGCCCTTGATGAGGCAGTAACATCGTGGCTTATCTAAGCGCTTATCTTTAATCTTGTAGAGTAGATACTGCTTGGTTAAAGTTGAAAGTAAACACCTGTGTTACCCCAAGTTTCTACTGCTAGAACTATGGACATGTGAGCAACACGTGTCGAAGGACAGTTAAGAATGAAAAAGTTATTTATAACAACTGGGGTGAGACAAGCATGGAAAATGCCATGATCCACCCTATTATTTAAAATGTGGGAAGATCATTCGACTTATGACAAATTATGGGACAGACAGGCATATAAAAGGTTTAGTTCAGGCACTTTTGAAAGGCAAAAAGAAATGTTGAGCTCCTTATGTACTTGTTCTGGCATTACACTTGCCTCAGTCTTGTCAAAAGCAAACCAGCAGATGTAATAACCTCTGAAAAAGCCATGGAAAATAAAGTGATAAGGAATCTACCCCATCAAGCTGAGTGCAGATTAAGTGGAGGTGATAAAGATCAGATGCCATAAATGAAAATAGGTACTACTGAAGTGATACCGTAAGTCTTTTTCTTTCATAAAAATAAGACATGCACATCATCCCTGGACTTTAATGATGTTGGCACCAGTGGTTGCTGATGTTCTTGACTCTACAGAGACATAATCAGTGGGCACTGGTGGTCATTAGAAATCCAGTTGCCTCATTAGCCATAAGGGGAGGATTAACTTGATGCTGGAGACATTGAAGTAATCTGTGGTGCAATTCAAGCAAACCAGCACCAGTCAGGCACCTAATTCCAAGATGTTCCATCTTATTCACTGATTTTAAACCCAGACTTAAAAACATGGTTTTTGATCAGTGGCAAGAAAAGTGGAACTCGCAAAATAAGAATGAGGGAGATCACAAATGAGATATCCCCTTGGAACTAAGGCAGTATGACTAGAAAATGGGAGACAGCTCTCTGTTGCTTGCATATTGGCCACACATGCCTACCACATAGCTTTTTGATGGCTTGTGAACATCAGTCTTGTTGTGATGAAAGTCTGGTCCCTTTGACTGTGAATCACATGTTGACTGATCGAGTCCCCTAATCTTGGGGATTTATAGGGATTGATTTCTCTCTCTGGTCTATGGTGGGGATTGCTGGTACATCCTTGCCAAGATTTTTGGAGGGAATACAAGTTACAATGGTAGTGGAATATTTATATTTGGTGCAGAAACAGGTCTTTTTGCAACAAATTTGTCAAGGAACTTAACTAAAATTTTTCTGATTTAATGGATAATTTCATTTAACAACTATGTTTTAGAATTTTCTTATGTCTGAAGTTTATATTTGTATAAAGAATCTTACGTCAGTGACCTTGGCAGTTTGACGTCAGATTACACCTAATAAATCAAATAAAATCCTCATACCTATAAGTTAGTTTGTGGATGGTGTTAATTGACGATTTAATTTCTGAATGGTGGTAACTGAGGAATCCTCTCATTTAGGCAGGATTAGGTCCCATGATAAGCATGATCTTAATCCAGTACCATTGTTGTTGGTCTTCATGTTTGTGGCATGGATGTCGACATTACCGTGAAACTTGATTTCCTGTAGACATAGGATACTGAAGAAGATTGATAAGACAGTGAGTTTTTCCCTTCCTGTAAAGATGAGCTTTTAAGGGAGACTCCTTTTTCCACTGTGATGCGTTGGTTTTATAGCAATTTGCTCAAACATTTAATAACCAATTTGGCTTGTTCCATGTTAGTGTTTTCACATTGTGTATTATTATTAACTCTTACATTAGTCTAGTATGGTATTATTATTAACGCTTACATTAGTCTAGTATGGTCTGTATTTCTATACAGACATATATCATGAGATGGCAGTGTAGTCTTATGTGAAAGCTTTTGTCTATTGTAAGATGAAGCTTTAAGAATAATATTAGGAGTCATATGGCAGGATAATGACAAATGATACCATAAGAGAAATCACAAAGTTTCCGTATGTAGATGAGGTCATGATAAGGGGAAGGATGTTGGTGGCTTGTACTTTTTACAACTGAGGGGAGAATAGTATGTAATAGTGTCAGCTTAGTTCCTGAGTGCACCAGTTGAAAGACCCAGGCCTACTTGGATGAAAGCTGAGAGACGAAAGGCTGGAGATCAGTGGAGATTTGTGTAACTGGAATCACATGAAAGACATCAGTGGCGAAATTCGCAGAGGTCCTTTATATCGCATGGCATGGGAGGCAATGATGCGGATGATGATATTATTATTGTAATGTTTTCATTTCCATAGAAATGAACTAAATATTCCTAGTGAATCATGGCTGAACCATTTCCTTACTCAGTGTCTATGAGCGTCACTGTGTGTAGTAAGAATTGATTCCATCAGTAACTTATTTACTCCTCCCTTTTACCCTTATCATATGAAATGACCATAGACTTAATTTGATGTGTAAATTGCTTTGTGAAAATATCATTCTGTGCACGCATCCACATCATCTTAATCTTAATGATAGTTTTAAATAATGTAACTGGGGTAATCCTCTCCTCAATTTAATAGATTACGCTTCTTCATTTCATGTAAGAAATTCCCTTAAAATGAAATTGTTCTCCTGGGGAAGGGGCCCTGGGATATGTTGCTTGTTATCACCATCCTTTATCAGATTATTCATCTTAGATGCAGTGTCATATACCTGATAAAGAAGCATGTTATCTTTTTATCGTTTAGGTATTTCTAGAGCCGAATGTTTGGGTTATCATTTTTAATTTTTTTACGCATCAAACCAGTGGGTTTGTAATGGCCGTCTTTGAAATA
Source organism: Macrobrachium rosenbergii (assembly GCF_040412425.1). Taxonomy (NCBI): domain Eukaryota; kingdom Metazoa; phylum Arthropoda; class Malacostraca; order Decapoda; family Palaemonidae; genus Macrobrachium; species Macrobrachium rosenbergii. Next base: position 24,194,244 of record NC_089750.1, read on the forward strand.
TAGTTGATATAATTAAATCTTTGATAGTCTTTGATTTAACAGTGTTATGCTCCATTTATCTGAGACTGGGCATGGTATGCGCTGTGTCAGGTTGCTTTAGGCGAGAAAGATGTCACCATATAGATAAGCTCAAGTGAACACTGATTATAAAGTGTTTTATGCGACTGGTGTAGTTGTTGAGATATGTCTGCTATGCCACAGTATTATTTCAGTATTAGCCAGTACTTTTTGACCCATGAATTCTTAAAGCTTGTAAAAGGCTTTTGACAGTTTTCCTATTGTTACCTTTCAGTAGGCAAAAAAAAAAAAGCAAATATCTGCCAAATATAAGAACTTTTTGTCGATATTCCATATAATGTAATTGATAGGTAGGTAGTGGGTTGATGTGGCTTTTCCTTAGCAACATTCGCCTTTGGATGTGAGTCCCTACCTACACGAGTTAGTATAGAAGAAACTCTTTAGCCTTGGCAGGCAACTATTGTAGGAGGAAGACACGCCAAAATCAAACCCCATGGGTTGAAGGGACCCTTTAACCTTGGTAGGCAAAACTTCTAAGAGAAGGTTACTCTGAATACAAACCTTGTTCTACAACCTTGAACTGTGCTTTAGCCATTGTACCATGGTCTTCTATGGTCTTGGATTTGAGTTCCCTTGCTTGAGGGTACAATCAGGAATTTTTCCTTTTTTGTGTTCACTTCATTGTTTTTTTGAAAAGTGTGTAGGATAGGATGGAGAGAAAGGAAAAGTTGCTTGGTGGATTATTAGGAAAGTGCCATCGTCTTTACTTAGTCTTTTCCTTTCAGACTTTTTATAATTTCTAAATCCATCCTGACTGCCCTCCCCTAGTTGTTGTGGCAAACCTAGCAGGTTTTAACTTGTCTTACAAGGTGTGCTGGCCCCATCTTGTTGACCATTTGTTTCCGGCACTTTTTCCAGTGACATATGGTCAGGTTTATACTTTCAATGAAATTTTTGTGTATAACATAAAAACTCTTGTTGTTGATTGTATTATTATTGTTTATTCTGATGATTTTTACTATGTTGCTGTTATTAATTTTGCTACTAATTTTATGATGTTAATTTTAATTCTTTCGGGAGACATTGAGCTGAACCCTGTGCTTGCTACTCATTGCTGCAGGAAAAATTGCAGGGTACTTTACTCAAATATTCGAGGCTTAAGGTCAAATTTTCTTGATCTCCAGAGTTGTACCCTTGTGATTTGATGTTTCCATGTGACACTTGTAACAAGTCAAAAGTAGTTTCTAATACCAGGGTTTGATGGCCCAGAGTATTTATCATTGAAACAGCCCACATGCACAAGGTGTGGCTGTATACACTAAGTCCAGATGACCCATTTATCATTAGAAAAACTTCGAGTGCTTTGTTTTAAGATTTTCAGTAAGTTCTACAATGTTTGTGTTTGCTGTTTGCTGCAGTCCAAATATCGACAGTTCTATATATGCCTGTCTCTTTGGAGGGAATTAGTATGGTTCAGTCACAGGACTCATTTGTTATTTGTGGTGACTGCAATGCAAAGCACAGCAAGTGGCCTAATTCAGATTCCACAGATGAAAATGGCAGGTCTGCTCTTGTCTGATTTTGTCCAGCTAATTGAGGAACCCACACATATTTCTGGTAACAGATTAGACCTCATATTCACAAATGTTCCAGCTATTGTCAAGTCCAAGGTCTGCGAGTATATAGGCACTTCCAATCATTGAGATGGCATATGTGTCAATCAGTATATTCGTAGTCACTTTGGAAAAATGGTCTGGGATCACATTGTTGAAGCATGTTGGGGACTTAATATTTCAGATGCTATAACAGATCCAGATCCCAAGAAAAAGTTAAATAATGCTGATGGCTATTTTAGTAAGATATGCCCCTAGAAAGCTCATCAAATTCAGGACAAATGATATATGCAGAGGAGCTTACCATGACAAACAGATCAAATTCAACACTTTGAGACAAAATCGTTCACATGAAAAGTACACTATTTTTGTTATCTTGCCATGCTACGAATAGAATTTACCATTTAGATGGGATAAATTACAATAATTCCTTGAAGAGGAAACCTGAAGGAATTACTCAGCCTCTTCTGTGGTGGACCAAATTGGCATCAGTTATCTTTGGGTCTGGCTCATCTTCCATTCCACCACTACTAACAGATGATGGTAGATTGGTTACTGGCCTTAAGGAAATGCTGAAGTGCTTCATCAAGCTTTTGAAGATATATACTTGTCACCCTGGAACTATTCTTACAAAATTTTCACTTTGGTCTAGGGATGTTAAGAAAATTCTTGATACTCTTGATAGCTGAGTTGGAGAAGATCCTAATGGTTCCTTCCCTTTTTTTTTTACTAAAAAGGTTTTCAGTGTGTTGTCTTTGAAGATTAGACTATTCTATAGATTTTTAGGTCGATGTGGATATCTTTGGAGGTGGGCACAAGCTTAGTAATGCAGTGCTTGTTCCAAAGAGTGGCATATCTGCAGACTGCAGTAAATACAAGCCAATTTCTATTCTCCCTGTGCTCTCCAAAGTTGCAGAAAAACCTATTTTTAAGCCACTCTTTAAGTATGTGGAATCTAAAGGATTGTTTGTTATAGTCAACATTAACACAGGAAGCAGTCAGACACCTTTGAGGAAGCAGTCAGACACCTTTGATGCTCTTTTAGATTTGACATGCCATTTGTAATGGAACCTTGATAAGGGTTTTGAGTGTAGAGTATTTTCAAATAGATTTTAGTGCTGCTTTCTTTTTAGTAAATCACAAGGCATCTATATATAAACTTCAGAATCTTAGAGTGGGTGGATATGTTTTAGTTTTACCTCAAGATTTCCTTACAGGTAGGCAGCAGAAAGTTGTTGATGGGATCTTTAGGAAACCAAGACCTATTGTGTCTGGAGTTCCATATGGCAGTGTTCTTGGTCTGCTGTTATTTTTAGTGTGTACAGTCGGCTAAATTAGAATTGGCAGAGTTTCATAATTTTTCGATCACCTGCCTGACGCACGATTCATGCCTGATTAATATATTTTTCTGTTCGAAGATGGAGTAATTCTTATGTAATGGCGTTAAAAACAGTCACTGTAATCTTTAAAACATCATGTTATATTATTACGTAAAACTATTTTCCATATAACAAAATTCACGTGAACGAAACGAAGTGATAAAAACGTCGAATCACGACCATTGCCATAATACAGTGTTGCCACATTTCCACAGCACTGACTTCTTCTTCTTCTTCGTTTTAACGTGCTTTTATACCCATTTTTATATGGGGTAAGCACGGTGCCTTCTTTGAAGGACTTTGATTTGGCGGTGGGGTAGGCCGTAACCTCGACTGGCTGCCCTGCCTGACATCGCTTAGACCCCGGTACCGAACGTGTACATGTATTACCGAAACCCCAGCTCCCTTTCTCCCAGCAGCACGAGGAGAACTGGGCGGGTAGTCCAACAGTTCGAGACGTGTGAGGTGTCTGTTATGTTTTTAGATGTTGGAGTGGCTTTGTTTATGTGTGTATTAGTCTGTAACATCCATTTGCTTTCAGCAAACCTATCCGTTGATTACATACGTAATCCCGGGATGTCTACACGGATAGCAAAGTTTCCGCCTCTGACTGGTCGGCTGCGGGGATTGAACCCTCGCCACAGGCTTCTATGAAGTCTGTGGTTGCCACTCTACCAACCAAGCCATCGAGGCTCTTCCACAGCACTGACTTCTATGGTAGCCTAAAGTTTCCTTCATAGTCTAAAGATCATTTCCTGTAACTTCCCCTAAGTTAATCACAATAATTTTTTACATTTACTCAAACAAATTTAAATAAAGTTAAGCTACCATAATTAGATGGATCCCTAAAGCTCCTGTCATTCTGATGTCGTCTGCATTCGACGTGTCAGTCATCAGACATTCCTGGCTCAATCAACTTCTACTGCTTCATGATTCGGCACAAACAGCCACTCTTTGATGGCTTTTTATTCAGTCATTTTTATATGAAAAGATATATAAATATGCAAATGGCCGAGAATATAGGACAATGAATCATAAAATATAAGAAACTAATATATCTGGCCACAATAAACCCCTAAAAAGAGTATGAACATTTTTTTCCACACTTGGTTTGGCAGACCGTAAAATGAGTACCCCAGTTATGCATCAAAACGTCCACACCGGAAGAGGCCACATTTGCACGTTTCGGCAACAATAGAAGACAGCTATCACTAGCAGTATCGTATAAACATAGTCCTTATATTATCATTTCAATATAAAGTTGATAGTAGTTGAATGATTTCATTTGTTAAATTTTACAGAAAACAATGGAAACTAACAAAATGCTATCAAAGATAAAAAAAAAAAAATTATAAGTGTGAAAAATAGGCCTAGAGTGGAACTCCTCAAAGCCCCAGAAAAGAGCTAGACCATATGATAGTTGCAGCTGTCAAAGAACAGCCCCAGATGACAGCAGTTGCTGTGAAACAGCAGCTTGGACTGCAAATACGTGTGCAGACTGTGCGAAATAGGTTGCATGGGGCAGGAATGCATTACAGGATTCCGGCAAGGAAACCGTTGCTAACGCAACAGCATAACGAAAAAAGGATGGGACCTGTTCATTCCTATTATAAACTGATATGTAGTATATACTTGAGTGCATTACGTTATATATAAAAAACTAATGCAATTCGACTATAAAGTGAAAATAATACATAGTTGCAAAATGAAAAAAGAAACTTTTGTTATTTTGTCCTGAAGCTGAGAAATGATCAATAACTATATGTATTTGACTATTCATACAGGAATTATCTGTTTAATGGGGATTATACTGCACATTTATCTTCATATAGTTGTCTTGAGATATAATTTCAATGCATGCCTCTAGGCTATTATGAAACATTATAATTTTCATTTATAGAGTATAATTCATAAGATAGGTCTATGTTGTAACATAAAAATGGAAGAAAATGTCTGTAAAGTTGTAGGCCTACTGTTCTCTCTTTTTTTTTATGACTAACTACTCTCTATTGAATTGTCTGTCATTTGAAATAATATTTTCTGTGGAGAGATATACTGAAAATAACATCGCGACTTCAAGGCTTAGTGGCAGAATATCAGCTGGGTTATGGGGATGGATGGCTGCCAGTGGACCGGGAGGGCTAATTGCCATCGATGACCGTTTCTGAACACCAGTCAGTGTATCGAAATTTAAGGGACATTTTAGTACCCTCAGTTCGAAAACTATTATTGCCGTATCCCATGCTAGTATATATCGCCATAGACAATTTTGCGGTCCACAATGCAGAGGTTGTAAAGCAATGGTTCCAGCAGAATCCAGACGTGGTTCGAACTGACTGGCCTGCCAAGTCTGCAGATCTGAACCCAATGGGCCTACATGACCCAACAATAGGGTGTTAATCGTGCTTACACCAAAGAGAACCTTATAAAGCATGCAATAGATATTTGGGAAAACTTAGGGCCAAAGAGGGGAGCAGCAAATACTTGCGAAGTCCTTGTTGCATCAATGCCAAATAGGATAAGATGCGTGCTAGATGCACGAGGATCCTATACAAAGTTTTAATGAGTTATGCTGCCTTTTCATATAATGTGACCAATTTTATCATTTTATTCTCCTTAGTTTAACAGTGTTATTTTGTATTTGACTTCATTTCGGCTCATTTACTACTAACATTTTCTTATTCATGTGAATCTATACGTACTTATAGGCCTATGTTAGGACTGAATTCTTGCTTAATTCATATATATATATATATATATATATATATATATATATATATATATATGTGTGTGTGTGTGTGTGTATATATAATATATATACACCTCACCTACTAATATGGATGTTTATTTTCATTTGTATGTTAGCTTTACTCCTTATTTGACTGCATTACAACTTCATGGATTTCTACTTTTTTTCTTGTGTGTGTATATGTATATGTATATATATATATATATATATATATATATATATATATATAATTTAGTTTTTATTGTAAATATCGGAAATAGACTTAAATGAGAAAATTACCTTTCATATTTTCTAACCTTTCAGCTACGTATAATATGCTCACGGCAGTAGGTCCAGACATACGTATGAAACTGATTCTGATTAATTTCTGTTTAGGAGAAATGAATATCTACATAAGATTAACCCAAGAATGCTTTCATGAAAGTAATTCTTTTGTCCTAATGTATTCTTCAGCTTTGACTCCCACAGCTTTCCGCCTTGTGCAAATGAAACAGGATGACATGCGAGGAATTAGATTGAAGAAAGACTAAATTGTTTTCGTCTGATTTCTTATGTTGGTTTTTGACATGAGATAGCTAGGTCTGAGTAAATTATGTTAACCACTAATGAAAAGGATAAGAACAAAGGAGAACTTCGTCAATAAAAAAGAATAACGAGAATAATCAAATAAAGCAGATTAATATAGATATTGTGATTTAAACATTCGGTCACATGACGCATCCGAGAGAGATTCTGCTGAAAATAGGCCGACTGTAGGTAATCAGGTGTCAGAATCGGAAGTCAAATTTAGGCCAACTAAATGTGCCATGCCAATTATTTAATTGATCAAAGGACAAAATTAGTTGAATTACACTTTGCTATTAAAGAATATTGACACCAGTACTGTACGATACGTTGGGTCATCGTCAAGACTCGAGCAGAAGCAAAGCCAAATTCCAATTGCTTCTGAGGCTGTCACGATTGAAAAGCAAAAAATATGGCACCTGCGTATGGTAATATTTCCACAACGAACGATGAATAAAGAAACTGCGCCAATTTTTCTTTGGCCGACTGTACAAGTGATATGGTTGTTGGCCTGGAAAACAAGATTGTTCAGCATGCCGATGATGCGACACTAGTGGGTGTAGTAGTCTCCACTTATGAGAAATGAAGCTGCCTTTAGGCTTAATCGTGGCATGGAGTGGATTAGTGAATGGTGTAGTCGGTGGGGTATGAGGCTGAACTCCATTAACACTAAAGCACTACTGACTAGCAGATCTCGTACAGATTTTTACACTATTCTAAGTGTAACTTTTTACTCATATTATTTTTGAGAAACATGTAATGAAAGTGTCAGCAAATGCCGCACAAAAGTTGGATGTTGTAGTAAGGCCTAATATATTTATAACAGTGATAAAATCAGTACCACCAGTTTAGGTCATTTGCTCTTCCTTTACTGGGATACTGTTCTCCGGTGTGGATGTCTGCTTCTGACAGAGATTTATCTCTTTTAGGTAGAGGGGTTCGTGATGTTAGGTTTATGTTTCCTAATATTAGCAGTTATGACTGGGACCTTCAACGGATGACCTCTTGTTTGTCAATTTTTCGTAAGTTGTATTTTACCAGAGATCCTTAATATTCACAATTGATCGCCTTTTCCTGCCGAGAGTAACTAGATTTGCTGAACAGTAGCACCAAGATGCAGTAAATGTGCCTTCCTGTCGAACTTCTCAGTTCCAGAGGTCTTTTATTCTTCATACCGTTTGACTGTGGAACAGTCTCCTGAGGATGTTGAGACTGCTGTGCAGTTGGAACCTCAAAAGTTTAAGCGAAGATGCAATGTATTACTATCCTAATACAATCTCTTGTATTTTAATAATATATATTTTTATCTATTGATTAATTTGCCTATTTATTTTTTCTTTTGATAAGTATTCTTTTCTTTCTGTGTTTCCCATTACCTTCTGTACTACTTTCTGATGAATACCATATCTTTGGAAGCTTGAATTTCAAGTCGTGGCCCCTGTGGTCTTGTCCCGTATGAATAGTGTTCAACTGAATAATAATAATAATAATAATAATAATAATAATAATAATAATAATAATAATAATAATCTGGATTCCCTACCAGGAAGCGTTAATATACAGCTTTAATAAATCCCAAGAGTCGCAAAGTTGGAATGTAAAAAAATAAACAATAAAAAAGAAAGAGACAACTTGAGGCATGAAGAGAACTTGAATAATCCTTATTATTTAATTTGATAAATACGATGTATTTTACGGGCAATAGTGCTTTGTTCAGGCAGGGCTGAATGAGATTGCCATCAGTGGCACTAATATTACTCTTATAGTATTTCATTGTCACCTGTTCATTCATTGCCTGTAATATTTAAAATGATGTCATTGATTTATTATATTTTCATTATACAAAGCATTTATAGATAATTTTCATCAAGGCTCCAGATCTAAACTTATGGGTTCAGCAACGGTATTTGAGATGAAAATCTGTTGTATACCTGAAGATAGTCGTCATTTATCATAGTTTAGGCAATTTGTTTTTAAGTATGTGTGTAATCTTGTTAAAAAGTGCATTTGCTCGTTCTAAGAATGAAGGCATTGTGCTGTATATGAGGTTTGGAAATTGGTACATTCTCATTAGTTTTTATAGTGGGTAGGATAACATTTTGGTTCTTTTGGGATATGTTATAAACGCATTCATATGATTTAACAGAAAAGGACTAGAATGGTTCACGAGATGAAGACCAATTATCAAACTTGTTTGATCTTCACGTGATGTACAGAAAGGGTACAGAAGAATCGAACGTAATCCGTAGTCTCTCTCTCTCTCTCTCTCTCTCTCTCTCTCTCTCTCTCTCTCTCTCTCTCTCTCTCTCTGTCAAGTACAAGACAACGTAATGTCAGATGTGTTTGTGCCTAATTAGTTCTGTAAGAGCACTGCAAAGTAACATGAGTTCGTATGTCCAAATAATTGATAATAACTTTTCCTGGTGCAAGTTTATTCCTGCCTACAAGGACAAGAGCTAATTCATCTTAGGTGAAACGGAATTTTCTTTTTTCTCAGGTGCTCCAGTTTCCCCGGGTACACTTCTTGAGATTGGTATTAAAATGGCTGTTTGGTTTTGTGGTATCTTGTTTTTGGTGGAGAGATATGCCCTTGGTTTTGTCCAGAAAAAGATTCGTATTAAGATTTACGTATCTTTCGTCAAAACTTCCTTTTCTATGGGACCTCATTTCCTGCAGCGGCCCATCGTTGGTCTTTTTTCTGTTCGTTTTCTTTTTAAATTATTTTCCAATGTCTGAATTAGGAACGACCATGATATGCCGCTTTTGCTAAAATTTGCGCCACTCTCTTCGAATGTGATGTGAAATTAAGCTATGCAAAGGAAAGCATGTAAGTTTTAGTTCATTTTAATTCAGTGAAAGTGCAGTTGAATGGTGGTGACATTAGAATTGAAAGTTTAAAATTCAGTCATTAATTTATTTTGCATGTAAATATTTATACAGAATCGAGAAGGAATATTTTATTTGTTTTTATCAATTCGTGGTGTACTCCATGTATATCAGAGGGAGGGGGAGAGCGCTGTGCATGATTTTGTAAAAGAATTATAGAATATAGTACCCTATCATATTATACATACTAAAATAGGTTGTGAATTTAGTGACCGCAAAAGCAACTGAGGTAATGAAGATGAAGAAAAGTCTTGCTTTTTTCCACTTTTTGTCTTGGTAAACATTTGTACTTTTGCATTTCTCTGTATCATGAATTTGATTTACACATAAAAGTAATAGTATGCACTGTAATATGGTATTTAGGAATCCAGAATACAGGTGTTTGATAAACTTACCGTCATCCGGAGGTAATTAAAATAAGTCTGTCATCTCATGTTAGCTTGATAAAATATATTGAGGCATTCTAAAGGATTCATGTGTATTATTATCGTATCGTACAAATGTGCTTATCTGTAATTTTTAAAATTTTTTCTTGAAATAACTTTGGAGGTAGTGTACATAAAAATCTTTGTTGTCCTCATTTAATTCGACTGCTCCCTACAATTTGATTTACCCACATTCTAATTTAAGTGCGATTAAGCAGAATTATTTCCAGATTTTCCGAGTTGCTACTGCCAATTTTTTTTTTTTAACTGTTAGCCACTTTAATACTAAAAGTGTTAAATGTACCTCGTGATGGTTGCTAACGAAACGCAAGTCATACAAATAAAGGTACTTGGATTGAAAAGAAAAGTTACTCATTAAATATTTTCTGTGGTGAACTTTAGTAACGTTTTCTACGTTGGAAAATGAAGCGAAAACTAAGTTTCTCCGTTTCTGAGAGATTTGGTTTTATTAAAGAAAGAAAATGAATTCTCATGATGAACAGCCGCTACTACAAATTGGTACCGACATTACATGATGCCGTTGCGCTTAAATATTGCAATTGCAGCACATGGTTTATTAATTTTTGTGGTATCATTTTACTTATGGACATTAATTGCTTTCAACATAAAATATAGGTTTTTCTGTTGTATTATGATGTGATTTGAATGATTTTGAGGTTTATTTCCATCGCAAATGAATACTTATCCTTCCCCGGTAAATGATATACTGTATACAAAATTAATAAAATTACGACTTGTCAGAATACTGCACCCCCCTCTCCATAGCTAATACGGCAAAACGGTGTTTACTGATTACAGTTTTGCCGTATTAGCTATGGAGAGGGGGGTGCAGTATTCTGACAAGTAGTAATTTTATTAATTTTGTATATATCATTTGCCGGGGAAGGATAAGTATTCATTTGCGATGGAAATAAACTTCAAAATCATTCAAATCACATCATAATACAACAGAAAAACCTATATTTTATGTTGAAAGCAATTAATGTCCATAAGTAAAATAATACCTTTTTTTTTTTTAAATTCGTAGATTATAATACAGTATATGTTCTACATGGTATTAATAATAAAAGATGGTCGAGGAACGGTAAGAATTAAAGGGTTATGGAGGGGGTAAAAAACAAGCGATTTTTAGCAGATTGGAGAGGGGTGGAATACTCCGCCCTAAGTTATACTTACCCTAAAACAATGGTACTGTGCTTTACTCTGATGAAGGTGCGGTAGAACTGGTCACACAGCAGGGCGTGATTCAGTTCCAATAAATTTCATTCCATTCAAGAAACCTTGGGGACTTTTTCAACACGATTATCCAATCTCCGGTACCAGTTAAATCACTAGAACTTTTAACAGCCAATCCTATGATGATTCCATACTGAAGCCTTAACTTCATCTTAATCACTACTTCAGCTCCTTACTCGTAGCAAAAGAGAACAACCTGACCATTGCTACCAACCACAAGCGTTAAATTTACCGCCCTGATTTCTAGCTCAAACTAAAAATAAAGTGAGAGAGGCAGCATGACTTAAGTAGTCATAAATAATTTTTAAGAGAAGCCTGGTACCATGAATGTTTTTTGAAGTTTATGGTGTACTAAGATTGAAGGAAAAAAGTACTAGGCGATATTGGGCTCGATTATGTAGAGGTCGCCTGCTTATAAAGTGGAGTGGTGGCGAGCACACAGATGGGAGGGTGTGGGTAGGGGAAAGAGAAATGTTGGACATCAGCCATTTCACGGCCCCTTCAAATGAGAAAATTTTCAAACAACCATGTTGTGGGGTGTGGCCGCTGGGGAAACTTCGGCTTTTTCTATGCCACCCTGTAATTATGATTATGGATAGAATAAAAAATAAATTAGTACACATGAACTTTCGATTCGAACCATTTGCAAGAGGTGAAGCAAAGGAGGGAACAATACTAAAAGCATCTTGTTCGGTGATTGTTATTTAATGGACTTAAAATTTAATGGGAATGACAAAAATGACTTGATGAATATAGCAGCTTGAACAGAAGGGATGTCATGAGTGGGAGACATAAAGAGAAAGAAGCCTAGAAAGATACAGCTACATAAGGAACTGTTAAAATCAGACAGGAAAATTCTAACTGACGAGTGTTGGATAAAAGACTTTTTAAAAAGATTCATAAAAACATATTAAGTTGAGACGAATCCAGCGAATTTACATCATGTTTATGGCTCATACGTAAACCAGGATTAATGGTAATATCTTTGAATTAAACTGCAAATGAAGTAAGTGCTATGGCAGACATAAATATCTCCTTTAAGTAGAATAGATTAATGATTGTTAGTACACGCAAGGAAAGCCAGAAATTGCTGGACATGTATCTGAATGCACTCAACAGCCAGACTTGAACTTTTCCAAATATGTGATATTTGCAGGGGAAATGATGTACAATTCTCAAGAAAACTGCCGAAGGAAATCCAGGACCGAGTTACTACCAGTCAATAAAAGGAAGAAAAGGGTGAATGATGCAATTATACTTATGTCCACATAAATCATAATTTTAACAAACTGCAACTTCCAGAATTTGTTTATGCAGTGTGGAAATTATCAGAAATTATATACACGACCTAGATGTTTTCCTTGTCAAGACTTTGGGCATATCGTACTTCTAATGGTTCCAAAGTACAAGGAAAGCTAGCAACAACCGTGAATGGTGGCCAAGTGGAGAATAGTACATGTGTTATGGAACCTGAGTGTATCCACTGTTTTGGGGTCACTGTTCGATCTCAAGCAACTGCACAATATATGAGAAGGAAATTTAGGCGATTCGCGTCACAAAAAGAATTTCCGTTGGAGAGGCGAGACATAAGGTACAGGAAAGGATTATTAGACCAGTATTGGCTTTTGCAAATAGAGTAGCTAAATGCAACTTTTTGCAAAAGAAAAACTTAGAGATCAAAGTAGAGACCACTCGACAAAAATTAACAGTATTGGCCGAGAATCTCATATAAGACCTTTAGCTGAGCCAACCCCTGATTCCCATAGAATAGCAGAAATGTTAAAACGTTAATTAGATAAAAAAAAAAACTCCCTACCAATCTAGTGTTAGTACACACACACACACACACACACTGAATGGGAAGTACCAATGACTGTTCCTCGCCTCTTTCCCATTCTGGGGGACTTCGATGCTCACAACCCTGTGTAGGGAGATATAATGCGTAGTTAATACAGAAATCTCTCTTTTCCATTCTTGAAAGTCTGACTGTTGGTATTTTTATCACATATCCACATCTAAACTGATATTTTATCGACTATTGATCTCTTCATGACCAGCGATGACGGAATCACTGATTTCAGTTACGATGACGTTACGCTAAAGTAAAAACCCGGCTCTTTGCAGCTGAGCCCCTCCCACTGCACGCCAGTGACTGGCTAGCTCTCGAAATTGGAATGAAAGCTCTCGAAATTGGAATGAAGTCACACTAGTTAACAGTCCAAATGATTATCAGTACGGATTTGACTCCGTTCGGTAATACTGAGCTCTGTGCATGATGACACCACAGATATGAGTTCCTGGAGTTGTGAAGTATGCAGTTATCTCTGATAGAAGATGTATTCGGTTATATAATATTTTGAGGTCCCGCTCGGTCGCCGGGACCCTCAGGGCATCCTCGCTTCAAAACAAAAATCTACGCGACGCACTTAGTACTCTCAAGAAACACAGATCCAGCGCTCCTGATTCAAACGATCTTTTACGCATTATTCAGAAGCTACTTTATGACATCATTAGAACTGTAATTACTAACGCATGTCAGACGTTGCAAGTTTTCCAACCATATGTATTGAACTCACTTTCTAATTTGTATGTAGAATAGTTAACTATTTTTCAGGTGTAAAAAAGCACATCTGGCTGTGTATAGATATCTCTGTTTCTCCATAATGTCAAATGCTACTTTTTCGCTCGCAAGAGTCCTTGACCTGTCAGGGATTTTGTGTCAATAAATCAGAATACACCTTGGCTCTGCCTCCTACTCGCCGCCTCGTTATAATATCATTATTATGAAGATCTTGGATCATTCTGTCTATGCATATTTTTTTGTTATCACGCACAGCCTTAAATACACAAGCATCTTGTTTTTTTTTTTGGTGTTGGCCTACAGAAGTGGTTCCACATAGACCACATTAATTAAAATGATGCATAGACTTATGCAGCCAGTTCCGATATTAGGGAATTAAGTCATCATAATCCTTTATGTCAAATCTTAATATCATTACGAGATTAGGCCTACACACCAAATCCTTATATTTTGAGGCAATGGCAGGTCATAGGCCTACACGTCAATCTCTTATTGCAAATAGTTTTCTTTCCCGTGTCTGTTGGAAATAAAGTAGCTTTTAATTAATATAGTAGCTTGGACCCCACGATACATAATGTATATGTTCGAATGTATACGCATATGCATATACACATTCATGTGTACCTGCATCGATGGCCACTTATACCACAGCATAAAAGTAAAATTTGTGAGCATGTAGCCGATGGCACACAAGCCGATAAAAGGGCTGTCTCATGGCCTGCCTTATACACAGTTATCGAACTGCTCTCAGTAAGTTATATAGGAAATATATTTACCAAAGGGTTAACAAATTATATTACTTTGATGGTAAAATATAAGGCTGCTGTAGCATTTCTATGAAAATGAAGGCTATGGTAGGAAGGCGTCATAAGATACGTAACGAAATAAGAAAAAAATAAATAATAGCTGAAAAAGACATGTATGAGACGACCCAAACCATTCTGCGAGTAGCACATGATTCATTTGATTTTGGGGAATTCTTGGGCAAAAGGATAGATAGATAAGTGTCAGTAAATTCTCTCTCTCTCTCTCTCTCTCTCTCTCTCTCTCTCTCTCTCTCTCTCTCTCTCTCTCTCTGTTGTTGGGAGAATAGTCTAGCGTAGACTGTATTCATAAAGATATCGATTACTTTTCATTAAAACTAAATGACTGAATTTAAATTAACAATAGTAAGCAGATAAGCCATTTTATGAATAAGTCTATATTTATTCTGCAATGTTAGGTAACCACGTGAGAAGGTTTCGAAGACACAACAAGAGTCATAACAGCAACAACAAAAAGGATAAGCAAAACAACAACAAGAGCCACAACAAAACTGGATGCCTTGAGAGCTTTTAGCTCCGAGTATCCACTGCTATTAGAAAGATTGTGTCTGCTGTGTACAGAGGTGGACAGGTAAGTTTTTGCTGGGTACCTGCACAAGTACAGTAATATAGCGAGAAATGAGAGGGCCATAGAGTTGGCCGAGAGAGTTGTGCTAAACAGTTCCCCGAGGACAGTTCCTTTCCCATATAGGGGCTTATTTTTTTTTACCATCAGGAAAAAAATTCAGGAGCACTATTAGAAGACATGGGAGGGTCCAGAGAATTCTGGAAATTACCAGGTAGACTTTCCCATGGAAATTTAATTGTATGCCA
Source organism: Macrobrachium rosenbergii (assembly GCF_040412425.1). Lineage (NCBI taxonomy): Eukaryota > Metazoa > Arthropoda > Malacostraca > Decapoda > Palaemonidae > Macrobrachium > Macrobrachium rosenbergii. The sequence goes on from NC_089750.1 coordinate 24,209,353, forward strand.
CAAGCATGGGGACGGCTTTATGTGGAGACTGTATGGTCCCCTTGATTGTAGGCATTTGTCAGTCGAATGGCCCAGTCTTGGGTAACTTGGAGTACGTTTCTTCTCAGGTTACTTGGACAGGGAAGGCAACCATCTTTTTCCAAGATACTCGAAGAGAATATTTTATACAAATCTAGTTGTATATTTAAATTTGTTGAACGGGTTGGTCTTCGTGAAATTTAGATATCAAGTTTCCTATTGCACTCTTGTTACTTTTTGATCTTATATCCTGGACTCCAAAATATGGTATTATAGATGTAAAATTTGAAGGTATTACTTAGACATGTACAAATGAATTAATGTTTTGTGTAAAGTCTTAGATTTTTTCTTTTCACTCGGTGATTTTCCTGGTGTTGATGACCATAGTTGTGACGCCGCTCTACACCAGTGAGTCAACCAATCAGTATTGTTATACTCTTTGAGCTTACTTATGTCATCAGCTGCCATTGAAGATGTCTTTAATGATAAAACGCAGTTTAATCTTTTGTAATAGAATGTATTTTTCTTTTTTATTTTAAGCTGAAAAAGTACAGGAATTGTGTAGTGCAGTAAACATAGATGGTTTCTAAATGATTTTACAGGGAAACTTACGTCTGTATCAGCTAACGTTGTTCATGTCCTGATATATATGCATAAACGTATATATGTATATGTATATATATATATATATATATATATATATATATATATATATATATATATATATATAAAATGTATGAGAGAAAAAATTATTTTTTCATGGCGATTATTATGTTGACATTTCTTAATATTAATGATATGGATGATTTTGCGAAGCCAAACGTAAATGGTGACATGGTTAAATGTCCTCAGTTGACCATTTCCCGCATAATGAGAGAATGCCCTAACAAAGTCACATGATTCAACATGAAACCTTTTGTTCCGTTTTGGAACTTGGGACCAAGAAAAAAATTTAAATTCTGTTATATATAGTGATTGGAAAAGTGCCTTGAAAGCAGTGAAAAACTTAACCCCTCCGACCCATTAATCCAAAAGGCCCATGAGCAGCTCTTTCACCTCTGTTAGGCTGAAATCCATTCAGTTTTGTTGAATTTCTGCTTGTACAGGGATGCATGGAAATGAAATAGATGACAGGTAGGCTAAAGGCACCACAAGATGTAAATATTTGATCAAAATGATTCGACACTGTCAGATGCAAAGGGTCATTAAAACATTCCCAATCAGTCTGTTGACATTTCTACAAATGATTTTAGTATCAGAGACATATTCATTGGCAATTTGACCTATATGCTGGTACCGAAAGGAAAATTTCTTGCAACGTATTTTTCTTATATACCTTTAACTGTCTTCCTATGTAGCTGCACTAGTTTTGTATGCTGTTTTCCTTTCCTTTCATAATTTCACTTCCTTTATTTTATCCACATTGTCCAGTTTTCAAAATGAGAATCCATGTCTTTCAGTGAAAGATTTATGCCAGTTTTTCATTACTCAAGCATTTACGGTTTTTGTACTTATTTTGCGGGAATTAAGCTTTTCACTAATCGGTACAACTCCCTTACTAATATATATTCTTTCAACCTGATTTTTGAAATTTACAGCATCAGGATGATCGTGGGGTCCTTTTATTTACCAGGTGCCCTCCTCCCCAAATGCTGCAAGCAGTCCAATACAGGATTATTTTGAGCATTGTTTGTCATTTTATAATTACCTCTATGAGATTTTTACAAAATTTCAGAGAGTTCTGAAATGACTGACATGAAGGAATGAATCCCATCTGAAGTTCATTGAGGTTTTTTGTTATTTTACCGTTTTCCTGACCAGTAGATATATGTTCATTTCCTTTTGTTTTATTTATCTCCATACTTGACATGACATGAAAAATGTTTTGCAAAATATGCAAAAGATTGTTTGCATTAACCCCAACAGGACTGGGAGTGTTTTTATCCCCCTCGCTGGTGACGAAATCATGATGTCGAATCATTCACTTATCATATAAATGAAAATCTGTAATAATTTCCCCTTCCAACAACCCTTTCCTTCACAAGTACATCATTAGGATAATTTTTTAATCCATTGACATTCTGACATAGACATTGATGAAGTTCAGTTGGCATTGGCCAGTAGCTTATTGACCTGTGGTTAAAAGGATCCACGGTTAATATGACGTCAATCATGAAAAGTAAATCTGCACGCCAGCTGACCTCCCTGTATGTGTAACTTGGTCGTGGTTAAATGCCCAGAATAGTGCTCAGATTTTTGTTAACAGGTCTACGCTTCCTCTTATCAACATTTGATATCGTTTATAATCTACAGTTTAGCTGCAAAACTATTTAAGACTTTTCTTTGAGTCAACCGTGAAAATAGTTTTTTCGATTTCATTTGATGTACTATCTCAGCAACGTACTGATGTTTAAAGAGATAACTTCTACTGATTTTGCTAGCATCACTTGAATAATTACCCAGTGATGAAACACAGTATTTTTATCGTGTTGGTGCCATATACTGTATATGTTTTATTCTACATCATGTCGCAATCTTGATAATTTTCTGCCTTTAGAAGCATTTCTGATTTTTAAGCTATTTTTAAGTAAGTTCATCAAGTCTATTAATTCTCACTACGTCTATTTTTCATCTTTTTTTTTCACTCAACTCTTTTAAGACCCATTTCCCAAAAATGTGTTGTCTTATTTTCATTTATATTCATTAAAACACTGGTCTTCAAACGCTTCAGCGTAACCAGGCTTTTTATGTTGTTAACCCATTTCACTTTTTTTTTTCATATCGACCAGAGACTACCTTATAAGTGAATTTGTCGCCATATGAGAATTTTATATGCAGAACACTTAAACCAGGGGGAGTTTCCCTCCATATTTTGTCTCGGTTGTCATTTCTCGTTAAAATTTTTGTTTGTTTTGCTGTTGAGACAATTTCAAATTCACTTATATTCTTCATATCTCGATTTTATAGCTTACTCTGGGCTGTGCTGTATCCTCTATAGCAACCCTTGGGGTGCAAGTGCAAGTTGAGATGACTTTTTTAAGGCAATTTTTATCAGTATCTTAAGTCTTTTGCTTCATTCAGTATTTTGTGTATTTTTTATATAATCTACATATCTGTATATATTTCCTTACATCTGTTCTTCGAATGTGTACGAAAAAGTATGTGTTTGCTAAATGTAAATATTAACATGATGTAAATGTCATTGATTACCTTTATTTGTTCTTCACGGATATACCATAAAAATTAAACTTGTGGGCCTTTCTGCACACGTACCTAGGGTTAAAGATAAGGATTATTTCCATTGCCATGGAGTCCTCAGATAGCCGACATATATCCTTGCACTATAATTTTTCATAATTTATATCTAACATCATGCAGATGTATCATAGATTTAAGTCTACATTTTTACAACCCCGTTTAGATCTAAAATTGCCACTTGCTCTCCTTTTTTTTTTTATTCAGTTCCATCTAAAGTTCTGTTGTCTCTTTTACATGATTTTGATTTATAAAGAAAACTTAAAAAAAAATGTTTCATTTATTTTTTGAAAACCCTTAAAAATGTCATGGCTTTCCTGTCAAGGTTTTCCATTATTATAATTTATTATAATTAAGGATCTTGAGGCGTTTTCCAGATTTTGGCATCCGTTCTGCATGGAAAAGAAAGTTGAAAATGGAAGTTAACAAAAATAGTCTTTGAGAGCAAACGCAAAACCAGGTCAGAATGGTAATAAGAACTATTACTCCAAGAAACGAATATCGAAGGCGAGACGCTTTACGATGATAGTGTTTAAGGGATTCTTTTGTAAAAAACAAAAAGTGCGAATATCTGTTTATTGGGATGTGACAATTTGGAATCTGTTGAAAGTAAACATATTTTGTTAGGTTAAAGTGAAATATGAAATTTATGGTAAGAATTTAAAGAATGACTAAATATTTTACGACGCAAAGTTTGTTAATTTGTCGATAAAAAAAAAAAAAAATAGATGAAGTTATTGTGTCAAACTGATAGTAAGCTTCGAAGGATTTTCTCTTTGACTTAGTAATATGCTACCATCTTTCTGTTCATAAATGTTTTGTAAATGTGGTTAAGGCATTTATTTTTTTTTAATCAATGAAACATTGAATTTATATGTTAAGAAATTTGTCATAGCTGCATAATTTATTTGAAAATGTAGGGAGTCCCGTAATGAATGGGTGATACTTTTCACTATTCTTAGACGAGTGTTGGAAAACGTTTGTCCTAGTTGGAGAAGTTAGGAACGTTCTTTCATGTTTTAAGAGACTTAATGGAATAAGAAAATGATGGCAAGATTGCATTATTCACTACTCTATGGGGCTTTCTAACAGTGTTCTTGAAAAAGAGAAGGTAGATGAATATATTAACCCGCCTGATCAAGAACCACTCTCAGCCCACCATGCATAATAAGCCATTCCGCCAAGTTGGTCTAATTAACAAGGGAATGTCGACTGACTGAGTCTTGAGATCTTCAAGATGATCATTAACCGTCCAGGTCACGTCTTCGCTTTGTTCCAGATATGCCCATCCAAGAGGATTAGAAATCGCTTATGGTTCTTTGAACCACCCCTTTTATATATAACAACTTCTAGCGGCTTTCCTTTTTCATTAAGCTGGTATGCCTTATCTCTTCTTTTGAGAAACATTTTTCCCCTGATTTCCACGTATTATCGTTAGCAAATCTTTGGAACTGGTATTGGTGCCCAAATGAGTTAAGATTGCCGTCTTTTGATTTGATAATTCACCTTCATCGATTTAAGCTGCTATCAACAAAATTAGTTATTTAAAACAAATAAAAAAACGCTTGATAAAAGTATAAAAGTGGGGGATATGCGAGGCAGTGGAAAGCCCCACCTTCACTAATGCGTGACTGGAATCTCTTCGCCTTTTTTTTTTTTATGGATATCGGGTACCTGTGGAAGTTTATTTATAGTTTCATGAACTTTTGGCTTGTTTCGTAATGAAAATAATTTACCTGTCGCCTGTGCCGTACATTTATAGCTGTAATATTAGTAAATAATAAATATGTTAATAATAATTAGATTACACCTGTATCTAGTTCGGATGAACCTATAGACTACTACCATGTGACACGGATATTGCACAGTGCAATTAACTAAATGATAGTAGAAATTGCTACATATACCTATTTTTTGGGGGGAAATGATGAAAGTGATTATTGGTGATTACAAAAACACTAGATAATTGAAGGGGAGTGATTGTTCCAACCACAATTCCAAATGTATCTTAAATTAATCTGTGGTCTTCAAAAGTAGTTCGAGGTGAGAAGGATATGGAAAGGTATCAGTAACCTACGAGACAACCAGTTACCAAGTTTTATCCAAATCAAGGAGAAAGAAACTGATAAATAATAGGTTAGTAATTAGTTACCAGCCTCTAATGTACCTCTTGACCAGGTTCCATTAAAGTCTTACCAAATCTTGACCTTGAAACTGCCCCACCACAGTAACATCATTATCAAAAAAAGAAAATGTTGTAGGACGATAGCCACTTTCTGCCAAAGTATGTCTATTACGTTCCGTTAGAACAAGAGAAGAACGAAATATTTACAATCAGATTTACCAGTGACTTGTAAAATGGTCAAGGTAAGAAAAACCTCCTAAAGCAATTCCCCTGACTGTGATATCTAGAGGAAATCTATCAATTATTTTTACTTTTTTGGACTGCGGTCTTGAAAACTACGTAAAGGTCAATTCGGGAGAGGAGGGGGTGGGGAACAGTCATATGCTGTAGAACCTACCTACATGCTAAATTTTATCCATAAAGTAAGAATAACACACGACATAGTGGAATGGTAGATACGATATAGTTAAATGGTATAATTTACATGTCTTCTGTTGTAAGTTTATGGAAAATTATTTATTTATATATGATTGATATATATATATATATATATATATATATATATATATATATATATATATATATATATATATATATATATATATATATTATGTGTGTGTTTATGGTCTGGAAAATTTTTGCTTCCAGAAAGTCGGATACTTAGTATAAAAAGGACGACGAAAAGATGATGATGCATATTTCAAGTTATTTCGAAGCATGACTTCATCATCAGGGCTAAAATACAAAATTTATAGCAATTTAAATCAACACACATGACTCAGCAAAGAATATTAATAGTAAAAAAATTATATAAGTATATAATATATATATACACTAAAATCAGAAGCATAAAATTAGAAGCAACCTAATGTTTCAAATCAAGGAAATTGAGTGACCGAGAAGAGCACTTAAAGAACGGACCTGTTAAACTATAAACAGAGGGGCAGAAGAAGATCGACTGCTCAATGATCGAACCAGTTGTTTGATGGTTAAGGACTCAAGAATATGGAGAGAATGTTTCATCAGCAGCTTGCTGTATGATTTCAAAATCATCATAGGAAATGGACGATTTATACTGTTCAGTGTGCTCCCTTATGGTTAAGACTCCTCCTTACTCTGAGATGAGATGAGAGTCGATTCGCACTTTTAGCTTTCTCTTGAATAAATAATTTCAGCCGAAAATTCTGGCACCTACAGTACCTAAACTTTTGAATTTTATGCTTCTCTGCCTGTTATGCAAGATGAAAAGTTTTAAATGTTAAAGAAATACTTTCACTGTCTTACTCTTAAACTGGTTCTAAGGAATCCAAGAACACTTGGAACACTTGTTAATTAAATTTAAAGACACTGTGCCCAACCTTATGCAATCTATGGTGGTTTATAAGTATACTTGCCCGAGATGTAATTTCGGGACTTTATATACATCGATTCCAATAAAAGATACTATGTAAAGCGTACGCTTGTTCAGTCCAGCTCCAAGAGAGGTGGCTATTATCCTCGCAAATACCATCCAACTTTCTGATTTCTCTTGCTGGTAAGGACTTGATTTTCACTTTCTTAGAAACCTGAAATGAAACGGGTCTTTAAAAGTTCATCAGTATTGGTTCTGTAACGTTGTCCGATGCTCTTGGCAGGAAGTCTGATGATATTTTGTTATTGCTATTGATATCTCAAAGGTATCCCACAGTGTACCTTGAAAAGCAGTCTGTTCAGATTTTTTCCTTACCGATTCTCACCGTCTCTCCGTAAACTTATTTCCAGCTGGTGTTTCTAGAGGTTCTGTTCTATAATGTACTTATTTCCTCTTATCGTATCCTTTATAGTCGTCTGATCCAGTATAAAAATTTTCCAGTTATTTAACCTTCATTTCTCTCACCTGCCACCCATCTTAAGATACTTGTACTGTCTCAGATTTCTCTTTCTTTTAGTAATTTTATTTAAGGAACAGACGTGAATGAATGCCTTCTCCTTAGTCAGATTTCATTGCCCCCTAACCTAGACAATTTTACTCTTTCTCTGGTGGAATCACAGGCAACTCATGCAATCAACTAACTTGCTTTTACATGTTTTCTTGGTACTTGCGGAGTCTCGCTACGATATCTAACATTTGATTTATGGATACCACCAGTTTTGAAATTGCTCGATTCCATGACATTTTCCTATTGCCAAGTTGTAAGATAAAGAGGAGGCGGGATTGTGGCTTTCTGTGGGTTCGAGCCTGTTTTTCTGTATTTCCTTCTGACTGCTAAATAAGAGTATCATGCTACATAGTTCAATAACATTTATTAGCCTACTGGACCTTTAGTGCTCACTGTGTGCTGACAGCAGGAGCAAAATTCTCTCTCTCTCTCTCTCTCTCTCTCTCTCTCTCTCTCTCTCTCTCTCTCTCTCTCTCTCGTTTTTATGCTTGCGTTAATATTTACAGTCAACGTTTCATATATTGTATAGGCGTTTGACAGTTGAAATGTTTATCAAGAAATGGTTTGAAACTCCCAACATTAAGATCAATTTTTCCTCTCCTTTAATATAAGCGACCGACTATGTATATATGGGGTAGATCACAACTTTCATAAAATAAATAACATGCAGACAAAGAATCCAACTTTTCTTGCGCTGTAACCACTTATTCTTCCCCTCCTTTCTTAGCTCATCATTTACAGTCTTTTATATCCTACTCCCCCTACCAACGACAGGATCGCCCAAAGCCCCCATCCATACAATCACTTATCAGTATTTGGATGACAGGTTGCTTCAGACCTGTTTTGGAGAGATCGCATAATTCCATTTGCTAGATTTGCCTTAGTTATTGGTGTTGTTGTCTGGTCACCGTACTTTCGTTTAGTCATTGTTTCAGTTGTTGAAGCCATTGGCCTTTTTTTTTCTTTTTTCCTCGTTGAAGTATGGCTGTACGTCCCTTCACAGAAGGATTTAATCTTAATGTATTTTGTTTGCTCAGTAACTTCACTCTTATCAGTCGATTTTCTTCCACTCCGCCGCAAGGTACCCCCTGCTTCTCTCTCTCTCTCTCTCGCTCTCTCCATAGTTAGTCCCCCCCTCGATGTGGGACCACCTTGACGTGGTGAGGGGGCTCTTGAACCCCAGGAATTTGTTCCCGGGTTTTAGTCCAAGAGTCTCATATACCATTATAAATTTCTTTGGATTAATTTTTGTGGAATTTTCCACTTTTGCTAAAATTTATTGGAACTGACAAATAGGAAAAAATACCATAGCTGGGATTGGGTTTATATCCGAAGCTAAATAGTGAGAACTGTGGTAGGACCATTAACTGACGATAATGTTCGGACCTGAGAGTTATCAGATTGGTAGCTCAAAGGCGGAACTATTCTTTAGGGCTGGACCACGGATTTCAGGGGGCGTCTGGTTCTGAGGATAGGGCTCTTGGCATTCTGTCCGGTTTGCCCATAATATGATAAGGGTGGGGATGATCGTATTCTTGTAATGCGTTCAGTCCTAGCAAGCGGGTTTGGCTTACACTTAGGCCACTCTAATCATGTTGTGCCATCCCCTGTGGGGTAGGGTAGGGTAGGGGGGCGGACATTTTGGAGTCGGTTTTCACTCGTGCCATTAGGGGAAGAGTAAACTCCATGAAAGGCTGATGATATCTTTTTAAGGTTTTCAGGTTTATTTATTATTTAAAAAATTTTTTTTCTTATACTTAAATCCTTATGAATAGTAGCTGTAAGAATTCAAGTACCCCTGGGCCCTTTGATGACACTGACTCGGCACAGTTAACGACCGCTGAAACCGTCTCTGACATCCTTTGTCTAGAAAAAAAAAAAAAAAAAAAAAAACTGTATAATTACACTGGAACCATATGCTCCAGTACAGAGCAAACCAAAAAAAAGTAAATATCGTCTTGACCCAACCTTGACTCACTTTGACTCCCTCTTTGGGAGCGGAAGTTGGTCAAGGTTTCTAACCTTAGAAACTGACCAAAAAATATCAGCACTCAAGTTGGAAAATTAATTATTGAGCAAACACTCTTGACTGAAATGTCGTTTAGACAAATAAAAGAAAAGATATGGCATATAGAAGCCACAACAAAAAGTCTGTCTGAAAATTATTTATCAATAAAAAAAACATAGATAACACAAACATAAAAATAAAAAAAAAGCATGAGACTATGAATAGTATTCAGGATACCATTGTACTTCCTGAGAATAATAACGAGCCAGTTGAAAAGAAAATACTATTAGACTCACTTAAAAAGCGATACCCAAAAGTACAGGATTGTGAACTATATGATCTGCCAAGTAAACAGATTTTAAAAATCACAAAAATAAAACTGGAAGGTCAAGATCTACCTCGGAAAATAAAAATTTTAGGCCAAACCAGAGAAGTAAGACCATACGTCCCAAAGCCGCTACAGTGTAAAAATTGTAGTAGATATGGACATGCAAAAAAATATTGTCGAAATGAACCTGTGTGCCCGTATTGTGGATCTGAAGAACATGCCACACAATGGAAGGACAGCGAACCAAAAGTGTATGAACTGTGGGCAAGACCATCATGCAAGATCCTAAGAATGTATGTACTCTATATACAATACCAAGTTAAAAATATTACAAGAAAGAACTGGAATGTCTGTAAAAGAAGCTAAATTAGAATTGAAAGTGAGAGGAATTCAAGATCCGTCTAAGAAACATACAAATTCTTCAATAACAAGAACCAATAATGTAACAAAAATGCATACAAATAAAAATAACAGGGCACAGAACAGTAAATCTCAAGAAGAAATTAATGCTTTAGAGATAAAAACTAAAACGGTAAAGAATAAAGAAACAGGTACAAATGGGATGGATAATATTTTATCCAATTCTTTTGAAATAATGCAAATAGGAACACAGGAGGATGCTACTACCGAAGTAATAGAAGAGGGTCGTGATGGAGTGGAAATTAAAGATAAAAAAAGGCCTTTGGAGAGAACACCACCCAATGCGAAAAAAACAACCATAACTAGAGCAACATCGGTTAAACCAAAGACAAATGATATGAAGAAAGAATAAACACAAACTAAGAATATACCTTTATCTCCTCAAATAATAGCAAAACCTATGGATACAGATATCCAAAACGCTGAAGTTGAAGATATCAATGATTATGTCAAGGGAGAAGAGATTACTCCATCACCAGTAATTGGTAGAAGAGCAAATGAAACAAGGAATGCACATGAAAACACATGTGGATGTAATGATTATGTAGAATTGTGCAATAATAACAAAAACATAACCAAAGATGGTTTAACAAACATTATAAGAAATTTTTTGAAATATAGAAAAAAAGAAACCACAGATTTGAGTACCCATGAAAAAGGTTGCATGTGCATTGAGCACTTAGTATATTATAAAGAAAAACAAATGAATGTTGTGAGTAAATTACTAGAAAAAGTCCAAGTTGATAATATAAAAAAAAGAGAGGAAAATTCGACCGCTATATATAATTAAATATTTTCAGGAGCTATATTATACAATGGAACGTAAATGGTCTGCAGACCAGATTACACCTATGAGAAATACAGCGATTACTAAAAGAGTACGAACCAATGATATCATGTTTACAACATGTCAACAAAACATTATCAACAATATTGTAAACATACCCTAGCATCTACATCTAGAGAGGAAGAAGGAAATTTAGGTACTGGTAAATATATACAGTACATAACAAAGTATATGATGACAAAGTACATGTAAACTTTACTGATCTGCAAATATCGAATATTAGAATACGAATAAAAAACGATAATTATGTAATTTATAATTTATACAACCAACCTAATAAAAATTATGACTTTGACAAACTTAAAGAATTACTTAATAATGCCAAGGAACTTACATTAATAGTAGGTGATTTTAATGCTCACAGCCAGCTGTGGGACTGTAATTGTACAGACTCAAATAGAGCAGGAAGTAAAATAGAAAAATTCATAGATTCATATGACGTGCTGTATAAATAACGAAATCAGCACACATTTTTCTAAAACACACAGAACATTTTCCTCAATCGATTTAACTCTGTGCACAACAAACATAGTTGGCAGATTGGATTGGAATGCAGTTGACGACTTGCATACAGGTGACATTTCCCAATATTGATTTCATTATTACAAAATCCTACCAAGCATGTCACTCAATATAACATTTATAAAGCAGATTGGGAACAATATGAATTCCACACTAGGAATATCCCACCATTTGAATATTTAAAATACTGTAATGAAACTGATAAATCTCTTGTTGATTTCGTTAAAATGTTGCTGATAAAGCAGTATCAAAATCAAAATGTCATCAATAAAACACAAAAAGTTCCATGGTGGTCTGAAAACTAACAGAATTAATAAAAATAAAACACCAAATTGGAAGAAAATTAGATAATTTGAATAGAAAGTTCAGTAAAATAAACAAAACGTTACCGATATTAGAAGGAACTTTAAAAAAAATTACTATTATTATTAGAAATTGATACATTAAAACCTCTCTATAACAAAATATCTGCTAAATTTAAAAGAGAAGTAATTCAAGGAAGAATGCTTTCATGGAGGAAATATGTATCAGATCTCTCTAATAATACTTCCATGCAAAAAAATATGGGAAAAATTCAGGAAAATAAATGGTAGCCATGTTAAACGACCTAGGCATGCCACAATAAAAGATGGGAAAAGAATGCTTGATCCTAAAGAAATAAATAATGTAATAGGAGAAAATTTAGCAAAAGTAAGTAGTGACAAAAATTTGGATGAGCATTTCTGCACAAAGAAAAATAATATAGAATTAATAACAATAAATTTTGCAACAGTAGAAGATATATATTCTAATAGAAAATTTAATATGGAAGAGTTGGAATTTGCTCTGTTGAACAGCAATAAATCTGCCCCTAGAGGTGACAGTATTTTGAAATGATCTGCCATTTAGCACCTTTGGCAAAGACATACTTATTAGAGTTTTACAACCACTTATGGCTTCGAAATTTATTTCCTGATGAATGGGTGTAAAGCTATAATTATTCCTATCCCCTAACCTGGGCAAGATCCCAGTAATGTAAAAACTTACAGACCAATTTCTTTACCAAGTTGTTTATGCAAATTATTAGAAAAAATGGTAAATGCTCAACTAACATGGCACATTTGAGAAAATAAAATTTTGACTTCCACTCAATTTGGGTCACAATGTATTAGATCAACACTGGATTCTCTGTCTAACCTGGAAGACACGTATGGAGAGGATTTGAACGTAAGCAGATTACTATAGCCGTCTTTTTTGACATGGAGATATGCAGTATTAAAAACGTTACATAAAAACAGCATCCGTGGACATTTACCTAGGTTTATCCAAAACTTTCCGATAAATTGCACTTTTCAAGTGAGAATTGATGATGTATTGTCAAGTACATTTCCACTTGAAAATGGTGTTCCACAAGGAAGTGTCCTTAGTGGCACACTGTTTACTTTAGCAATAAATGATATCAGTAATAATCTACCTATCAGAATTAATAGTAACTTGTATATGGATGATTTTGCCATATATTATTCAGCATCTCGCATAAAACATGCAGAGCGAATCATTAATAAAACTATAATAAAAACAGATGAATGGGCCTCATCTGTAGGCTTCAAATTTTCTCTACAAAAGACTCAAGCAGTAATGTTTTATAAAAATAAAAAGTGGAAAAAAGGCGAAGAAATAGATTTAAAAATCAGAAATCATTCCATACCAATTGGCCACACAGTAAAATTTTTTGGGATTAGTATTTGATACTTGAACTGGAAAGCCTGCCTAACATACATGAAATCAAAATGTAAAAGAGCATTAAACCTAATTAAAAAACTATCGAACACAACTTGGGGTGTCGATAGACATACCCTTACTGTAGTGTATAAAGCAACAGTGCTGTCTATCATTGATTATGGAAGCAAAGTATATGGCTCGGCATCAGACGCAGTGCTGAAAACGTTAGACCCAGTTCATAATGAAGGCCTTAGAATAATGTTCAGGAGCTTTTCGATCATCACCAACGTCTTCTTTACATGTTGAATGTGGTGAACTACCTCTCTCTCCATAGATGAAGAGTGCTTTGAGAATTCAGACAAATGATTCTCAACCAAAAAATTATTTGGATTAAGAGATGTGTTTATAAACAGTCATCCACCTCCTTTCCCAATTAGAGCTAGAAGAATGTTTGAGTCGATAAATATAAATATACAATTACCTTTAATATTACCTCCTTGGTCAATGAAGAAAATGGGAATTTGTACACACTTGAAATATTTATCAAAACACCATAGACAATATACAGCAGAATGTGTAATCCGAAAAGGTCCGCGTTACGCTATATACAACGACGGATTTAAGTAAAAATACGGAGTGGGATATGCTGCAGTATCCCCAAACAAAACATATCAGTTCTGTGTATCAGATAATGCCTCAGTGTTTACAGCTGAGTTATGTGCAATAGCATCAGCCATAAAAATATTTAGAGAAGCCTCATGTAATAATTTTTTGATTTATAGCGACTCCAGAAGCGCCATAGAAGCCATTCAAAGCTATAACAAAAATAATATTGTACAATATGTAAAGTTTTCACTCCATAAATTCTATAAGAATGGAAAAATATTGAAATATGTAGGATCTCTGCCCATGTAGGGATTAAAGGAAATGAAGAGGTTGATAAAGCAGCTAAAGAAGGAGTCCACATGACAAGAGCAAATGTAGACATCCCTATTAGTGACTGTGTAAGATATATAAGAACAACCATTGTAAGTAAATGGCAAAATGTATGGAATAAAGAACCTGAAAATAATTAATTAAAACAGATAAAATCCAGTGTTGGAAAATGGAGTTCATCATATCAGAGTGAGAGACACAAGTAATTCTGACGCGTCTTCGAATAGGCCATACTCGTTTGACACATGGACACCTAATGAACAGTCCATGTGGTCCTCCTCCCAAATGCCCAGATTGCAAAGTGTTGATAACTGTGAAACATGTATTGTGTGAATGTCCAAAATATAACCTGCAGCGATTATCAAATTTTTGAAATAGATCAATGAAGGAAATTTTGTCGGAATCTTTTACATTTTCAACAATACCAATTTTAGTGTTCATGAGGAGCTGTGATTTAATTGATAAAATATAAAAAGCAAATAATAGGAATACGAAAACCCTTAGTGGTCTAATGAATTTTAAAACAACTAAATTTTAAAATTTTAATAGATTTATTTAAAATTTTAATATACCTTTTTAGTGAGTATATATGGAAACCTGAGTATGTATGTATTTATTGTGTGAGTGTGTTCCAGTATGAGAGCGTGTGCCTCTGTGCAGTTTTTAATTTCATTTTTATTCATTCATCACTATATCGACTGACCTATTTGGTCCCAGTGCTAGGCTTCTAACCAAGAGCTGTCATTTCATCCAAATCCTTCAGGCCAGTCCTGAGAGAACTGATAGTCAGCTCAGTGGTTTGGTTAAACTGTTTTATTTTAATAATAATAATAATAATATAGACCTCCTGTCAGATAGCCACAGGTCAGGCCACCTCTTCGCGCATTTACCTCCTGGAAGTTGGTGACAGTTGCATCTCATGTTTCAGTAACTTTCATTCCCCGTCTGCCAAGCTTGGACTTCTTTTCCTACTTGATTTCCGGAAGCCTTCCTTTCCTAATTTATTCAACTTGCTCTTGCTAACAGTACTACTGTCCATGAGTTAATATAAGTGTCATGAAATATTCTGAAAATATTCCAAAACTTTTAGATGACTTTCATCGCCCCTCACAATGGTTTTGACATTTTACAGTAAATATTCAGAGAAACCAATTTCGTATTTTGAATAAGATTGCCAGTCACACACAGATCTAAATTCTACAGTAAAGATGGCTACAAGAAAACTATATAAAAATGAACAGACACTTTCGAAACGCTCAGTAACTAATGAAGAGGAATTAGGAATCGAATCACGAAGGAAACCATCTAAAGGTAAAAATAATTTCCAGTACACAAAATAAAATTTCATCAGAAACCTAGTCGCCTAGGTATGATGTCCGGTATGGGTGGGAAAGTCAACTGAATGTCAAGTGCCAGTCACTATGGAAATGCAGACGTTTAGAGAACTTCTCTGTGGTTGGCGACAGATGAAAGGTCTTTTAAGAGGAAGTCCAGTCCTCAGGAATCTTTTAAGGGATCTTAATGTCCTCCAGGATATGATTTACTCTCTCTCTCTCTCTCTCTCTCTCTCTCTCTCTCTCTCTCTCTCTCTCTCTCTCTCTCTCTCTCTCTCTTATTTCCTTTCGCTTAGGATCTCTCTTTCTCACTTCCTTACTCTTCCTGTATTAGCAGTCGGCACTATACAACTGTTTTTAGGTGGACAACATAACCGCTTTCGTAAAATATTCACAAGCTAAGATTTTTACTGTATAATTTAGATAATTCTCTCTTTCTCTCCCTCTCAATGAGGTTGCATTGTTGAAGTCAAATGGTCTCAACATACGAGTAGAATATTGTATATTGAAGCCATATGACTGGCGCCAGGGCTCTTGAACCCAGTAAAAAATCCCCCCCCCCCGTCCTCGAAGGTGAATCTTTCTTACTTCATCTCCTCATTACTTTAAGTTCTCTCATATTTTGTTTTCGCCATTCATGTTGTCCCAACTCTATTAAATCATAATGTAACTACAGGGTTTTCCCGGAGTTGCCCTTGTGAAGCCTTTAATTTCATTTCATTTACTTTGTTTATCTTCATCTTACTTATCAACGCCCATTTTCGATGTGTTAAATATCTCGGAGGATGCCAGTGCTAGGACTGAAGTTCATTTCCAAGGCCAATAATGAGCACTTAGCGGCCTCGTCAGCCATCTAATATTGTTTGGACCCTTGAGATATCATAATGACCAGCTTCACTGATAACTCACCTGTGTAGATACCTAAAACGCCAGCCCATTGATTTCAGGGGTGGGCTGATGTTCCGGGTAGAATCTCTGGCATTCTGTCTGGTTTATCTGCTAACATAGAGTGAGGATAATTGTATTCTTGTAAGTCTCGGTCCCAACAAGTAATTTAAGCTGCTACTTGTGTCATTCTATATTGTGCCATCACTTTTGAATAGGATGCGAGGTGGACATTTGAGAGCTAGTGCTTATTAGTGTTACTGGCTGTGAAATGGACTTCTTGAAAAGTATGTGGTGCCTTATTAGGAGTTTGAGAGAGTTTCTATTGTTTTTTCTTATACATCTCCTTGACATAGATGACCTTTGATGTGTGTGTATGAATTCACTTGATAATATTTTCAGTTTATTAGTAACAAACAAATAGGCTTCTATTTGGACCTGAATCCTCACGAAGTGAAACTAATAAGCACAACGATCTCCCAAGGATGAAAGAAGAAGAAAAAACCCTGTAACAGAGTATCCATGGAACCGGGATTCATTTGAAGGGCAGATATACAAGCTCTGACAAAATCCTTTGGAGAAGTTGAAAGAAAGCAATATTTGGTATAAGGAAAATACAGATAAATTAGGTACTGAGTTACTTCTGACAACCATGTTGAAGCTTATCAAACCATCAATGATCTTCCAAATATGGAATTTGGAAATTCAAAATTTGAAGGTGTTCTCTGTGAGTTACTAGAGGCTTAGATGTTTATAGACTAAGTGATCTGTGTACAGACCAGCATCATTGCAATCAATCATCCTTGTCAGAGGATGATGAAGCATCCTTGTCAATGTGGTTAGTAGCTTCATCTAAAAATGAAAGATACACCATTTTTATTTATGCCAAGTCAAAAAGTATTCAAGTTGTGCTTGGCCACTAAAAGTAAATGATTTTAAGCTACAAAAGAGGAGTGATATTCAACAACGACCTATATAATTTTACAGAGAAAGAAATATATATATATATATAATATATATATATATATATATATATATATATATATATATATATATATATATATATATATATATATATATAATATATATATATTATAATTTACACAGAAGCCTGCAAGCGCTTCCCCCCACCTAATTTGCCTTTGTTTATTGAGAGTAGAAACGTCGCTGCATGGCTGGTCCTAGTTGACCTAGATATCAGAACAAAGTTATCAACATTTCGATCTGTCCCTTTCTTTACCTGGAACAGACATTGAGATAGCACGGTTGAAAGGGGCAAAGATGAGAGGAGGCTGGGTTCTGCTTCCTTAAGCAGCTTAACCCAATTAAGCTGCTTAAAACAACCTTCTAAAAGCAGATTAAGCTGCTGAATTGTCTTTCCTTTCGCAGGATACCTGGGAAGAGACAACCTGATGGCTGAAGACCTGGCAAATGACACATCGTTTGCACACTGCCCCAGTTATCGGCAGAAGTTTGCACGCGGCCACGACACACTGCCGAGGCCTTAAAAGGGAAGGACAGGAGATCTGAAAGGCAGTAGAAGTACGGTAGCAGTCGTAGTCATAGGGGTTAGTTGGGCCATTAGCCATACACGCGGGTGAGTGATACAATTGCTGAGAGACCTTCATTCCCCCCTGTCCAACTCCAGACCATAGTCATCCTCGAGTGACAGTGTGCATTGCCATTTGTGTGATCGTCCCTCGTCATCCTTTGCCATAGACCCGCTTCCCCTAAGGTAAAGTGCGAGTAAAGACTTTTCAGTCACGACAGTTTGCCCTTCAGAAACTTATTGGGGTGCCAGTATTTCACCTCTGTCCTTGTGCCAGTTTATCCAGTGCCATTTCCAATGTCCTGTGTTCAAGTGTAAAGTGGTCATTCATTCCTGGAGTCCTTGGCACCCTCAGTGCAGACTCGAGTCATATTCTGTGTTATATTGTTCCTTTACTGGCGTGTAATGTGTAAATCTCTCTTGCAGAGGGACCTATTCGCAGTGGACTCATCTTGGACCGTGCCTTGCCCTTAGTAAAGACTCCAGTAGAAGGATCTTCAGGCGTTGCAAGCTCTTTAACAATTTACTTACCCATTTTCCCTTCTAATGCTTTCTTTTGTAAATATAATTCCTTAATGTATCCCAAGTGTGTATGTATCATTTCCTTGTGAAGTAGAGCCTTCAGCTCCTAAAATCATCCCTTGTTCTTTATTTTTTACGATTTCCCTTTTTGCAAGTCAGAACTCCAAGGCCAGTTAAATAAAGTTTCCATTGCTGGCCTGTAAAAATACCATAAACCCAGGGAATATATATATATATATATATATATATATATATATATATATATATATATATATATATATATATATATATATATATATATATATATATAAAGTTTCCGTTATATACCATAAACCCAGGGAATATATATATATATATATATATATATATATATATATATATATATATATATATATATATTATACATATATATATATCATTATATATATAAATATATATATATATATATATATATATATATATAATATATATATATATATATATATATATATATATATATATATATATATATATATAATATATATTATACATATATATATATTATATATATATATATATATATATATATATATATATATATATATATAATATATATATATATATATATATATATATATATATATATATATATATATATTCCATGGTTTATGGTATTTTTACAGACCAGCAACAGAAACTATTTAACTGGCCTTAGAGTTCTGACTTGCATAAAGGGAAATCGTAAAAAATAAAGAGCAAGTATGATCGTGTTGATATCTGTGGACCAGGAAGTGCTATAACTGTTTTAAATATGGCCATCCTTTTTGTATTTGCAAAAATTCCTAATTTTGCTAAGCATGGAGTCTAGTTCAGGGCCAAAATGTATGAACTACAACTTGAATTATTGCTTAATAACAAAGATGACAGGAATATAAAGATCAAGAGGCTGCTGTTGGCAAATCTAGTGTTGAATTTGCAGGATTTTCTTGAAAGCATGACCTGAAGTTTTGTGAAAGCTTTAATGCCCAAAGTTAAGACCAACCTCCTGAAGTAATCATAGCATATGCAGGTGATGTCAGCAGTGTGAACAGAAGCATTATGTTACCTTTATGGGAGAGTTAGCCACATGAGGCAAACACATCATGTAATGAGAGTAGGACACCTCCTCTAAAGATGGATGCTCTGCTTTATACTAAAACATACTTGCTCATTAAAATGAGAAATCCTGAACTTAGAGAGTCATTTTCACTGCCTAATGTACCAGTCAGATAAATTGCACATGCATCAAAACTACTCCCCTTGTCATAAAAAATGGGAGAGATCTTCATGATCACCATAGTTGACAAAAAATATGGAAATTTCTGTCTTCGATGAAAATATTGTCTTGATTGTCAGGAAGGATGGACATGATTTGAGCAGAATACACAGTCAACATCTGACAAAGTAAAGCCAATTGAAATTAATGTTGATGGCCATTCCTATTCGGTCTGCTATCATCTATATCTGCTGGATACTTACTTGAGCATTAATATTCCTGTCCTTAGAAATATAATAGCTACAGGACTCCTGTGGAACACCATTTTCAAGTGGAAATGTACTTAACAGTACATCATCAGTTCTCACTTGAAAAGTGCGACTTATCAAAAAGTTTTAGGTAAACCTCGGTAAACCACGGATGCTGTTTTTATGTAATGTTTTTAATATTGCCTATCTCCATGTAGTATCATATGCCTTTTCAATGTCAAAAAAGACAACTATAGTAATTTGTTTTCGTCCAAATCCTCGTCGTATTTGGCCTTCCAAGTTAGACAGAAAGAAATTGGTCTGTGTAGATCTTATCTGTTATGGATACATTGTGACTCAAAAATTGAGTGGAAGTCAAAATTTTATTTTCTCAAATGTGCCATGTTAGTTGAGCATTTACCATTTTTTTCTAATAATTTTCTACTGTTTCAAAATAAACAACTTGTTAAAATAAAAATTGGTCTGTAATTTTGTACATTACTGGGATCTTGTCAGGTTATGGGATATTTGTTTTCCTGAATAATTTTTGTATAGCTTTTACACCATTCATCAGGAAATAAATTACTTCTTTTAAATTTTGCCATATGTTATAGGTTGTAAAACTTTCTAATAAGTATAGTCATTTTTATAAAGTTCCTTCTAATAGGATATTTTACTGAACTTTCTATTCAAATTATCTAATCTTCTTCCAATTTGGTGTTTTAAAATCAGTTTAGACCACCATGGAAGTGTTTTGTTGGAAGAGATTTTGATGCACCATCGGCAACATTTTTAATCAACACCCTGGATTAAATACTGGATCCTTAGTCCTTGTTTTTCTATTTAAAATGAACATTGCCGGACATGCCAGATTAAATTAAACTGTAACCTGAGAAATAAGTTAATTAAAAATAGTCTTCTCAATTTTGTATAGTATCCTCGCAAAGCTGTTTATATCAGCCAAACATCAAAAGGACTCTGTATTCAACACAAATGTGCCCTTTCAAGTGTAAACAATTTTGAATATGTAGAATAAACTATAGAAACTACTTAATTCAAGGTCAAAGCCATAGGTTTCACTCAAACAGTTTATTGAAGCCATGTGTGTGTTGTAATACCCTGGATTATCCCTATTAGTCCTTGTTTTTCTATTTAAAAACATGCCCCCAGATTAAGAAACTGTAACCTATTTTGTATATGTCAGCTACCTCTGTATTCAGTGTAAACTTGAATATGTAGAATAAACTATAAACTATTGTTCAAAGTATTTCACTATATATGGATTTTATATATAATTATATATATATATATATATATATATATATATATATATATATATATATATATATATATATATATATATATATATATATATATATATATATATATAATTATATATATATATATATATATATATATATATATATATATATATATATATATATATATATATATATATATATATATATATATATATATATATATATATATATATATATGTATATATGTGTGTGTGTGTGTGTGAGAGAGAGAAAGAGAGAAATGTGGAAGTCAGAAAACAGAAAGAACTAAACAACTCTTGATCAAAACTTACATCAAAGATATATTCCTAGTTAACTATAACAAAACATATCAATCCGATGTAGTAATTTCAAAAGCTTTTCCAATCCAAAAATCGTCACGGACATGACCACAAAATTCTGTAGTACGAATAAGCAGATGGATAAATTAGCATACTTCTGTTTCACAAATGATACAAACTGCCATCACCATACGACTCTAAAGTTTTTTTTTGTGCCATTCTTCTCATCATGTTCCCTGCCCTCTCTATGCCATCCTTATTAGAGAATCCTCTTCTTAGAGAAGAAAAACATGAAAGCTGAAATCCCGGGATATTAAAAATTCCTTCTGGATGATGGTTTCAGTACCTTAACTGAAGACTTTTCAGGGAAAATACAGGCGTGAAAATTCTTAGTGCTGACAAAGAAAATATAAAAATACCTTAAGTATCTCATTTTTCTGTGTGTATATTTATGTCATATAAACTAATAAAACTACTGCTTCTATTATGTTCGCAGCTGTTGTGCTTCGAAAGCTCTTGAGCGCCTTTCAGAATCGTTCGGACAATATTCAGGAACACGTAGTGTCATCATAAGTTGTTAGAATTAAGAGCATACAAATTAGTGGGTAAGGAGATGGAAGATCCCGTCTTTGTTGGTTCCGAGGAAGGGGATGAGGGGGACAGCTAAAGATGCGCGGAGGGGATCTCTCTCTCTCTCTCTCTCTCTCTCTCTCTCTCTCTCTCTCTCTCGTGGAGCCATTTCTTGATCGCACTCCATTCTAAATGTTTACCTTGTAAGGGTCTGGTCGGTTGGTTTTTCTTTTCTCCTGGACAAAAAAGAAAAAAGAAACTGAGGAGGTGGTGGTATGCATTCTTCCCTGCTTCATATTTTACTTCCATCCAAGCCCTTTTCATTCTGTAAATTCCTATCTAGAAGTGGTCTTGAAATAAATGTTGGGGACGGTGGGTGTTTGGAGGGGAATGGGTGTTGGCGATAGAATGTTATTAAACTCTTGTTTATTCATGATAAAAGGTGCTTAGTAAAGGAAAAAATATATTTAAGGTGCAATTACATGACATAAGCAATCAGAATAAATAGGGTGGTCAAGATGAAAGGCAGAGCAAAAAGAAAGCAGTACGAATACAGGAGTGATACGAGTCTGAAATTGATTAGAGCTAGAATTTATACAAGTAAGTAAACGCAGAGAGCAATGTTAATAAGCCAATGGGTCTCAATAACAGATGCAAATGGAGAGATGTAAAAAAAAAATGTAGTCTTTGGTAGATGGAGTAGTATTTCAAAGATGTGTTTTGAATTATTAACATTTCACCAATCTACGCTCCGCCCTTCTTCTCATATAGATAAGCTATCTCAGACTATTCTGAACTGCCCTTTCACGTATACCAACCCATTACCACTTTTATATACCTCCATATTTCACACCATTTACATTCTTATTATATGTATACTACCCAAACAAAGGGACATAAGAATGGATGAGAGAAATAATAAATTGTTATGTTGTCTCTGCAAGTATAGTAGAGCATATAGATAATATATATATATATATATATATATGTATATATGTATATATATATATATATATATATGTAGTATATATATATATAATATATATATATATATATATATATATATATATATATATATATATATATATATATATATATATCATGTTGACTTTTGTGATTTTCACTCACTAACACAAACACACACGTGTCTGTGTGTATGTATTGTAACGTGCAATTGCTGTCTGCAAGAGCACGTGAAGTTTCACTAACTTTTTCAAATTTAAATTAACCGAAGACACATGTAAAGAACAAACGGTGGGCCAACCCCATGACCACCCAGAACCGAGAAGCAGGGAGCGACCAAAACAACCCTGACATTAGCTTTCGCTAAATTCTCAGCACCTTAACGACAAAACTCCGCCCTTCCTCTCTAAGCCTTAAATCCCGCTTTTGTCAAACTTTGATTTTCCCTGGATGCTCTCGTTCTTCCCCATGTTCCAGCACCGCTCCTGTCCTTACCGCCAAAACACATGGAAGCCAGCGAGTTAATGGACAAATGCCACATGCGGGACAAAGACTTGGAGGCTGAACCAGAAACTATAAGGACCTGAACAAGGTTCACAGAGGGAGTTTGCTACAAGCCAGCATCAGGGTAAAGTCCTTGCTCGGTTGGTCTCCATCCGCCCTTCCCCTTTCTGACCCAGTAAAACCTTTGTTGTACACAGTCCCACCAAGTCCCTTGCCTTATTGCAAAGTCTGGCCTACATATCAAGACAGCGCATCCTAAGGGAAAGGCACAGTCTGGATTTTGGAGTTGTTATGACGCCAAGTCTTTCACTATAATTTTTATTCTTTCTGAGATTTCTGCCCCTTGGATCTGATATTTCTGCCCCTTGGAGTTCTGAGAAAATAAGTGAAGTGTTAACATTTTCATTTCTAGTAATGTAAGCATTTCGTAGCCTTTACTATTGCATATTGCTCCCCCTTCAGCATTCCCTAAGTGACCGAGAAAGTGTTTTCTTTGCATCAAAGTGACTAGGTTTGTCTTGCAGAATAGGCGTTTGATGCTGTGTATCTACCTGTTCGCCCACAGTGTCAATTCCTGAATTCCCGACATGGAAGATCACTTCAAGATTCATTCCAATTCCCGACATGGAAGATCACTTCAAGATTCATTCCTGAAGACTTCTATTCCTACATGGCCGAAATCTGTACATTTACTCATCTTTAGAGGTTCCCCCACAGTGATTTCTATTTCTTGAGGAAACCATTTAATTTACTGTTAATTTATTTCTTTTCATGAGTTAACTAAGTAGTCAGGTGAGTTTAGGGTGTCTAGGGCCAGATAAATCAACCCCAGGTTAGGCTCGTGAAATATATATATATATATATATATATATATATATATATATATATATATATATATATATATATATATATATATAGACAGCATTTCATACTATTGGGTCATTGCTGAGTCAGGAAGTTGGGGAAAACTCGCCGGTATGCAAGCAGTTAGCTTGCCCAGGTAATTCCTTGGAGGTGCAGTTGCTCTCAGGTTCCAACTTCTTTTAGACTTGCATGGCCTAGTGGATAGCACCCTTGCCTTCCACCTGAAAGACCTGGGTTCGATCCCGACGTGGGTCAGAAATTTATTTCTGTTCCACACGTGATTGTGTGTTGATGATTTCTATATATATATATATATATATATATATATATATATATATATATATATATATATATATATATATATATATATATATATATATATACACATATACACATATACACACACATAATCCAGCTTTCTATCTAGTTAAACAAATCACAGATTGTGCACAAAATCATTTCTTTACTTGTTCAAAAGGAGAAAGGTGGATGTCTTGCAGTGGAACAAAAGTAAAACGTCAGTGTGTACAGGAATAGCTTGGAAAAAGTGATTGTGTGTTGAGCTAGTGCTAGGTGCAGAACTAGGATGAGCAAATGTAATTTGTGGAAGTCTAGAAGAGGTGGAAGACAACAAATGAGGTGCAGAGAGCTGGACGAACTTACCCACCAGGTCTGCCATTTTCTTGTTTACCATTGCAATAGGTACTACTAGGGACTGAAATTTTTCCAGAACATTCACTTTTGCTGTTACTGCATTGCAAAGTGCTCGAAATTGCAAGGAAAACCAAGTGTTCTATCTTCCTTAACATCTGAGGAAAACTTCACACCAAATGATGAACACATTAGAAACTTAAGTCTCTCCCCAGCTCTCTGGCCAATTGCAGCGCTCACTGAGCAGTCAGGAGGTGAACCAGTCACGTCACTGTGCTCTGACCATGAGTGAGTAGGAGCGTTCAGTCAACCATGTGTTTTAATCTGAGATGAGCTAGCACTTTCAACATTGGAATCTTCCGTCCTTTACAACCTTACCCGACCTTAGTTAAACGTGCTGGAAGTTTTTAAGTATATATTGTTATTTGTGGGTGTTTGTGTATCATAATTTTTTCATTGTTATACTAAAGATAACTGTATATTGTCGAGTGGTAGTAGAAGATTAAAGCTTTGTGATTCTTGCAAAGAATGAGAGTGACAGTACTCAAAAAAACTATGGAAGCTAGAAAAATAGGGCCTGCATGTAGGGATTGATATTCTGACAAGATAGGACATGAGACATACTAATCCTATTATAAGAATTTCAGGAATCTTGGTGATTACAATAACCAAACTGCTTACTTGCAGTCATCTGTAGACTTTGTGCCACTGGAATGATGATGCCAAACTGTAGAAAACTGTACACTTGTGCTCTCAGTATTCTGTAAGATTGTGTATAAAGATAAAAAATTTTCAGTGTGCCAGTGTAGTTTCAGGGCAATAGCAGGTGTAAGTGAAACGCATGCCAGGAATGCCTCGAAGAACTTCACAATAACAGGAAACCTATTGAAGATAAAAGGGGAAAGCATGTGCCAAGAACATAAATACGAGCGTTTTTGTAAACATATTAAATTACTGCGTACAGTATCCTTATACTTGTTCCAAGGCCCTCCTTAGGAAATACTTAGGCAGTGAATACATAGCAACCCAGATGTATGGTCTCTACTATGAACATAAGGATGCAAATGACCAGAAAGGGAAAAAGGTACACTTACTACTGCAAGTTGTTCAATAAAGAATTTATTATTGGTTTTGCACCATGTAAGACAGGAACTTGCAATGCTTGTGACCTGTTTGAAACAAAAACTAAGAACAATGCGGCAAGAGGTTGGCAGAGAAGAACAGTTGGCAGAAGTAGAAGCAGTTTTGCAGGAACACCAAGCCCTTACAAGGCAGGCATACTGGCACTTTTTTTTTGACTTGCAACAAACTACCCACACCAAAGTTGACAACAAGTGTTGCCTATTGTAAGAGGAAGTTGTAGGTGTATAACATTTGTATTTATAACCTGAAGAATAATAAGGCAACTATGCATGTGTGGGGCGAAGTGACAGCAAAGAAGTATTGTTGATGTTGCAAGCTGCCTCCTGCATTATATGGGGGCCAACAGCAACCCAGAGACTGATACCGACTTTGTTCTGTATTCTGGTAACTACTCTGGACAGATTAAAAACATAAACTTGTTCCTTGCATGTTTGAGGTAGGTGCATGAAAAGAGGTTCTCTGTTAATCACATTTTCCTTGTTCTTGGCCACTCTTGCATGCCTTGTGACCGGAACTTTGGGGTGATTGAGCAGACATTTAGGCAGTACTCATTCATTCCAAACAACGCAATATACATCAGCCACATGAGAATTGCCACAAGTCAGGGATTTGGAGTTGTTGATGTGCAGCATTCTGACTTCCTGGATGTTGGCGTTTTGATGCAGCTCATTGTGAAGAGGACACCCAAGAACATAAAGGAAGCAGAGTCCTCCCCTTTCATTCTTCTTACAAAGAGGGCTTTTCAATGTCGGAGATATGTGAGAATAGGTCTCCTACAAACGTGAGACTGATGCCAGGCATGGGCCAATACAAAGCAAAGAATTTCAACTTGGGTAAGTGGCACTTTTATCTAAGTATACTGCTCCAGTCCCTCTGAGAGGAAAATGTTAAGGACCTAAAGGACTTTGTCCATTACATTGCCCCTGCATCAGATGCAGAATACTTGCAATGAATCATAAGTGAAAAAGAGGGCCACAACATGCCAACAGAGCAAGAGTAGGAAGAGGATGACATACAAAATCATTGATTATGATGTCTAAGCTTCACACGACATTCACGAGCGTGGCTTTGGTGCGTTCCTGTTGTGAGTATTAAAAGATAACATTACTTTTCAATTGTATGATTCTTTTTGTTTAATATTACCATAAAACATTGATGGGAAGGGTATCTTTTAGATATTTTGGGTTATAAAGTAATTTCATTCAAGTATAGGATTTATTAACACTGAAACATCTTCAAGCATTTTGTTTACCTTTGGAAAAATCAGCTTTTTAATATAGATTTAAAATTTTGGAGTTATAACAGTTGTTACAAAACCCTAAGTCAACAGTGTGACACTTACTGTCATTTCATGACTCAGTAACATTATACATAACAGAAGTTGCATAAAAATCACGCTATGACAACTTTTGACATTTAATATTTATTAGAAACTTACCCCTGTCAACAATCTGTTATAACAACACTGGTTACACTCAGGTGATCCACATACACCCGTGTATTATTTAAGTCACTTTAAAACCATTTCCAACCATAGGAATTTTTTGCAAATTTCGCTGAAACGTCTTGGCAACAGTGTGACACATGGAATTTTCATGATTCATAAAAACATGTATAACAGAAATTTCATGGAAATTATGCCATGACATCTTTAGATATTTATTATGTATTAAAACTTACCTTTATCAATAATCTGTTGTATCTTTGGAGTTATGACAACACTTGTTACATCTCAGGTGGTCTGCATATAGAAGTATAATACTTTGTCATTATAAAACCATTCCCAACCATAGGAATTTTTTGCAGATTTCACTGAAACATTTTCAGTCATTAGGCTTTCAATAAAAAACTTATTCTAATATCTTTTATGGTTACAAAAAACGTAACCATGAGACCGCTAAGTTGCAAATTTTTAACATTTGATGGTTCCAGCAAAGCCACATTGAAAAAAACTTAATTATTTTTTGTGATATTTTCTTTGCAAAAAAATATATATATATATATATTGTTTTATATTTTGCGTGGATTTAGCTTTAAAAGCATTTGTCTCATTTAAAAATAGATGCAATGCCGTTCTGGTTTTTAGCGCCTTAAATACTGTCTGATGGATTTCATGGGCAAGATTTAGTGGTGCAGGGGAGAAAGTTGTTTTAGTGACTGCATTTGGTTCAGGAATGAAAAAGAATTGAAGTGAAAGATTGTGCATCTAGGAAAGTTTGAGTCTTAGTGTGACTAGGTTTGGAGGATATAAAAGGGCGGTTGTTGGTGTAGGTCTTCTATGATGGTATAGAGTTGTCTGAGTAAGTGGGAATGATGAGAACCTTGCGGAAATGTTTCTGGATGGGGTCTTGGTTGATGGAAATGCATGATTTCCCCCCCAAAAAAGAATAAAATGGAGAAGAGGGAAGTGTGCTAGATTCTGTTAGACAAAAGTAGACTGAAGAGGAAGTAGAATGCAGTGGTTAGCTGGATGTATAACTGTTACATACTGGAAGCGAAAGTTAAGGATGGTTGTAGGTTTAAGTTCCAATGCAGAGACATGAACTTGATAAATAGGAAACAAGAAGAGTATAAAGTGAAAATGGTTGAAAAATGGGTTCAGGTTAAAGACTCGTAAGCCAGAGAGGTATATTTGGAATTCAATTCTATAATTTGGTCATATTGTTTGCAGGGATAACAGGATGAAAAATAATAGTGTTCGGATGATGAAAGGAGGTGCTTTGTGAAGAAAAATATGTGATTGAGGTGCAGTTGTAGGATAAATAGGTTAGTCATGATGAAAGTATGGAAAATGAAAGCAAATATTAAAAATAAAGGAATGAATATAAGTCCAAAATTAATTAGAGCAATAATTTCACGAGGAGGTAAATGCAGAGGGAGATATTATGAGCAGATGGATCTCAGAATAAAATAAACAGATGGAAAGATTTCTACAAAAAATGCAGTCTATGGTCGAGGGAATAGTATTTCAAACATGCTAAACAGGTATAGAAGACACCGGAGTTGAATAACATTTCTGATTATATACTCTTTATCAACTAACGCGCCTCCCTTCTTCCCATATATTAACTAAATGTCAAAACTATTCTGAACCATCATTTCACCTATGAAAACCTTTTACCTCTCTTATCTCCATATTTAACACCATATACATTCTTTTGCAATGCGGACTAGCCAAACAAAGTTCCTGAAAGAATGAAAGAGAAATAATAACTTATTCTTTTGTCTAAGGTAAGGGTTCGCAAGTGTAGTGGGGCATAAATTTATTTGGTATTTCACGAAAGGTATAAGGTAGAGTATTGTTTAAAGAAGACAGAATAGTTAATCGAGAAGGATCAGTTCTTTGTTATAGACCAGTTATATGTGAGTTTTGAAAGTAAAAGTTGTCATGGGAGCAAAGCGAGCTTTTTACTGGTTTAGTGTAAAAGTGTCTTTTATGGGTGTGTTATGTCCTCATGGCTTGTCAATATGTTAATGATTGAAGTGATGCGAGAAGTTGGCGAAAGGGCATCAGATATGGATGCTGTACTAAACTGTGTGATATCACACAAGAAAATGGATCATGAATGGGGTGTGGAAAGGTTGAATTTAAAGATGGTGTAGTGCTTATTGGGGAGAGTGGAGAACAACTAAGAAGTGGTGGATGAATTTTGACACTGAAAGAGAGAAAAGTTGAGAGTAAATATGATTATGATTAAGATTGAGGGTATATGAAAACCAGGAAGATGTATCAAAGAATGTCAGTATGGTTAGTAGAGGAATAGGGGCCAGAAGAGAATAGAGGAGAATTGGCTTGTATATGGAAAAGAAGGTTGGAATGTATAAAAAGTTGTTGATCCAACTCGTATTCATAGAAGTTCAATGTGAGTGGAAGAAAAAAAAATTGAAGGTATTGAAATGGATCTTAGGATGGTATATGTGGCATAGGAAGAATGGAAATTGTTGGAATGGAATGTGGCGATAAATAACTGGTCAAAAGATTAGTGTTGGTGGAATGATGTTCCAAAGTAATTCGAGATGGTTTGTTGTGTGGGAAGAAGACAGGACCGTAGTTTAGTGAAAAGATCGTGTAATACAGAAGTGTCACAAATAAGAGAGGAAGGCTTAGAAAGTGCTGAATAGACGATCTGAAAGAGTTATTGGAAAGTAAGGGCCAAAAGATCCAGGAAACACTAGAGTTCAATCAAGAGAGGTGAATAAAGCAGTGTATAGAGGTGCTTTGACGCGCTGCAGGAGAGGCTTTTGTATTGTTAAGTTAATTTGCTAATGTGAAATACATTTGCGTCGGATAGTCATCCACATTCCATTAGTCAAAAGCAGGAAAGTTGCAATGACTGTTGTGTTGTAATTTCCATGGAAAATTATATAATATACATACATACATACATACATACATATATATATATATATATATATATATATATATATATATATATATATATATATATATATAAAATTGTAGTCAAGGGCAGGAATACTCTGGAGATTTACACTTCCTTTATTGCTTCCTACGTTTCGTGATTCATAATCACATCATCAGGGAATTCTATGGAATATGAAATAAATTAATAAAAGTACTGAACGGCTAAAACTGAATTACGTTAAAACATTAATCATTAAAAATCTATAAAGGCTGTTCAAAATTACACACACAAGAGCATACTTAAATACATACTCACAAAGCTTAAAATCACGTTACACACGGACACATATGGTTACAAAAGAGCACATTAAAAATAGCAAAATCACAAAACCCTCCAAACAAATGACAAAAAAAGTATAAAAAATTGTCTAATTTTAAGAAAAATTTTTTCAAAGAATGGAGAAACAAAGACAGTAATATACTTATAAAAAAAAAGGCAGAAGACGCTCACCTTACAATGCAAACGACAGAACCACACTAACAGGAAAAGAAAGATATATACAGAAACACAAAACAAAAATATCAGAGGTACAAATAGTAATGACCTATGACAAAAACAATGGAATTGAGCCAGTTTGCATGTTTAATGAGGGAACCCGCAGTTTAATATTTAAAGACTCAAGTATCTGCAGTTTCTGTTGGTTCTGTGCTTGGCCAATAACTTTAAAATCATCATAATTTATCTGTGTTTTGCACTTGGTGGCATGGTTTCTTATGCAGGATAGCTCTAGATTGGAGAGTCGGCATCCAGTTCTATAACTCAGCCCCTTATGAGAGTCGGCTCTGACCCTGAGAAGCCGCCTGGTGGATCCAACATATGTTCCCAGACTACATCTGGGACAAGTATATTCATAAGCAACACCAGACGACATCAAAGGGCAGAGCCAATCTTTAAACCCGAAGAGTGAGCCGATTGTCTTTGGATTTTTTGGGATGAGTTTAATGTCAATGGCCCCAAAGTACCTCTGAACGACCCTAATGAAATCCCTTCTAAAGCTATCATCGTGTAAAAATGGGAAAACGGCGTATATAGGGAGTTTAGGGACATTAAAGTTTACTGTAGGGCTGAATGATTTGTTCAGTAGTCTGGAAAGAATTGTATAGAAAGTTTTGTGTGGAAAGCAATTATAATTAAAGAATTGCTGCAGGAAAAGGATTTCTTCAAGAAAAAGGGCCCAATTAGAAGTGAGAGTTAAAGCAAGGTGTATGAAAGTGTGGACAGCGTTAAGTTTGAAATTAAAAAAGCAGGAGCTATAAAAGTTTGACCCAAGACCAGTAAACGTTCTTTTTCTAAAAACAGTTGTATTGAAACGGTCATTTTCTTTGAAAATCAAAATATCTAAAAAGGCCAGTTTAGAATCCTGTTCCGTCTCCAAGGTAAAAGTTATGCTACTATGACAGGCATTGGCAAAATCAAGAAATCGGTCAGAATCGGTTTCATGTTTAAAAAGAGCAAACGTATCATCTACGTATCGAGAGTCCAAAAGAGGGCGATAGGCCAAGGGCCATTCTTCAAGGATGTGCTCCTCCAGGGAGCACATAAAAATGTTCGCAAAGGTTGGTCCTAGTGGACTTCCCATGGCCATGCCTTCTATTTGTTTAAACAGTTTTCCATTAAATACAAAGGCCGTGTCCAGCACTGCTAGTTCTAAGAGCGATTTAAAAAAGGGGCGATTAAAATTACAGTAAACCGAATCAGGATTAGGAAAGAGCTTTTCAAGGATAATAGTAATAGTTTCTCTAACGGGAACATTTGTAAATAGTGATTCTACGTCTAGACTTGTCATAAATAAATCGGAGTCTTGATACAAGATACGGTCTTTGAATTGTTCCGAATTTTTTAAGGTATATTGGTTAGTGGTCAAGGGTTCCAACAGGGGTACAAGGAATTTCGCTAGCTTATAGTTTGGGGCATTGTACGAAGCAAGGATAGGGCGAAGAGGAACATTGGTTTTGTGAATTTTGGGAAGGCCATACAGAATGCCGAAAGAGGAGCCAGTAGAAAAGAGATCTTGGTATACCTTCTCATCTATGATTTTCTCATTTTTTAGTGTTCGCAGAAACCTATTGATTTTGTCTTCTACTTTAAAAACTGCAGATACTTGAGTCTTTAAATATTAAACTGCGGGTTCCCTCATTAAACACGCAAACTGGCTCAATTCCATTGTTTTTGTCATAGGTCATTACTATTTGTACCTCTGATCTTTTTGTTTTGTGTTTCTGTATATATCTTTCTTTTCCTGTTAGTGTGGTTCTGTCGTTTGCATTGTAAGGTGAGCGTCTTCTGCCTTTTTTTTTTTATAAGTATATTACTGTCTTTGTTTGTTTCTCCATTCTTTGAAAAATTTTTCTTAAAATTAGACAATTTTTTATACTTTTTTTGTCATTTGTTTGGAGGGTTTTGTGATTTTGCTATTTTTAATGTGCTCTTTTGTAACCATATGTGTCCGTGTGTAACGTGATTTTAAGCTTTATGTGTATATTTAAGTGTGCTCTTGTGTGTGTAATTTTGAACAGCCTTTATAGATTTTTAATGATTAATGTTTTAGCGTAATTCAGTTTTAGCCGTTCAGTACTTATATTAATTTATTTCATATTCCATAGAATTCCCTGATGATGTGATTATGAATCACGAAACGTAGGAAGCAA
>NC_089750.1:24245052-24280052 GCF_040412425.1 Macrobrachium rosenbergii
TATTGGTTTTCCCAAACGTTTCCCAGCTCAAGTTTGTAGACATCTTAATATGCACTGTTCTCGTAAGTTAAATGATATTAGTCGTAATTAGATACTAGAACAAAATTCTTTAGGGAAAGCACTCCGCTCATGATGGCTTAACAGCCCTTTTGTGGTAATGAATTTTTAAAAATATAAATGAATGGCATCTAAATATATTAATTTGTAGGTAAAGTTGTCAATTTACGTTCATTTATTCATCCTGTGAATAGGTAATTATTTAGAACTTTAAACTTTATAATTGTTTAAAAGTTATACCTTCAGCGTATACAGTGCTTTAAAAAAATTCAGAGAAACCAGTTTTCGCTGTAAAGAAAATAAGTTATTATAAATGTGCACAGTGTAGTAGAATACGATCATTAATGGTTTTGTTATGATTAGAAATATGGCAATGAAAATTCATTCCTTATCCTTGGAATCCTGAATTGCTGAAAACTAAAGCAAAATTTATTTATAAAAGTCTTTCACATTTGTATCAAGAAGTTCCGTCGATTCTCAGATTCGTTCTCTAAACTGTGGTTGATATCTTTATGTACTTCTTAAATGCTCTATAAAAGTACCTACAAGACTTTTATCCCTTATACCAGAATTTTGTTATGGACGTACCATTTATATCTTAAGAGGTTTAAAATCGTGTCCGGTAACCATTTTTTTCTTGATGCCTTACAAATTTGCCATGACACCTGACAAAGAAATCCCGTGGTAAATACTGCGTTGTGAGTAGTAATTTGTTGAAAGAATACCTTCAAAATTCAGTTTCATTGGTTTCTTGAAATCGTTTATTGAGTTTCATAGTAGTAATAGCCAAAGGCGATAACAGCAACAAGAAGTAAATGCATGAGCTACAGCTCTGCCTCATAGCTTGATTGGCCTTCGTCTGCGTTTTCAAGATAGTTTGTCTTCCTAAAGGCATTCTTAAAATCATTCCTATTGTTATATAATGATTCCCTAATTATATTGACAGTTTCGTCAGTAAGAACGTTTGTAAGTAGAGAAGTAATTGCAAAGTTTGCCAGCTTTGAACGTTAAGGAGCTTAAGGTTAAGGATGTAGTTTTTAGAAACGGGAAATGTTTAGGTATTGAAACACAGGCAGATGTTGCTAATTTATTGGATGGGTCTTTGAGTATTTGTAATGTTGGTCTTAACGACCTCTCTTTATGTGTTTTTGTTAGGTATGAGAACTTGTGCTTGTATCAAGGCTTCTTTATGTGAGCTATTGCTTCTGTTGCTTGCATTTTATATATCTTATAAGGGACCAACACTTTTCTTTTAAGCTCTCGGTTCTTTCCGTTTTCAAATTGAGCTCGTGGGAATATGAAACATATTTTGAAGAATGTCCCAGTAGCTTTCTGGTTGCATTTTTTTTTTTGTCTCGGGTAAGTGCATAACAGTCTTTTAACCAACTATAAGCAAGTCCATTATATTATTCAGCATTGGTCTCTGGACTCCATATACAAATCGAGATCATGGTTACGTTGGCGGTACTTGAAACGTGTCACGTATGTTGAGGCTGTCGAAAGCGTTAAAATATTCTATTGGAAAACTAGTGTCAAATGACTTTTTATAAAATGTAGCTTAAAATTGTGAATGAATGTTAGTTTACAATGTTTTTATTGGCAATATGGATATTTTCGTCTATGATAGTAAGGATCGTTGTCTTGTCTTGAAGGATACAACTTAGCATGTGCTCCTCGTTTTGTTTCGAGTTTGTTTTCCTTATTTTTTTTTTCACAGTTGGTATTTTATTCTGTTGAACTTTGATTGGTGAGTTATTGGCCTCTTTTGCTTGTTCCACAAGCATATACGATAAAATTTGTGGAGCCTAGAGATTTAACGCGTTTGCTGTAAATACAATTTCTCTGCTTCAGCACAAGCTTCTGAGTATTCCACATTGGTTCCAATAACATTAGGGCTGCCATACAAGGTTTTCTTAAAAAGACGTGCAAATTATCCCGAATGCAACACATTTGAACACCCTTAAATTGAGTATATAAAGTTTAATCGAGTTTTTGGCATTTATGTTTTTTCTTAGTATTTTATCACACACTCTGCTGTTTTAGATTTTACAATAAGTTTACCTCATGTAAAATTATTTTGGCACAAGTTTCCTCAGATTTTTTTCAGGACATTAATCCTCCCCCCCTCGATTTGGGACCACCTTGACGTGGTGAAGGGGCTCTTGAACCCCAGGAATCTGTTCCCGGGTATGAGTCCAAGAGTCCCATATACCATAATATATTTCTTTGAACTAATTTTTGTGGAATTTTCCGCTTTTGCTAAAATTTATTGGACCTGATAAATAAGAAAAGATATCATAACTGGGATTGGGTTTATATCCGAAACTAAATATAGGGAACTGTGGTAGGACCATCAGCTGCCCGATAATGTTCGGACCTGAGAGATATCAGGCGGAACTATTCTTTAGGGCTGGACCACGGATTCCAGGGGGGTCTGGTTCTGGGGATATGACTCTCGGCATTCTATCCGGTTTGCCCATGACATGATTAGGGTGGGGATTCCAGTAATATTGTCAGTCCTAGCAAGCGGGTTTGGCTTACACTTGGGCCACTGTAATCATGTCGTGCCATCCCCTGTGGGGTAGGGTAAGGAGCAGGCGTTTGGGAGTCGGTTCTCACTTGTGCCATTGGTGGAAGAATAAACCCCATGAAAGGCTGATGATGTCTTTTTGAGGTTTTCAGGTTTATTTAATTTTTTTTATACTTAAATCTTTATGCTGAGCAATTTTAAAGATTCAAGTGCCCCTGTGCCCTCTGATGGTATTGTTCCGGCACAGATGACAACCGCTGCTCCAGTACAGAGCAAATCTTCTAGCATGGAAATGGACAATTCTCTGGATAATCCAAATAATCAAAATCAGAGTGGTATTAAAACTTTAATACCTTATAAAACTCCCAAAAAGACTAAATACCGACGTGACCCAACCTTGACTCACTTCGACTCCCTCTTTCGAAGTGGAAGTTGGTCAAAATTTCCAACCGTGGAAGCTGACCAAAATATTTCAGCTTTGAAACTAGAAAATTATTTATTAAATAGACATCCAACGACAGATATGTCGTTCAGACAAATAAAGAAGAAAACTTGGCTTATAGAAGCCACAACAAAAAGTCAGTCCGAAGACTATTTGTCTTTGAAAAATATAAACAGTATTAACATAAAAGTGAAAAAACACGATACTGTGAACAGCATTCAGGGTACCATTGTACATCCTGAAAACAACAACGAACCAGTTGATAAGAAAATGCTATTAGACTCTCAAAAAAAGATACCCCAAGGTCCAAGATTGTGCGGTATAGCCTATGTGGTTCTAAGTAAAAATAGCAAAAATAAAATTTGAGGGTGAAGATCAACTTAAAAAAATAAAAATTTTAGGCCAAAATAGAGAGTTAAGACCCTATGTGTCCCAAAGCCACTGCAGTGTTAAAATTGCAGTAAGTATGGGAACAAAGAAAAATTGTCGTAATGAACCGGTATGCGCTTATTGTGGATCTACTGAGCATACCACACAGTGGAAGTGCAGTGAACCTAAGTTTGTAAACTGTGGGCAGAATCATCATGCAAGATCCAAAGAATGCGTGTATTATATGTACAATACAGAATTAAAAATACTACAAGAATGGACGGGGATGTCTATAAAAGAGCTTAAATTAGAATTAAAAGTGAGAGGAATTCAAGATCCGTCTAAGAAATATACATATTCTTCAATAACAAGAGCAAATAATGAGACAAAGACTGAAACAGATAGAAGTAACAGAGCACAGAAAAGTAAATCTCAAGAAGAAATTAATAATTTAGAAATAAAAACTAAAATGGGAAAGAATAGAAAAACAGGTACAAATGAGATGGATAATATTTTATCCAATTCAGTTGAAATAATGCAAATAGAAACACAGGAGGATGCTACTACTGAAATAACAAGAGGAGGGTCGTGATGGACTGGAAATTAAAGATAAAAAAAAGGCCTTTGGAGAGAATACCACCCAAAACGAAGAAACCAACTATTATTAGAGAAACATCGGTTAAACCAAAGATAAAGGAGATGAAAAAGGAACAGAAACAAAAATAAACTAAGAATATACCTTTATCTCTTAAAATAATAGTAAAACCTATGAAGACAGATGTCGAAAACACTGAAGAAGTGAAATAGAACCATACCATAGATAACAATGATTGTCAAAGAAGAGATTACTCCATCTCCAGTAATTGGCACAAGAGCAAATGAAAAAAGAAATATACATGATAATACATGTGAATGTAATGATTGTTTCATTGAATTATGCAATAACAACAAAAGCATAACAAAAGATGGTTTAACAAACATTATAAGAAATTATATGAAATATAGGGAAAAAGAAACCACGGATTTGAGTACCCATGAAAAAGGTTGCATGTGCATTGAGCACTTAGTATATCATAAAGAAAAACAAATGGATGTAGTGAGTAAATTATTAGAAAAAATCCAAATTGATAATACAAAAAGAGAGAGAGAAACTCGACCACTATAACAAAATATTTTCAGTAGCTTTATTATACTGTGCAACGTAAATGGTCTACAGACCAGATTACACCTAGGAGAAGTACAACGGTTATTAATTAAAAGAATATGAACCAATGATATTATGTTTACATGTCAACAAAACAGTGTCAGCAATAGGTAAATATACCTTAGCATTAAGATCACGAGAGGACGAGGGAAATTTAGGTACAGCCATATACGTACACACCATAACTAAGTATTTTGCAACAAAGTACCTGTTAGCATTACTGCCTTGCAAATATCAGGTACGAAAATTCGAATAAAAAAAGATAATTATGTAATTTATAATTTATACAATCAACCTAATAAAAATTATGGCATTGACAAACTTGAAGAATTACTTAATAATGCCAAGGAACCTACATTAATAGTAGGTGATTTTAATGCTCATGACCCGATGTGGGACTGTAATTGTACAGACTCAAATAGAGCAGGAAATAAAGTAGAAGAATTCATGGATTCATACGACATGAGCTGTATAAATGATAATGAAATCAGCACATATTTTTCTAAAACACATGAAACATTTTCCTCAGTCGACATAACTCTATGTACAGCAAACATAGTAGACAGATTGGATTGGAATACTGTTGACGACATGCGCAAAAGTGATCATTTCCTAATGTTAATTTCAGTATTACAAAATAATCTCGCGAAGCAAGTCCCACAATATAACATTTATAAAGCAGATTGGGAGCAATATGAATTCCATGCTAGAAATGTCCCACCATTTAAATATTTAAAAGACCATAATGAAACTAATAAATCTCTTGTTGATTTCATTAAAAATGTTGCTGATAAAGCAGTACCAAAATCAAAAAGCTCATCCAACAAAATACAAAGTCCCATGGTGATCTGAAAAACTAACAGAATTAATAAAAATAAAACACCAAATTGGAAGACAATTAGATAATTTGAATAGAAAGTTCAGTAAAATAAATAAAACATTACCAATATTAGAAGAAAATTTACAAACAAACTGACTATATTATTATTAGAAATTGATACATTAAAACCTCAATATAACAAAATATCTGCAAAGTTTAAAAGAGAAGTAATTCAAGGAAGAATCCTTTCATGTAGGGAATATGTATCAGATCTCTCTAATAATACTTCCATACAAAAAAATATGGGAAAAATTCAGGAAAATAAATGGCACCCATGTTAAACCACCTAGACATGCCATAATAAAAGATGGGAAAAGAATACTTGATCCTAAAGAAATGGGTAATGTAATAGGAGAAAATTATCAAAAGTAAGTAGTGACAAAAATTTAGGTGAGCATTTCTGCACAATGAAAAATAATATAGAATTAATAACAATACATTTTTAAACAGTAGAAGATATGTATTATAATAGAAAATTTAATATGGAAGAGTTGGAATTTGCTCTGTTGAACAGCAATAAATCTGCCCCTGGAGGTGACAGTATTTGTTTTGAAATGATCTGCCATTTAGCACCTTTGGCAAAGTCATACTTGTTAGAATTTTACAACCACTTATGGCTTCGAAATTTATTTCCTGATGAATGGTGTAAAGCTATAATTATTCCTATCCCCAAACCTGGAAAAGATCCCAGTAATGTAAATACACAGGCCAATTTCTTTAACAAGTTGTTTATGCAAATTACTAGAAAAAAATGGTAAATGCTCGACTAACATAGCACATTTGAGAAAATGGAATTTTGACTTCTACTCAATTTAGGTCACAATGTAACAGATCTACACTGGATTCTCTGTCTAACTTGGAAGACCACATACGAAGAGGATTTGAACAAAAACAAATTACTATAGTTGTCTTTTTTGACACTGAAAAGGCATATGATACTACTTGGAGATATGCAGTATTAAAAACGTTACATAAAAACAGCATCCGTGGACATTTATCTAGGTTTATCCAGAACTTTCTGACAAATTGCACTTTTCAAGTGAGAATTGATGATGTATTGTCAAGTACATTTCCACTTGAAAATGGTGTTCCACAAGGCACTGTCCTTAGTGACACACTGTTTACTTTAGCAATAAATGATATCTACCAATCGGAATTAAAAGTAACTTGTATATGGATGATTTTGCCAAATATTATTCAGCATCTCGCATAAAACATGCGGAGCAAATCATTAATAACACTATAATAAAAATAGATGAATGGGCCTCATCTTTAGGCTTTAAATTTTCTATGCAAAAAACTCAAGCAGTAATGTTTTATAAAAATAAAAAGTGGCAAAAAGACAAAGAAATAGATTTAAAAATCAGAAATCATTCCATACCAATTGGTCAAACAGCAAAATTTTTGGGATTAGTATTTGATACTCACTTGAACTGGAAAGCCCACGTAACAGACATGAAAACAAAATGTAAAAGAGCATTAAACCTAATTAAAAAAACTATTGAACACTACTTGGGGAGCTGATAGACATACCCTTACTGTACTGTAGTGTATAAAGCAACAGTGATGTCTATCATTGATTATGGAAGTGAAATATATGGATTGGCATCAGACGCAACGCTGAAAATGTTAGACCTAGTTCATAATGAAGGCCTTAGAATATGTTCAGGATGTTTTTGATCATCACCCAAGTCATCTCTACAAGTTGAATGTGGTGAACTATCTCTCTCTCCATAGCGAGCTAGTAACAATGAAGAGTGCTCTGAGAATTCATACAAATGATTCTCCAGCCAAAAAATTATTTAGATTAAGAGATGTGTTTATAAACAGTCATCCACCTCCTTTCCCAGTTAGAGGTAGAAGATTGTTTGAGTAGCTAAATATGAATATACAATTACCTTTAATAGTAAAATTGCCTCCTCTTTGGGCAATGCATAAAATGAGAATTTGTACACACTTAAAATATTTATCAAAAAGTTATTCATATACCCCAGAATACCATAGACAACGTACAGTAGAACATATAATCCGAAAAGGTCCACATTACGCAATATACACCGACGGATCTAATTCACAGTACGGAGTGGGATATACTGCAGTTTCCCCAGACAAAACATATCGGTTCTCTCTACCAAATAATGCCTCAGGATTTACAGCTGATTTATGTGCAATAGCATCAGCCACAAAACCCCTCAAGTAGGACGCCTTGACAAGGTGAGGGGCTAGGACCCTGGCCTTTGGGTCCGGGTGTTGACGAATCATCCTATGTAGTTTTTGGTTTAAATGGCGTGGACATTTCCACATTCACAAAATTTTACTGCTTAGGTGAGTCTGAAAAGGGATCGTTTTTTGGAAGGGGTTCGCATTCGAAGCTAATCGTGGGGGTTGTGGTGGTTGAGTTGCCACCTGATATGGTTTGGACCTAAGAGATGGTGATGGGATTTTTCCCATGGCTATCTTGAGGGCGGAACCATCTCTGGGGATCTGCCCATTGGAATCCGGGGGGGCTAGTTTTTGCGGGTGGGACTCATGGCTTTTGTCTAGAAGCCCACCGGTACGGTTGGAGTGGGGAGTCTGGCCCCATTAGTGGGGGGCAGAGCTCCCAGCAGGTAGATCGGCTTATATCTGGGCCACTGCAAGCGAACTGGTGCTATCCTGAAAGGGTAGGGTATGGGGTGGACTGTTGGGAGTCAACTCTCACTTGTGCCATTGGTGGAGAATGCGAATACCTGACTGATCCACGATACTTTTTGATATAACCAAGCAGTTTTGGGTGGGTGGATGAGCCACTTCGTGTGTTGTGGTCTGATGTGTACATGCTTGGCATCTTGGGGTCTCTTTGCGGGCTTTGGGAGTGTGTTGGGGTGGGGAAGCTGGGCAGTAGAGCTGCCCAGTTTGCCCTTTTTGATATGCTGTTGGGGTCTGTGCGGGGACTCTTGGGTGTCGGGTTTGCGCTTTTTGGACTGCATGTGGACTGGTTTAAATTTATGGATTTGGCTATTAGTTCTCCCTCCCCTGGATCTGACAACTTAACGGCACTGGCAACGACTTCTGGCATGAACATGGAAAAGAGCTTTGCTGTTGGACAGAACCAAACACTGAGACACCAGGGTGTTAGTAAATCTGGTGGATTTGATTCAAATAATAGGGTCCTTTATTGCACTAATGTAGGCTTGTCATTAGATTATGAATGTTTATACAGTGTAGTAAAACAATTTGGCAAAGTAGAAAGAATTAAATTAATTGTAGAAAGAGATAAACAGTCATTTTCTGTTTTTGTTAAATTTTCCTCTCCCTTGGAAGCTAGTGAGGCACAACAAAGACTCCATGGCCACATTCTAAACGACTCAGTTCTCAGCACGATCGTGTTTTCAGTGAAAAACTTAATGATGAGCCATTTGACTTTATTCCAAAGACTGAAGAACATGGACCAGTCCCATGTACCAGAGCTCTTCCTCCCCCTTTATGGCATGTTGCTATCTACAAGGAGATAGGGAAAAATTTAATAAAAACTGGTGAATGCATTGAGAGTAAGGTTGGTTCCATTCCCATTGGAAATTTAAAACGCTATGGAAAGAACCTTCTAATAAAAGCTGGTAATGAGACTCAAGCAGTTCAGCTATCAAATTTTAAACCTCCTGAAAGTGGAAATATTGAATGTATTTCATCTCACAGATTCTTTAACACACTGAAAGGAGTAGTTTACTCAAAAGACTTGCATGTTTTTAAAGAGGAGGAGATTCTCCATTGATGTCCTCCTTGTGTATCTCATGTAAAAAAACTTGGTGGGGATGCAGCTATCCTTTTAACCTTCTCCTCCAATTACCTACCTGATACCATCATTGTTGGCCATGAGAGGATGCAGGTTACAAAATATAAAAGAAATTCTAAACAGTGTCGCAAATGCTTTGAATATGGCCACATTCAAAACTCTTGCGGTGACAATAAAAGATGTCCTGTGTGCTCTGCAGAGCACGATAATTTTGATGATTGCAAAGCAGCCCGATACTGTTTTCTTTGTAAGGGTGATCACATTCCAAATTCTAGGGCTTGTCCCAGATATAAATTTGAACAAGAAGTGTTGGCAGTGGCTGATAACGAACATATCAGCATTAGCGAAGCAAAACGCACAGTAATGGGGGCAAACAAAAGTGCCAGCTCTACCTATGCGTCTGTAATAAAACTTATGAAGACTTCCAGCAATGTAAGGCCACCAATAGCTGCGTCTGATAGTAGATATCACAAACTTGCTATTTCTTGAACTATAAATGATAATGAAAATCTCCAAACTGGTCAGAAACTTTTGTCGGCAAGTGCTTTGGAATCCAATACCAAAAATTGTACTTCCAAAAGCACAGAAAATTTATATTCCAAAGTCGATATAAATGCCACCTCTACAACAGCTGCCGATTCATCTCCAAAAATATGTGTGCCAAAATCAACTAAGAATTCAGGAAGATGTTCTGGAAATACTTCAAACAAAAATAAGCTAAAGGAACAATTCCAGTTAGAAAGAGCTAGTTCAGAGCCATCAATCGTCACAGCCACAAACAAAAATAATAATAAAGCTACAGTTACAACTACCAAGAAGCGCACAAGAAATACTTCTCCAAATAATGATAGCTTTACAATAAAAACTTCAAATGGGTTCAGTGTTTAGGAAGAGATCTCTCCTCCTAGAAAGGTGGTTCCAAAAGTAGATTCAGAACAAAAACATCTGAGTTCAGTTTAGTCTTGCCGCCCTAAGACAAATAGGATTAGTGGTGCACAGAATCACAGTAGTAATTCTGAACATCAGGATCGTAATAAAAAATATGAAGATCAACCAAAGACCCTGAACTCCAATTCAGATGAAAAGGGATTAAGAAAACAATCTCTTATAAAGGAGAATTTCCCACTCCACCCTAGGAACAGTACTTTCCCTCCAAGGAGTGGGAAGTAGCACATTTTACCACCTTAGCATTCATGCTTGATATCCTTCAGTGGAACTGTAAAGGTCTCAGAGCCTGTACAGAAGACCTTAAAGTTTTAATGCATGAATTCAATCCAGGGATTATATGCCTGCAGGGAACAGTGTTAGACAACTCTGCTTTTAATCCTGGACTAAATTATTCAATATTTAAATCACATATCCCCCAACTGGTGATCGTGCCCATGGAGATGCTGCAATTATTTTATTAATAAATCTCTACAGCACTCCACAATACAATTAAATACAACTGTACAAGCTGTCGCTATTTCAGTCATTTTGGAAATAAAAATAAAAAATAAATAAGTAAAAATAAATAAATAAATAAAAATAAATAAATAAAAAATAAATAAATAAATGAAAAAAAAAAAATAAATAAATAAATATACCTTATACCTAACATCAGACCTTGCTTTTAACATTGGAGATATTCAGTCGTTAACTGACCAACTTCCAGCTCCTTTACTTCTCCTAGATGATTTTAATGCCCACAATCCCCTTTGGGGAAGTCGGTTTTTAGATAGTAAAGGGAAATTAATTGAAGACCTTATTGACAGGAATGATGTTACCCTATATAATAATAGGTCAATGACTTTCCACAACATTCACGATAATCATATCTCTGCACTGGACCTTAGTATTTCTTGAGCTAGTATCCACCTTGATTTTAAGTGGCCTGTTAATGAAGATGTAAATGGAAGTGATCGCTACCCGATCCATTTGAAATATGCTCTGAATGCTCCATCTGAAGTTTTATCTAAGTGGATGGTAGAGGATGCAGACTGGGATAAATACAGTAAGGTTGTCAATCCAGATAGGGAGTTTGAGTCCTTTCATTCTCATCTAGATGCCTATGGTTACTTTGTTGAATCTACTTTGAAGAGTGCTGAAGGCTCGATTCCTGGTGGAATAAGACGTGGTATTCTGAGAAAAGTAGCTAGGAAGTGCTACTGACGTTATAAAACTAGTGGCCCCCCTCAGTCTAAGCAGCGGCGCTTTTATAAGAAAGCCAAAAGAGAATGTTGGCTTTACTATAGTAATGGAATAAACTCCAAGACCCCACTAATAGTGGT
This sequence comes from Macrobrachium rosenbergii, assembly GCF_040412425.1. Lineage (NCBI taxonomy): Eukaryota > Metazoa > Arthropoda > Malacostraca > Decapoda > Palaemonidae > Macrobrachium > Macrobrachium rosenbergii. Next base: position 24,256,577 of record NC_089750.1, read on the forward strand.
GTGGCGCAAAATAAGGAAACTGAGTGGAAAATTTGTTGCGTCACCATTACCCTCATTAAAAATAAATGACTCTCTAATCACAGAGGCCACTGAAGTTGCCAGTGAGCTAGGAAAACACTTTTCTAATTTTCAGCCCTAACAATTATTCTCCAGAATTTCAAAGAATTAGGTATTCTGAAATGTCTCTGAAATTTGATTCGGGAAAATCTGAACCATACAACTACAAATTTTCCCTAAGAGAACTTCGTGAGGTGCTCTCCTCAAGTGAATCCACAGCTCCAGGTGAGGGTCTAGGACAACTGGCCGTGGCAGACTGGCCGCAGCCTAACTGGCCACAGCCCAACTGGCCGCAGCCGACTGGCCACCAGGGTTGCCGAGAAATCCGCATTTATTGGATGTTAAAAAGTAACTTGTGCGTGTGTGTGTATGTGTGTGTGTGTGCGTGTATGTGTGTGCTGAATTATTGAATATAAAACTAAAAGTAAAAGAAAATTAAAGAAAATAAAAAAGTTAAATTTTATTAAGGTGAATTATTGGAATAAAAAAACCGCAGAAAATAGCAGTTACATAACTTTATATATCTTAAGAGAAGTTATGCGCAATTCCTCTAAGATACTCTAAAATATTTCTGTTCTCAAACTATAGTACCACTGATTTTATACGAGCATCTGCTTCTCGGAATTTCTTCAATTTTATGGGCGGCGTTTGACCAGCAATTAACTGTTCGTAGTACAGATCTCGCCCTCGTTGCACCTTTTTCAAACTATCGATAAACTTCCAGATTGTTGGATGTTGCATCCCTAGTTCATTTTGCAGCCTACGATGAGCAGCTTTGGCATGGTTGTTTGTTCTATCCTCATCATTTATGCATCGTTCGTAAACATTCCAAATGTGTAACGGAAAAAGGGGAGAACGTCTGCCAGTGCCCCTTCTGTTCATTCTTCCTACATAATTGTCTTCCAGCCAATCTAGAAGTTCTAGAAGTTCCTGTGGAAGGTCATCTGCTAATTCCATTATAGCTGCTGTAATATGATCGGGTGGTACAAATGCTAAGGCAATTATCATTTTAGCTCGCAGAGCGAAATTGGCATCACTATTGTATTGTTGAGATAACCCCATAGCTGTTAATTTTTTGTATACATTCTGCGCAAAGTGAAAAAAGCAGCCCCTAATATTAGCAGATGGGAAATAATATTGCAGACTTTTGAAATTCCCTATTTCATAATCACAGTATATTATTTCTGGCTGTAGTCTTGGTTGAATTTCTAGAAGCATAGAAAACAATTTATCATAAGTTGTACGTAGTTTATTTGGCAGTAACACATAGATAAACGGATGCATACCACCGTGCATCTCAGCAAGAATGACATACACTTGACAAAAAAGCGGTGGTGTAATTTTGAACGTCCCATCCACAAAAATTTTCTTTGCTTCTTTAAGTAAATGTGTATTGCTTTCCTTTCCAAATATAATAATTCTGCAGGATTCATCTTGGTTGTCTGCTAGAAGGAATTTCTCTGATCCATAATTTTGAATATTAACAGGAATAACCAATTCTTCCAAAGATGTAGGATTAGCAGGGTACGCAGAAAAATCCTTACGTTCTCTTCTCACCATTTTTCGCAAGGCACCATAACTTGGCATGACTCCTTGGCACGCTTCATTAACATTTTCTAAACATTCATTAATCACAACAGATGTTTGTTCCATTGTTTCTGAAGCCCGCAATTTTATTTTCGATATTGTTTTTCCTTTTTCCACTTCGGCGGGGTCAGCATTATGCGAATGCTCATTGATATATTTTACAACTTCACCATTCTTTACATGTATTCTCGCCTTGCATTGTCTTTTCCTTTCACATCTCCAAAACTCTGTGATATTATCAGCTCCATGTCGATCGAAAACGTATATATAGCCATCTGGCACAAACTTTTCTTTTCCTCGCTGTGAGAGTATACCCGATGCCATTGTAGAAGGTTGGATGTAACTGAATATTTTAAACTCTAAACTTAAAATCGAAGATTTCCTAAATAGGTAATCCTAGCATTTTTTTCTTTGCTACTCGGTAATTGACATATTTTCTGAGAGAGAGGGCATTGTAAAGTAGCATTGTTTCCTGAGAGAGAGGGCATTGTAAGATAGCATTGTTTCCTTGTTACTCGTTAATTGACATATTTTCTGAGAGAGAGGCATTGTAAAATAGCATTGTTTCCTTGTTACTCGTTAATTGACAGAGACAGACAGACAAAAATAAATTTTTTTCTCTCATCTCTTCTTCTTATAGATTTACTGTATTCAGATATTTTCTGAGAGAGAGAGAGAGAGAGAGAGAGAGAGAGAGAGAGAGAGAGAGAGAGAGAGAGAGAGAGAGAGAGAGAGAGAGACAGAAATAATTTTTTTCTCACATCTCTTCTCTTATAGATTTACTTTCTCCTGCGGCCAGTTAGGTTGCGGCCAGTCGTCCCCTACGGCCAGTTGGGCTGCGGCCAGTCGGCGACGGCCAGTCGGCAACGGCCAGTTGTCCCATTCCCTCCAGGTGAGGATACAATCATATATGAAATGCTGAAACACCTCCCAGATGATGCCAAAAAATATTTACTCAAGATTATAAACAAAATATGGGAAACTGGAATTTTACTCAAGGACTGGAAAATATCCATAATTATTCCTATTAAAAAGCCTAATAAAGATGCTTCCCAAGCCACCAGTTATAGACCAATAGCTCTTACCAGCTGTGTATGTAAGCTGATGGAGAAAATGATAAATGCTAGACTAGTTTGGCACTTGGAAACCAAAGGATTACTATCGCCATTTCAATTTGGTTTCAGGAAAAACCACTCCACCTTTGATCCCTTACTGAGGCTGACCAACCAAATTCAGCAAGGATTCCCCAAACAGTGTCAGACCATCGGCATATTTTTTGACTTAGAGAAAGCATGTGACACTACCTGGAGAATTGGCATCATGAAACAATTGCACAAGATGGGCATATGTGGAAGGATGATCAGGTTTATATATTCCTTTTTAACAGACAGACTTTTTAAGGTAAGAGTGGGAAACTGCCTCTCCCAACCTTTTATGCAGGAGGAAGCAGTTCCCCAAGGAAGCGTTTTAAGTGTAACACTCTTTTCAGTGGCAATAAATGGTGTGGTTGGAAAAATTTTGCCCCTTGGCAAATGCTCGCTTTTGTCGATGACCTTGCAATATACTGCACAAAAGTCTATTAATGCTATTACTAAGTGGGCTGATGAGAATGGTTTCAAATTCTCCTCTTCCAAAACAGTTGCCGTAAGATTCACCAGGTGCCGGCGTGTGGAAGAGGTTCCCACACTTAGTTTAAAAGGGTCCATCCTTCCTTACGAAAATGAAGTAAAATTTTTGGGGATGACTATTGACCATAAATTAACATGGGCTAGCCACATAGATGCCCTAAAGATTAATGTTAAACAATTTTTGAATATTTTAAAGGTTGTTTCTGGATTTAGTTGGGGGGCTGATAAGAAATCCCTTCTGAGGCTATATGACTCTCTGAATCGATCTAAGCTAGACTATGGCTGTCAAATTTATTCCTCAGCCTGTAAAACCAAGCTAAAGGAACTGGATGTTGTACGCAACATGGGGTTGAGAATATGCTCGGGCTTTTAGAACTTCGCCTGTTGAAAGCATATATGTCGACACAGATCATTTTCCCCTTGATCTAGAATGAAAAGTGCTCCCAAAAAAATCCCTACTTTCAAATACTAAAGGAAACAGACTCGAAGTTTTTCTGGTACAAGAGCTTCTAAACCATTCCAAGTTCGACTGAATGAGGATGTTAGGAATAATCATCTTAAATCCCAGAAAGTCCTGGAGGTAGAATATCCTGTAAATCCTCCATGGCTTATTCCAGAAGCATCAGTATGTAAGAAACTGTTTAACAAAAAAGGACTGCACTGAAGAAGAGATGAGGGGAAAATTCTTAGAGCACGACGTTACCCATGCTAATTTTACAAAGATCTATACAGATGGATCAAAGTCAGATAGTGTTTGGTTGCGCTGTTATCCTTGGTGATACAGCGTGCACAGCTAAATCACCTGACTCTGCATCAATATTTACTGCCGAATTAACAGCCGTAGTCTCTGCCCTAGATTTAGTTTTTCAAAGTAGTGACTAATTTTGTGATGTATTCAGACTCTAGAAGCACCTTAGAAGCTATTAAAAAATTTGATAGCTCTCATCCATTAATTCAAAAAGCTCAGGAGTAGCTTTTTCGTATCTCCTGTCGGCGTAAATCAGTGTCTTTCTGTTGGGTCCCTTCTCACGTGAGGATTCGTGGAAACGAGATGGTAGACAGGGAAGCGAAAGCTGCTAGTATTTTATCAGAAACCTCTTTCAGAAAAGTGCCTCATACAGACCTAAAAGGTCCTGTAAGATCTTATGTTTTGAGTAAATGGCAAGAGAGGTGGACTTCTCCTCTTCTTGCCAATAATAAGAAATATAGAAATATTAGGAATAATATACTACCGTGGTCTTTGTCATTCCAGCTTGACAGACGAACAGAGGTTATTTTAACCAGATTAAGGATGGGGCACACTCGTTTAATCCATCAGCTTGTTTTAGAAGGAAGCAGCCCTCCAGAGTGTGCTTACTGTGACGAGACACTAACAGTGGAGCACATTCTGGTGGTCTGCCCCAGATATTTTAACCAGAGAGAAAGATATCTCCAGGGTAAATCCCTCTCTGATATTTTGGGAGACGAAGCAGATATTTCTGCTATCATCTCTTTTTTAAAGTGTGTTAAAATTTTTAACGATATTTAATTTATTTCTTAATATATTTATTACATCACGTAGAATTTTAATGACGTTAAATTTTTTACTAAGTATATATCACATCATTCATTAAACTTCATACCTTTATTTATTGGTCACATCACCTCATTTTATTTATTAATCATTTCCTTCATGAATTCATAACCTTAACATAGTTTATTTTCTCTTCATTACGGCGCTGAATGGCCTTGGCCCCAGTGCCTGGCTTTTGCCCTGAATATCATACATCCATCCATCCATCAGCCATAAAAATAATTAAAGAAACCTCATTTAATAATTTTGTTATTTATAGCTGCTCCAGAAGCGCTGTTGAGGCCATTCAAAGCTATAATAAAAAAATAATATTGTACAACAAATTAAGTTTTCACTCCATAAATTGTATAATAATGGAAAAATATTGAAATATGTTGGATCTCTGCCCATGTAGGGATTAAAGGAAATGAGGAGGCTGATAAAGCAGCTAAAGAAGCAGTCCACATGACAAGAGCTAATGTAAACATCCCTATTACTGACTACATAAGATATATAAAAACAATCATTGTGAGTAAATGGCAAAGCATATGGAGTGAAGAACCTGAAAATAATAAATTAAAACATAAAATCGAGTGTTGGAAAATGGACTTCATCATAGAGAGAGAGACACACACACGCAAGTAATTCTGACGCGTCTTCGAATAGACCATGCTCGTTTGACACATGGACACTATGAACAGTCCATGTGGCCCCCCTCCCGAATGCCCAGATTGCAAAGTGTTGATAACAGTTAAGTATGTACTGTGTGAATGTCCAAAGCATAACCTGCAGCGATCATCAAATTTGGAAATAGGTCAATAAAAGAAATTTTGTCGGAATCTTCAACATTTTCAGTAATACCCATTTTAATGTTCATGAGGAGCTGTGATTTAATTGATAAAATATAAAAAGTAAATAACAGAAATACGAATACCCTTAGACGTCTAGTGAATTTTAAAACAAATAAATGTATTTATTGTGTGAGTGTGTTCCAGTATGAGAACGTATGCCTTGGTGCAGCTTTTAATTTCACTTTTATTCATTCATCACTACCGAGTGACCTATTGGTCCCAGTGCTAGGCTTCTAGCCTTGACCTGTCATTTCATCCAGATCCTTCGGGCCAGCCCTATGAGAGCTGATGGTCAGCTCAGTGGTCTGGTTAAACTTTTTTAATAATAATAAAAAGGACATGAATCTCGACGCCATTATATAATTTTTGGAATTCTTTCTTAAAAAAATTATTTTTGAAAAGGTGTTTGGATTTTCTCTTCAGCCTCCTCACACAACTTTCAGTGATACTAATACATTCCATTTGGTTTCAGACGCACGACCAATTTTGCAATGTAATTTGTTACTGCATCAGTAGTACGGGTAACCTCTTGAAGAAATTAACATTTGAGGACATTTTGCCTGTAGCAGTGAGGCGGTTTTTTTTTTTTTTTCAGTAGATCTGTTCCATTTGTATGGTCATGTAGGAAGGCTGCTATTTCATACTTGTGTTTAAAGAGTGGATTTCATTCTACTCTTCATAACATTCTAGAACAAACGTTTATAGCGGTCTGTCATGCTTTTCTTCATCTTGAAACTAGTTGCTAAGGTTATATGAAAGTTTCACTTGATTTTGTTCCTTTTCTAAATATTTGCTTTCGTCAGTGAAGCTTAAGTAACAGCTTTGCAATATGCAGTATCATCGCGGACACATAACAATGTTAACTCAACGTTTATAGCTATGGTTTTTTTTTCAGGTTTTCTAAATGTTCCTTTTTTATCAGTTTCTCACAGTACTCCATCCGGTATGGTTTCTTGACTGATAATTTTTCATAAATTGAATTTTCTTTCTTGCCCTGTGTATTTTTTTACAACCACTACTAACACACTTGTAACTATATTGCATATGATATTCTGTAAGCTGTCCGTAGATATGTTTAATGTGATATCCTGTTACTATAAAGACTTGAGTCGGTACCTTTTAACAAGATAATGTAATAAAAAAATAACTTTTTATTGTACTTTAACTGTTTTTTGCATGTTAACATTAAAATTAAATTATCCCAGCAATTGGCAAGGAATGATCCATAATCAAGGTTACTTCGAGGTTTTTATCATTGCAAGAACAAGTCTTTGATTATTCGCATATCAGCTCAAGAGGCTTTTGATATCGTTGTTCAACATCTTGTATGTAAAGGTGCGGGAGAGAAATGCAATCGGGTATACTAAATTGTGAAAGTTTTATACGATACTAAATACAGTTTCCCGTAAGGATTTCTAAAGATCAGAGAGAGAGAGAGAGAGAGAGAGAGAGAGAGAGAGAGAGAGAGAGAGAGAGAGAGAGAGAGAGAGAGAGAATGTTTCGTACAGCAGTGGGTCCTGGTTTCGTGATTACTCGTGCTAAGATGATTGCATGAACGGTAGCCTTTATTCTGAGGCAAGTCATTAGTACATATGATGAAGAGAAGATGAGAATAATTGTTAATACGGGCTACCTTAATCAGAGGAATAATGTGCGGGTTTTAACCTATTCCTATGTATGCCCCCTTTATTGAAAAAAAGCAATTCAGAATTGTTAAAGTAAGAATAAGAGGTGGAGGAAAACTTAGTGTTTTTGATATATGGGGAAACTCGAAGAAAGCTTTGCGAATTGAAGAGGTGTAACATACCAGTTGTCTTTTGTTCAGTGTAATATCCTGTCAAGATAATATATCGGAACTTTATAACTGAAATCAAATGTTACCATTGAGTTTTTTTAATAAACACATGGTTCGTAGTGTAGTGAAGTAAACCGTGGCCCATATGTTCAAATTCATTACATTCTGGCAGTATCGACGGGATTAATATTGTTTATTTCCATGAAATATGTATCATGAAGTGAATTTTCCCAAAGTAAAAGTTATACAAAACCACACTGTGGTATTTTGTTGAGTATCATCCATCCACAAGCAATTATTCACTGTTGATTTATCTCTGGAAGTCCTGTTGCTGTGGGAGTGAATTTACTAGAGTCAGTTCATTCCCGGGTAACAGAGGGATCCTGAGCATTGTTAACGCACACAATTTAAAACTCATCATTTTATATTGCATATGTATATATATACTGAATGTATATATATATATATATATATATATATATATATATATATATATATATATATATATATATATATATATATATATATATATATATATTGATATATATATATATATAATGTGTGTGTGTATTGATATATATATATATATATATATATATATATATATATATATATATATATATATATATATATTTATATATATTTATATATAATATATAAATTCTAAATACTTTTATGTCCTTCTTGTAAGAAGTAGGTGTATTGCTTCTTTTCATGGTTAAATCCCGCCCTAATTTTTTTCTTTTTCGGGCCTGAGCTGTATAAGGGCGTTAGGTTACCCCTCCAAATTAGCTGTTGCTTTAAGAGACACCATTCAAGAACATATATGATTTTTTTTAATAAGATTACAGAGGTTGTCATGGGCAGGACACGTAGAATGTATGGAAGAAGATAGGTGATATCAGCAATTAAAGGTATGGTTGAAGGAGAAATTTAGTGGATAGACCCTGGAGATAAGAAAAAAGTAATCTCGTGGTGTGTACGTGCACTGCATATTGAAAGTTTTCATGATGGATTGCGATGGTATAATATGGAGGTCCCGAAAGGTCTGGTCTACGGGGCAGTGGAAAATGGGGCCTTATTTATATCGGAGTAACAGCGCAGTTCATCTATGGAAAGGAGATTTCTTTCTTTGCACATAAACAAATTCCATTACTCCAATTTCAAACACAATCCTGCTGTTCTTCCTACATGCCAGTATTCTGTAACCTTCACTTATTCATAATGATCATATTCTTGTGGGGCACACCAAAATAATCTTATGCGGAATGGCATGGCCGCATGTGATTAAAAAGGAAAAAAGATCAAAGGAAAAGAAGGGGACATGAATGTCCTTCTCTCTATCGATCTATCTATCTATATCAATTATATATATATATATATATATATATATATATATATATATATATATATATAAATATATATATATATATATAATATACACACACACATATATATATATATATATATATATATATATATATATATATATATATATATATATATATATATATATATATATATATATATATATAGATAGATAGGATATAAAATACTGTAGATAATGGTGGAAAAATCACTGAATCAGAGATGATGTTAGTTGAAAATGAATACTATTTCGAATACTAAATAGTTCAGCAGAAATAAGGAAACACCTGAAGGTTGGGAATTAGAAATCTTTTCAAAGGTGACCTGATTGAATGAGGTAATTAAAAAGGAATTGCTCTTGCGTTGGTTGTAACTGACATAATCAGTATTCTTATAAATAAATATTGTGCAGCAGTGTGTGTGGAATTAAAAATCTTTTTTTGATAGTTTTTGCAGATTACGAGAAGGCATTTGACAGTATCCATTGGTATCCACAGGCCAATATTTTGGGTCTTGTGTCACCAAGATATAAAGTCAGCGTTGATGGGATGGTGCAAAGTTAATTTGCAATAAATAATTTGGGTTGACCTAGTCATGGAGTTTATAGAGAGAAAAAAAAAAGTGGTCGGAGATATGAAGGAGGTTTAGACTGGTGTAACGATAGCATTGACAGACTTAAAGAGTATGCATGTTTTAATCAGCAAAACATCACACGATTTACGATGATTGCTCAATAGAATGCATCATAATATCTCGAGTGATGGTGATAAGGTAAATAGATAAAAAACAGAAGTAATGTGGATAGAGTACTTATACAAAGATGAAGAAACACTAGACGGAGAAGAGTTGGAAGACTCATGTCTGCTTGGATGAGAACTATGCGACGGGAGGCTGAAAATGAGTAGACGTGTGAAAGATAACTCTCAGGAAATTCATCATTAGCGGAATATCGCAAAAGCTCTTTGCATAACTCGGCATTGGAATTGGTGTATTCTTAATGTGTAGTTGATGGCCAATATTATTATTATTATTATTATTATTATTATTATTATTATTATTCAGATGATGAACACTATTCATATGGAGCAATCCCACAGGGGCCACTGACTTCAAATTCAAGATTCCAAAGAATATGGTGCTCACTAGGAAGTAAGGGAAGGTAAAGGGAATACAGAGAGAACAGATCTCACTTATTAAAAAAAATAAATTAATAAAATTAGTAAACAGATAAAATGCATTCAAATGCATTAGGGTAGTGATGCATTGCATCTTTGCTTGAACTTTTGTAGTTCCAGTTGCTCGGCATCCTCAGGGAGACTTCCACAGTCCAATGGTGTGAGGAGTAGAGGATCCCTGGAACTGAGAAGTTCGACAATGAGGCACATTTACTGCATATTTGTGCTGCTGTTCAGTGAATCTGGTTGCTCTGGGTAGGAAAAGGGGATCAGGGATCAATTGTAAATATGAAAGATCTTTATTAAAATACAATTTAAGAAGAGACCATCCGTCGATGGTCCAAGTCATAACTGCTACTGTTAGGAAACTGAAACCTACCACCACGAACCACTCTATCGAAAATAGATAAATCCCTTGCAGAAGTAGACATCCACACCAGAGAACAGTATCCTAGTAAAGGAAGGAAAAATTACCTAAAACAAGTTGCATTAATTTTATCACTGTTATAAATATATGAGGCCTTATGAACAATACCTAACCTTTGTGGGTCATTTGCTGAAACTTTCATTAGATGTTTCTCAAAAGTTAGATGAGAGTCAAAAGTTACAATTAGAATAATTAAAGCTTCAGACTCATTCAGTAAAGCCCCACCCATCTGCAGGGGAGGATGGGGTGGAAAATTTGTACGACATCTGCTAATCAGTGGTGTTTTCATTTTACTGGAGTTCAGCCTCATACCTCACCGACCACACCATTCACTTATCCACTCCATGTCCCGATTGAGGCTGAGGGCAGCTTCATTTCTCATAAATGGAGACTTCACTACACCCACAAGTGTTGCATCATCGGCATACTGAACAATCTTGTTTTCCAGGCCAACAACCGTATCACTGTTTACACCCAAAATAATAGTAGACCAAGAACATTACCCTGTGGAACAATAGGTCTTGGTTCACTAAAGATCCCATTAACAGCAACTCGCTGCTGCCCTACCTGTAAGGAAATCTTGAAGTAATCCTAAAACATATCAACCCACTACAAGATTCTGAAGTTTATAAATAAGTTCCTTGTTATTTATTAAATCGAAAGCAGCACTAAAGTCTATTTGAATTACTCTGCAGCCAAAACCCTTAAAAAGGTTCCCTTGCAAATGGCATGTCAAGTCTAAAAGAGCATTACAGGTACCTAACTGCTTTCTATAGGCATATTGACTACCAGCTAACAATCCTTTAGATTCCACATACTTATATAGTGGCTTAAAAATAAGTTTTTCAGCAACTTTGGAGAGCACAGGGAGAATAGAAATTGGCCTGTAGTTACTGCAGTCTCCAGATACGCCACTCTTTTGAACATGCACTGTATTGCTAACCTTGCACTCATCCGCAAAGATACTACGTCGACACAGTAATCTATAGAGTAAACTAATTTTGGGAGACAACACACCAGAATCTTTTTAAAAAATAAAGGGAAGAACCCATCAGGATCATCTTCACCACAGCTGTCAAGATTATCCAGAATTTTCTTAACATCCCTAGAGCAAAATCCAAATTTTGTAAGAATAGGTTCAGGATGACAAGTATCAGGGAGAGGGATATCCTCAGCTGATTGCTTAGCTTCATAAGCTCAATTAAACAGTTCAGCCTTTTCCCTAGGGCCAGTAATCAATTTAACACCATCTGTTAGTAGTGGAGGAATTGAAGGCGAGTCTGACCCAAAGATAGATAGATACCTATTTGCTCCACCACAGATGAGGCCGAGTAATTCCTTCACGGAATTATTGTAATTTCTCTCGGGTGTATGGTAAGTTCTATTCGCAGCATGGTGAAAGTCAACAAAAATAATGTAATTTTTATGTGAACAGTTTCGTCTCCATGTATTGAATTTGGTCTGTTTGTCACGATAAGCTCTTCTACATGTATCATCAAAACATGGCTGGTCACTTGTCCTGAATTTTGTGACCTTTTTAGGGACATACCTTATTAAAATAGCCATCAACATTTCATTTAACTTCTTGGGATCAAGATCTAATATAAATTAGCATGTGAAATGATAAGTGCCTGACAAGCTTCAATAATGCGATCCCAGTTGGCTGTAGATTTCAGTATATTCCTAATGGTGGCATTAGGGATATTCTGGTTGACAGATATATCCGTCTCAATGGCGCAATAATCAGAAGTGCCTATATATTAACATGACCTTGGATTTAACAATAGCTGGAACGTCTGTGAATATGAGGTCTAATCTATTACCAGAAACATGCATGGGTTCCTCAATTAGCTGGACAAACTCGGAGAATAAACAGAACTCAAGAGCAGACCGGCCATGTTGATGTGTGAAATTTGAATTTACCACTCGCTGTTCTTTACATTACAGTGTCCACAAATAATGAATGAAGCTTTTGAATCCTAAGACAGCCATACTAATCCTTTCCAAGAGACAGTCATATATAGAATTGTTGATATTTGGATTGCGGTAAATAACAAATACGTAAGCACTGTAGAACTTACTGAAAATTTTAAAACAAAGAACTTCATGGCAGTTACACTCGAAATTTTTTTGACAATAAATAGGTCATCGGGACCTAGTGTATACAGCCATACTATGCTCATGTGGGATGTTACGATGATAAATTAAAATCTGGGCAGTCAAATCCTGGGATTAGCAACTCAACCTTTGACTTGTTACTACTTACTAGAAACTCGGATAAAAACATCAAATCGTAGTTACAGGCACAACTCTGGGTATCAAGAAAATTTGACCTTCAGCCTCGAAATATTTGAGTAAAGTGCTTTGCAGTTTCTCTTACTGGGAAGAGTAACAGACCCAGGATGCAGCTCAGTATCTCGCAAAAGAATTAAATGAACAACATAAAATCAATAGCAAAACTATTAAATAAACTCATAACAACAGTAACATTGTAAAAATCAGCAGAACAATAAACAATAATATCAACAACAGTATTTACATTGTTTACAAAAATTCTGTTGAAGTACTGTACGTATAAGCATCACCATATGTCATTGAAAAATACGCCGGAAGCAACTGGTCGAAAAGGTGGGGCTGGCCCACCTTGTAAGGCAAATAAAAAATTTGCCAGTTTGCCACAACTGGGGGAGGACAGTCAGAATGGATTTAGAAATTATAAAACACTTGGAAGGAAAAGATTAGGTAAAGACGAGGGGACCTTCCTGATAATCCACCAAGCAACTTTTGCTTTCTCATCAGCCTGTCTTACACACTTTTCGAATAAAACAGGAAAGTGAACAAAAAAAGAGGATAAATGCCTGATTATACCCTTAAGCAAGGGTACTCAAACCCAAAACCATGGAAGGCCACGGTAAAATGGCTATGGCACAGTCGAAGGTTAGAGAACAAGGTTTGTATTCAGAGTAACCATCTCTTAGAAGGGTTGCCTACCAAGGTTAAAGGGTCCCTTCTGCCCACTGGTTTGATTTCGGAGTTTTCTCCTAGAAGAGTTTCCTGCCAGGTCTAAAGAGTCTCTTCTACCCTAATAACAACAAAAGAATGACTTCATGAAAAAATAGATCATCAAAGGAAAGTATGTTAAGAGTGTATCCTCCAGTAAGGGAATTCAAATCTAAGAGTATGGAAAGCCAGGTTGCAGAGGCCCAATATGTGAGGATATTGTGTAAAATTGACCGCTTTCATAACAGTTCCACGTAGCACCTGGCGAAGAGCGGCAAAAAGCGGCCCAGATACTACAGTTAGTTTATGAAAACGATAACTCTAAGGGAAGACTGTTGAGAACGCCATTCTGCCATAAATTGTTTTTGAGAGTGAATTTTATTACAAGCAGTAGGGTGGATGATTCACACTGAGCGAGCCTAAGAAGACATTCTGTCAAAGGAAGCTTTCAAAAAATAGAATGCCCTTATGTAAAAAGTTTGGAAGGTGCTAAGATATTACGATAAGTCACCTAGCAAATCTTTCTCAGCACCAGTGCACCAGTTCAGTTCTGTTATATGCTGTTTTCAAATAACAAAAGCATGGAGAAAATTAAGTTTCAATTACTTAATCACTTGGCAGTTTTATTAAATTTTTCATTAGATCCATAGTACGTTTACCTTCATGACCTGTTCCTTATTCCAAATATAATCCTGCTCAACACATTATCTCAGCACATTCCATCTTTATCTTTTTCTATGTGTTCCATCTTGCTGTTTTCATGTTATCTTTATACCTTATTCTTTCCGTTAATTTTCAAATATTAATTTCCATATTTTCAAACTTCACTAGTCCACGCAACTTCTTTCCGTACCACCAATTAACACCTGAGATCTGCAAGCGTCACTAATTTAAGTTTCCATTCACAATCTGTTCGTTTATCCATTAATACGTCCTAGAAAAAATTCATGTCATTGTATAGGAATTTTACATCAAACAAGACATCCATATTCATATAATTATGTACAGTATTAATTTTCATCATGTAAACTTATAATCGCTCATTGCAGGTTTCATCCATGAATTACAATATCAGGGATTTTCAGGTTGCATTCTATCAGTGCGTTTTTTCTATAAGTTTATGTATGGAAAATCAGAACTTTCCCTTTTAATGTTAATTTTGGCAAAAAAAAACAACTTGAGGGGGTATATATACATATATAAAGTATGTATGTGTGTGTGAGTTGCATGATGGCGAATTTTTTGTTATTTTGTTGCTATATTAAGCTGTCCTGCCAAAATTCTGCCAAATTGTTTTTTGCCAAAATTAAGATTGAAAGGGAAAGTTTTGATTTTCCATACATAAACGTAGGGAATTAGAGGTGTGATTTGACACAAGGAGATATGTGGATTTATGTATATGCATAAATATATATATATATATATATATATATATATATATATATATATATATATATATATATATCTATATATCGATATATATATTTATAGATATAGAGATATATAGATATCGATATATATATATATATATATATATATATATATATATATATATATATATATATATATATATATATATATATATATATATATACTGTATGTATATATATGAGAGAGAGAGAGAGAGAGAGAGAGAGAGAGAGAGAGAGAGAGAGAGAGAGAGAGAGAGAGAGAGAGCTATCCATGTATTATCTTTCTTGTGTCAAATCACAATTCTATTTCCCCGTATCAAGCCTTCTGTTACTTACCTCACTTTGTCTCAGAATCCTCCCCTACACCTCCAGATGTATAGTATGTAGTAATATTATACCTTTGTAGGTCGTGCACTTCCCTCCCACTTTCATTTATGCCGTCGTTCACCATACTTTTCAGTCTAAGAGCCGTATCGCATATTTGACGCTTTTTCACTAACCATCGGGAAAAAAGGTATTAAATCGTTGAAGAAAGTTAGTTCAAAAATTTGATGTAGATAATATTTTTATCATTAGAATTACAATTCATTTTGTTATTAGAATTAATTCCCTTCTTGGGGAGGGTTTATTATTTTTCTATTAGTTTGCTGCACGATTTGTCAGCTTCTCAATATGGATAAACAGTTGTAGAATATTATCAATTCCAAAATTAATAAAAATATATTAGCCAGTGTTTCTCATCTGCAAGTCTGAGTATTTTGTCAGAGCAATCAGTGAGTGTTTTCACTTTTACTAATTACATGATTTCCTCATGTAATCATGGCACTGTTCCATTGAAACTGACACATTTGTCTTGTGTTCTGAATCATATAATTCTAAGACTTGCAGATGAGAAATGCCAGTTAATATATTTTTATTAATTCTGAATTTGATAAAATTTTACATTGTTTACCCATAATGAGAAGTTGACGAATTGTGCTGCACACTAATAGAAAAATAACCCCTCCCAAAGAAAGGAATTTAGGGAATTAAACCGAATAGATTAAAGATGGCATCGGCCGTTAGTAAAAGTTGAACAAAAAATATTTAACTCAGCTCCTTTCTATATTATAATGACATGAAATAACCAACAACAGTGAGAAATTTTGTGCAACAATAATGGGAATGCTGTTGAGAGGAACTGCATGTGTCATCTATCAGACCGCAGGGTTGGGGAGAAACGAAAATAAACAGTTCAATCTTTTATAAATATTTCAAGTTGCTGCAACCCTGACAAAAATTTGCTCCCGACTAGAACACGGCCAGCCGTCTGTAGTTTGAAAGCATCTTCACCGTCATAAAAGACAGTTATTTCTCATCAGTTTTCCTTACTAGGAGCCTAATTTCAAGTTACTCGGTGACCACCATAACAGCGTCTCTATAGAAATATCATTGCCTCCTAGCGCCATATTATTCCTCAGTATTGTTACAGCTTTTCTGACAACCTCAACAATCACTTCAACCATGATTTTCAGATTAACACATTTGTTCAACCCTCACACCGTTCAGGTTTGACTAAGATATTGCTTTCTCAACCTCAGTTTTAAACACTCCATTACCACAATTGTTCTTTATCTTTAATCCTAATGTAATACGTATTTAAGAATTGCTCTTTACAGTCAATTACTCCGAGCAGAACAAAGGTACTAGCTCTTACTTTTGAATTTAAATCACTCAGCCTAGTATTGTTTCCCTCTAAAAACAAGCTGGGCAAAGTACTTCGTTTTCTCTGTTTTTACTTTCAACCTGGTTCAGATCTTGGCATGGAAAGGTACTTTTCTCTTTTTTATTCCCAAATTCAGATTCAATGATGTGCGTGGAAAACACCCACAAATATGTAATTTGAGAAGCTAAGAATTCATTGTGCACATAATATAATTTACATAGATCTGAAAAGTCCGGTTAGTAGTTTTGGTGTAGTTCAGCCAGAAAGAACAAAAAAGTGTTTAATAATGCATTATTAATGAGGGTATAGGTCTGTCTTAGTTCAAGTAAACTATCTGAATTTTGCAGATGTATAATATATGTAAGAATGGCAGCATGGATGGTATGATGTCAGACAGAAACTCCTCCTAATCCAGGGGCAAATCGTGGTGTGGAAAGGAATGATATTTTCACTTTGAATCTAAATTCAGACTCAAGGGTGTCAGTGGAAAACGTACCGAAAAGTATAAGGATCCAAGAAGTGTTCATTGCATGTTGGCCATTGTATGTATGTACATCTGGTTAATGTGGAATTTAATGCAGTATTTTCCAACAAGAAATGAAAAAGTGAATAATACCACTCTCTCAGATTGAGGTTGGGTCTATTCCCAAGTAATATATATCTAAATTTTGATAGATATTTGTATATATACGGTGAAATGGACTTTTATTTTTCATGACAGAGTGGGTGGTATATTGCCGAAAAATTGTTCTTCCTGACCCAGGACCAACTCCTGGTATGGAAAGGATGGATTTATCATTCCATTCCCAAATTATGGCTCAAGGTATTTAGCTGGTAACGTATCCAACAAATTTGAGGGAATTTAAAAGCTCAGAGTCCATTCATGTTGACTTGTTTTTAACATACAGTAACATTTATTCTGTCATTTGTCCTCACACTTTGTCTTATGTGTCTGTAAATAAAATTTCTCTTCATTCTTCATGTATCAAATGTAGAGACTTTAATATATGTTGGTCTGATGATAGGGCTGTAAACCCCTTGCCCTTGATCCTAGTTGACTCCTTGTCTGATTATGGGGCTGTAAACCCACTGCCCTGATTATGGGGCTGTAAACCCACTGCCCTTGGCCTTAGTTGAGTTCTTGTCTGGTTGGCAGTCAACCTCTTGTTCTTGACCCCAGTTGACTTCTTATCTGATTGCTGCCTATAAACCCTCAGTCCTTGACGCTTATTTGACTCCCACTAGCTGGAGCAACCAAAGAACGTGTTGTCTAAAAACCTTATGCAAAATGATAATAACCTATTGCACTAGATCAAAGCCGATTGTTCTTTTTATGTTTATGTTCTTGTGAGAAAAGTATGGAGTCATTTATTTCCTGATGAGACAGTTCTCAAGATAATAAGCATAGGAATTAAACAATTATGAGAAAAGTGTGTCGAAGTAATCATATATTTGAAAGAGTACAATTTCCAACATCATACTTATATTTAGCAAGGAAACTCAGCGCAGTTGATAAGTTTTCCTCAATAGCACCAGTATCGTTTGACGTAATTAGGCACTGATCCTGATTTGGCTATACCAACATTTTGAAGTTTATATCTATTACACAGTATTATATTTTGATTTCCACCATGTTCACTTAGAATTGGTAATTCAAATTAAATGCTGTCAGTGATGTCATTAGTATCGTGAAGTTGCGTAAAACTACCTGATATTCAGAGTGTAGCCTGACCAGGTAGACCTTTAAGTCTGTGCAAGTACTAGGTTCCAACATCTTTTATGACCTGTGTGGGTCAGTTGGTAGTGCCCATACCTTTCATAAGGGAGTCCTGGTTTCGATCCCAGTGTAAGTTGGAAATTTATTTCTTAATACATATGGTTCGTGGGTGTGTTGATTTTTATCATAATCGGTCACTGGTAGGCCTGCAGTCGGGTAAATCTTGCTGGTTTGCAAGGTGTGCATTCTGTCCAGGTAAAGCCCTAGGGACTGAGCTAATACTTAGGGTCAAATTCCTTTTATGACGTGTGTGGGCCAATTGGTTTTGTCATTGCCGTACATCAGAGAGTCCAGTGCTAGATCTTGGTATAGTTTAAAAATTTATTTCTGATAAACACAGTAATGAGTCGATTTCCATCATATGTATTCAGAAGGGGTAATTTGAACGAAATGCTATGAACTGAGTTACTGGTGGGCTAGGATATTGGGTAAAACTCGCTGGAACACATGGTGTTCATCCTGCTAAGGTAAAGCTTCAGGTACACAGTCTGTGTTAGATTTTAGACTCCAGTTTCTTTCAAGATGCGTGGTAACACCTTTGCCTTTCGTTTGGAAGTCCAGGGATCATTCCTGACGTGAGTTAGAATTTTATTTTTATTAAACGTGGTATTCTGTTGATTTCCATCATTTCTATCGAAAGCCTGCAATTTGCATGATTAGCTATCAGTTGAGTCAGTGGTCAGTCGGTTAGTTGGATAGTTAATAAAACTCACTAATATGCAAGGTGCACAGCTGGTCAAGTAAAGCTTCAGGTATTGTGTAAGCGCTTAGGTTCCAACATCTTAAATGACCTGTGTGAATCAGTTTGTAGTGCCTTACCTTTCATTTGATGGTCAAGGACTCAATCCCAGTGTCAGGTAGAAATTTATTTATTTTACATACGGTGTTGTTTGTTGAATTATATCTTATTCAGAAGGGGATAATTCGAATGAAATGCTATAAATTGAGTCAATGATGGGTCTGTTAGTTGGATAAAACTCGCTGGTACACAATGTGTGCATCCTGACCAGGTAAAGCCTCAGGTGTGTGTGACTTCTTTTATGGTCTGTGTGAGTTGGTTGGTAACGCTTTTGCCCTTCACTTGAGTCCGGGGATCGATCCCTATACAAATTAGAATTTTTTATTACGTATGGTATTGTTTCATATATGTATATGTGTATATATTAATATATATATTTACTATATATATGTATATTATATATATAAAATACACTGTATATATTATATAATATATACATACATATAAATATAAAATTTATATATATATATATATATATATATATATATATATATATATATATATATATATATATATATATATATACAGTATATATATGTATAATTTGTTGAAAGCGGCCTTTTGCTCTCCATCCTTGCTAGTTTTGTTTTAGTGAGTTCATCTTCAACTACCGTGGCATTTTAAGACTTCATGATATGTCACTGCCTTTATAGCCGTTACGACTATTCATTGCAAGTCTTTAACTTTTGGCTGTTTAAGTGATTTATAATAATTATGCGAATTGATTTTCAGTTTTCCAGTGGCTAGTCAGAGTACTAGTGGGCGTTCTGTTATATGCTTTGTGAAATTTTTTTTATTTATTTTGACCCTTTTTTTTATGAAATATACGCTTTGGTTTATGTAGTATTCTCCATGTAATGATTTCTATGTATATCTACATATGTTGAATGTTGCTATAACAATAGTCTATGAGTGCCATGTTGTATGTTACAATAACAAGAGTCTATGAGTAGCAAACTCAGTACTGAGACTGGGCGTCTCCGTCCTGATTAAAATAAACATCCGTTAAGCAGTGCTATGAACTTTGTCCCCTTACATTAATTGGTCAAGCGTTTACAATTGTCAGCCCGCAGCAAGGACGTAGTAAAATAGAAATACTAAATTTACTGTGCGTCGTTTGTCGGCTCATGATTTGTGAGTTATATGCGCGCGCAGGCACACATACACAGAGGCAATAAAAAACCGGATTTGAATAGATCCTTTCAACTTGAAATTGGAAGCATACATATTTAAGATGATGGGTGGTACATCTGGGAATTGCTCACATCAGAACCCATACCCATGGTGAGTGAAAGTAAGTACCTGCTATTGCGTTCCTAATGCACATTATATGCTAAATTGCGACATGAGAGTACTTTTCGAGATGTCTCGGAGCAGTCTGCAGCCTTTCCCTTCCTACAGAATTGATACAGGTGCGCAAGGTTAACCTTAACCATTGCCATTAAAGATATGAATGTTAAAAAGATCTTTACAAGCTTTTATATTGTAAAACTGTTATCAGAAAATTTCACTGCATGAGGCATAAAAAAGTTTATGATAATCCATACCAAATGTTTCTTTCAAAAACGTCCATTTTGCGTAGGGTAAGGATAAGGAACTGGTCTTTGGAATGTAACCTTGTATGTTAGTGAAGGGTTAATTCTTACTCATGGGATGAACACAAGTCATGGTATTTGCTTTTTTTTTTATAGAATCCTGTCTTGATGTCAATGATAGATGGCACTAGTACGTGTTTTGATAGTAGATTGAAGACTATTGTGTCCAATGACGCAAATGAAATCAAAACTAAAAGGTATAGCAATCTTAAAAGTACAAAATGCTCTAGGTACACTTGTTGACCCTTGAATGAAGACTGAGGCTTCTGATCCAGCGCTGGTTTTGGTCTTGAGTGAGCCTTTCACCACAGTGTTTAACGGTCTCTCTCTCTCTCTCTCTCTCTCTCTCTCTCTCTCTCTCTCTCTCTCTCTCTCTCTCGTTATATCATGTGCGTTAAGATAAGAGCTGCAAGTTCTCGTTGCTGTGGTGGTCGTTTTTCGAAGTCATTTGGGCTTGGAAGTTGTTGGCATCTTTGACCCTCAGTACTTGCTGCAATATTTGCGGTAACCTTTAGCAAACTCTTCGTGTTTACCTTAGCGAACTGTTCGTTTCTGCCAGACAGGTATTTGAAATTTTTTGGTTCATAGTAACGTTATATATAATTCGCTTCTGTTGTCAGTATTATTTCGATTGTCTTCAATTTGTTTCAGAGTCGTCGGTGTTTAGGATTTTTTTTTCCACGTGAGTGGGAAAGGTTGTCATCAGAAGGATAATTATGCGCCGAAATATTGTACATTGAATACCAAAACAATAAGTATCACATGGGATCAGTTTTTACGTATATTGATAGTCAGCATTTCTTACGTAAAAGGGCGCATGAGAGGCAAATCTATAAATGAAAAGTAAAATATAAATGATTTATAGATAGTGTTAAAGAAAAAATTTCGAAGCAGCATTAATGTAACGTTAGTGCTGAATGGCCATGATTATCTTTGGTATATCCAAAATTAGTATGCAAGCAAGTTTGCGTTGATGCTGGCAGAGCTCCAAGAAAAATGCAGTGCAGTCGGGCTATGATTGCTGCGGTCAAAACCACTTTGAATACTTTTCTTCTTACTTACGCCTTACTCTGTCGCACTCACAGATGAGCTCGCGTTTGTGAGGTTTTGCTTTTCTTTCTTACGCCTCACCCTGTCGCAGTTAAATGTCTCGCCACACACGGACAAGTCCGTGTTTCTAACAGTTTTATACGCATATATGGAGAATTTAATTATAATTCTGTACCTGAAAGAAAATATTTTAGATATGTATACATATAATTATGAAAGTAAGAATGATGATTAACTAAAAGACAGATGTATATGTTATAAAAGGATATATGTGCATTTCTCCTCTTTTTGTAAGTATTTTTCTTTATTTTCTTTTACAGGGTGAAGGTAGGCATTTAGTACTCACCTGGCCCAGGTTTCCTCAAAGTAAGGTCATTATCTAATTTTCTCTATCTTGTCCGTTGTTTTTATTAATTTATTTTTTAAGCAATTTTTATCTTGTCTTTAATTGTTAGGTTTAATATTTAGCCAGTCACTTTTAACTCATTTCGTGCATTTCTCTGCAATTTAAAAAAAATTATTTGCGTAAATTTTGTGCGTTGTAACGTTGTCCTTGTTGACGTGTAAACCTTTGCTATTCCATATAAGGCATCTAACAGAAATTACCTTTATTGTTTTCAAGGAATTTCGTATTCAAGATTCTAATCAGTGCGCATACCCCGTCTTGTTGATTTAGTTTTGTTATTCATCTACTTATTTTGTTAGGTTTCCTTCCTGTTCTGGGTCCCTTATTGACCTTCTCCCTGTCACTAAGATTAGTTGCGCCTTGTCGCTTTTTTTTTTTTTTTTTTTTTTTTTTTCCTCGAGATGGTAGAACATTGTTTACGGCTATGCGAACAATGTCTTCAAACTGAAGGTCAGACGGTGTGAAAATTAAATAACTAATATTTTGTTTCACATTTGAATTTTCATAATTTAATTATGAAATATATGTATTTTTGTCCGTAAACACCGCAGTCTACTTATATTTTGTTTGCATTTGTATTAAATAAAAAAAAAAATTAGAACATCATGCCATGAACCAGTAAGTTCAGAACATTTTTCCCTAATGCTCTGCATTAATACCCTCGGAAAATTCACCAGTCATGGGCTGCATAATATATTCATTATGATTTACGAACCTTTGCCTTATATGAAATACAATCTGTCTGTTTTAACTTCTGTTTTCCGAGATTTGAACTTAACATAATGGTAGAAAAACTGTGCTGGTATCTTAGTTTCTTGTTCAGAAAAGAGGGAGTGGCATTTGAGATTACATCGTGCTTGACATAGCAGCTTAAGCTTAAGAAGGGGAGGGGCTCGGTTGAGGTAGGCGTGGCTTGTTCGGAATCTATCAGTAGCATCTTCACCTGATGCCAGTGGTGTGCGAGTCTTGGTCTAGTGAGCCCATAAGGAATTCACGTGTGCTAGTATTGCTCCGTACAATGAAGCCACCAGAAAAAAAGTGGCATGTTTCTGACTGTGGTATAACCATTTTTATATGTGTCCTTACGCTTTGTGGAACCTGGGGGAAAGCGGCGAGATCTGAGTGTTCCTTATCTTGTTATGTACAGGTAATGTGAACAGTCTTCATTACTCTTGCGACCAAAGATTGGCATTACCTCGTTACTTACCGTTGTCGTTTCTTTATTACAAAGTTTCATCTCATACTTGGATCCTTAGTGTTTCTTTTATTTAAATCTGGCTGTTATGTTTGGC
>NC_089750.1:24282552-24327552 GCF_040412425.1 Macrobrachium rosenbergii
TAAGTCGAGTAAAAGCTCCCCCATATGTGGATGAGTTTCTACCTCATGAGGTCAGTGGCAGTCACATACATCAGGTCTGTCTGTGTACTGAGGACTGCTACCAAGGTGGTCTCAAGCAGTACAGTTTAGGAGTGCCAATCATTGGGGATACGAATGGAATGTACACTCGGCAAGAAAAGTGAGGATACAGTTTTCTTAAATCTTCGGACATGTATTGCTAAATAATGAGACATCTGGCAACTTTAGAAAGGGGAGGAGCTTCAATCTTATTGTGTGTGTTTTTTGCTTGACCTCCTAAAACTTTCAATCATATTCTACGGTTCTGAAATCATTGATACTTAAATGCAGTAGTAAGCTTTACAGTATTCGTTCAAGTTGTAATTTGCAGCGACAGTTCTGAGCAAAATAAACATTTTTCCACATAACCTACGAAGTAACCTTGCACATATGAATTTATGACACCACAATGAAGGGAATGCTTGCATAATCGGAAACGGGATCTTCCATAATGAAATCAAGAGTTAAATTTGAACTATGTCCAACGAAAAACTTGGGGAACAATAAAGGAACGAATGCAATGTTATGGAGAGAGAGAGAGAGAGAGAGAGAGAGAGAGAGAGAGAGAGAGAGAGCTGAGAGAGAGAGTGTGTGTGTGCCTAGGCCTATATGTAGAGCTACTCATTTCATTATTTTTTTCTTTTAGAGATTGATCGATACTATATTTGTATAGTATGTTTTAGCAATGGAGAGAGAGAGAGAGAGATTTGCTGTTGTGTAAGCCTAGGCCTACATGTAGAGCTACTCATTTCATTATTTTTTTGTTTTTGAATTGAGCGATACTATATTTGTACAGTGTTTTAGCAATGGAGAGAGAGAGAGAGAGAGAGAGAGAGAGAGAGAGAGAGAGAGAGAGAGAGATGGCAAACGTTAAGAAACATCCAGTTACTTGTGTTTTGCTGCCGAAGTTATCGCGGTACTCCGCACATCATAGAGAACGCTCTTGCGGATTTAAATAGATTGGGTCAACCTGCCCTAGCTGTCACAACATTTACTGCCATTAATTCCAGCTGACCTTTAACACCGTGAAATACAAATATGAATCTGTTAAAATTAAGGAAATTATCATTACCTCGTATGATGATGCAATAATAAGCCTGTTCATAACGGAAAACGAGTAAATATTGCCGTTCTGATAAACAGTACTACACCGAGATATCCACACACTATCTTTTAGATCTCTATGAACGAAGTCATCTGAGAAATTCTGATTACTTCGGACATGCATGGTGTTTTTAAGTATCTGAACGTTTTTGTTTTGCAGATTTAACATATATGATAAAATTTGCATTGTATTTTCATATTCTAGAGTAAATTTACCGAGATTATGTGTTTTCTGTAAGAAAAAAATTAAAATTCGATGAACGAAATCTAAAGAAAACTGTATCTTCACTTTTCTTGCCGAGTGTACCTAAAGGCAATAGAACACTAGTTTATGTTGTAGACTCCTTAGTTGGATGAAATGCCCCTAAATGGCAGATTATCCTCTTTCCCTGTAGCCAGTGACAACCTTGCTTTCATTCCTGTGGGATGCCAGAAAAAAATTGAAATCTGTGCTGTTGTGTTGTGTATCCCAAATAGCCAGGGACACAGGGTTTGTAACCCCATATCCAGTAGTGATATTGCAAAAACCAGAGAAAAAATAAAATTCTGTTTTGGGGTTTCAAGTGTACTTGGATGTAATGCAAAAGAGAAGAAATATAAAAAAAGTTGCTTTGATTAAGGAGAGGTAGTTGAAGATAGAGGCAATTAAAGAGACGGGAATGAAAGGGAAGTGTATACTCAGAATGTAGGAAAGACAAAGAGTAAATGTGTACTGGAATAGCTGAAAAGCGTAGAGCGAGGGAAGGGTTAGTGTTTGTAAAGTCAAGAATAATTTAGATATGGGAGAAAGAGTCCAGTTAAGTTAGTTTGAGTGTTGTCAGTAATATTTAGTGTGAGAGGAGAAAGATTATTGTCGTGAGTGTGTGTAGTTCAGGAATGGAAGACAATTAGAGTGAAATAAGGTGTATTTGGAACAGTCTAGTAATTCAGATATTTAGTAAAGGCACATGGTAGAAATAAAGATGGTGTTATTGGTGAGTATGAGATGTTCTTTGAGTAAATGAGAGTGGAGAATGTCTTGTGGATGTGTGTTTGGAAGGGTTTCCGAGTTTTGAAAATACTTTGTTTTAAAAAAAATCCAGAAGTATACTTGTGAAAGAGAAAATGGCTATGAAGACAGATTGTAAGAATATATGCTAGTGAGGAGTAGATGGAGGAGCAAGTTGAAGGATGTAATGAAGTAATGGCTAGAAAATGAGTTCTGTTGGCGTCATATGAGATCATCATTAGGTTAAGGTGGAAGTTGTCATAGAAATGTAAGTTGGAGAGGAAGAGAAAATGTGTCTGTAAATATGATTGAGAAAAGGGACTTTAAGAAAAAATGAGAAGAGCATTAGGAGAAAATGAATTGAATATAAGTTAGATGTAAAGACATGGTCGAAGAGTAAGTAGTTGAGAAAAATGAAATTGTAGGATAACTTCATAGAGTCAGTAGAGTGTAATTGTGGTTATTAGGAAGGAAGAGAGAATAAGCACTAGATGGAGCGATGTAGACTTGAACGGTTTAATGAAGAAAAAAGTTATGTAAAGCGCCATGGCAAAACATAAGGGAAAATCATGTACGGGCATATAAGAAGATTTATAAGGCCATTAAAAAGAAGAGGGCCAAGTAATAAAAAGAGAGTTCTATAAAGAGTGTAAAATGTTCAACAGGAAGGTAAATGCAGAGAAAAATGGTAATGGATGAATGGACTTCAAACTGGAAGATACTCATGGAGCGATTGTGTCTTGAAATGTCTGCAGTCCTTGATAGATGGAGTATTTTTAATACTTGTTCAAATATGCTGGGTAAAAGAGAGGCAGAGTTGAATAACGGAAAAGTGAAGGAGGTTTTGAGAAGTTTTAGAATGCTTTTCGAAGTGATTGTTGAACATGAAGTTGCATCCAGATAATTCAGTTTTTCTTTAAATTTTGTGCATGCTCTTTGGGCATGTAGAAGGGCAAGTGACACATGCGCTGGACTACCCCATATATCACTGGTAACCTAAGCACATGCTTTGAACGTTAAAAAAAATCCATTTTTATAAACTTATGAATAGGCCTACACAGTAGCATTTTATGTTTAAGGATTTTTTTTTTTCATTTATTACGGACTGCAACATGTAGCCTTACCAAATATGCTCAGCTTACGTACTTTTTTCATTGTATGAAAATTCATCACAAAAAAAAAAAAAAAAAATAGAAAATAAACATTGGTTTATTTTTTATACCCTTTGATGTCATTTCAGCTAAAATGTCATCTAGTATCACGGCATTATTTAAATGTATGACTTAACTTTTACCTAGCAGATTAAGTCTGCTATTGACACACCTGTGAATTTCTTAAACGAGATATTATCATAATGGATACTGGAACTGTTATTTGTCTGTGAAAAATAGGCTAATTCATGGCACAAGCAACAGCATTAATAAGAGACCTCGTTGGAATTTCAATTCAGCTAATGAAATTTATGGAAACCTTGTGACATGCATTTTGTTTATCTTACACCTCCCAACTTCAGACACTCAATTTTATTACAAGGAGGCATGGGTTTAGTTCAGGAAGAAGTTGCATCATCTGCACGCACTCAAGGAGGCCAGTTGAGAGATTGAAGAATAAAAAAAACACCAGGAGTTGAAGGAATTACTTATGAGAGGGCGATCAAGTGGCTGATCAAGGTTTGTAAGGTATGTCAGCTTGAGGGAAGGGTTCCAAAGGAATGGGCGAGAGAATATTTTCAGTTCAGGTGGTAAAGGAGGCTAAGTGGTGTGATATTATTCGGTATACCAGGAACGTTGTATGGTAAGTTTTGATTAAGAATATAAATCAGGATTGATAGGATAAAAAAAAATGTTCGTTTAGGTAAAACAAAGGTGTGTCAGGTAAGCGTTTTGGTGGAGGGAGAAGCTGGAATCTTACAGGAAAAATCGATTTTTGGCAAACATGGACTTAGGAAAAGTTTGTTAGAAGTGCCAGAGTAGCATGATGGACAGTGCTGAGGATTTGTATTATAGATAAGATAAGCAGAGAAATCAATTGAAAGCAGACCGTGAATTAACAGTTGTATGCAGGAGTGTAAGTAGGGTCTTGTAAACATGGTCATCATGGCTATTTGATGTTGTTATAGATGGCGTGTTAAAGTCTGAGGAAGAGCAATAGATCTAAGTGCGAGGTTATAGGATAAGAAAAGATTGTGATTGCAGTGGGATGAATATTTGCAGTACTGACTGGGGCTAGCAAAGAGAAACTGCAGAAACGGGAAGTATTTGCATGATAAGAAGTTGAAAGTAAGTGTAAGCAGTAGAAAAGTTAGGAGGGTAAATTGAAGTTGAAGCAGTAAGTGTTGAAATGGATGATGGAAGAATGGACTTGTTGATTTGTAAAGTACTGATGAGCAAATTTTGTATATGTACTTGTGAGTAAATGTTATGGATTATGGTGGAATGAGTGAGGAGGTGTGCCACAGAATTTCTGAAAAACAGGAGGTAGCAGTGTGTGTGCAAAAGATTGGAAAGAAGAATATCTGTGGAAGCTGTGTTGGAAATTTAGGAAGAGATTGATGATCCAGCTGTCCTTAAGGAAGTTAAGTATGGTTGTAAGTGCAAATGAAAGGAAGAGAATTGAAGTTGTTAAGGTGAGTTGTTTCCATATTATTATTATTATTATTATTATTATTATTATTATTATTATTATTATTATTATTATTATTATTCAGAAGATGAACCCCAACAGGTGCCATTGGCTTGAAATCCAAGCTTACAAAGAATGTGTTCATTTGAAAGAAATTACAGAAGATAATAGAAAGTACTGGAAGAATATGTCAATTATTAAAAAAAAAGATAGATCAACAAATGAGCAAGTAGGTGAAAGTGTAAATAAATTGTTAGAAGTACAAGGAGAATTAATTTAGGGAAGTAATGTGTTGTATCCTCCCTTGCACTTTTGAGGATGTAATTGTACAAAATCCTCACGGAGACAGTCCAATGGTATGAGGAATAAAAGAACCCATGGAACTAAGGAGTTTCACCGCAAGTATTGGTGCTGCTGTTCAACATAGCTAGTTGTTCTCGTCAGGAAAAAGAAGATCGGTGGTCCAAGTCATAACTGGTAATGTTAGGAAACAGAAACCTACCACCATGACCCACTCTATCTAAAATACCTGCGCTTGACTGTATGTAGGGCAGAGTCGTTACTAATATATACCTCTCTAGATGGTTGAGTGGTCTAGAGCATCCACTGAACTTCGTTGGTATTCGCTGTTCGCAGTTCAGTCTTGCCAGGAGATGAACCACTTATCGACTTGGTATTATTTCCAAGGTAGAGTGAAATGGATATTAGATTTGTAGCTTAATGTATGTGTATGCAAAATGTCACAGTGATATGATAAAACTTCACACATGCACACACACACACACACATATATATATATATATATATATATATATATATATATATATGTATATATGTATATATATATATATATATATATATATATATATATATATATATATAATCACACATACACATACATACATATATACATACGTGCATACATACATTATATATAATAGATTGTCAAGTCTTTATGGACACCTGTACATATATATATATATATATATATATATATATATATATATATATATATATATATATATATATATATATATATATATATATATATATATATATATATATATATATATATATATATATATATGTATATATATATATATATAAATATAATATATATGTGTCTGTAATATGTCCATAAAGTCTTGACAATTTAAAAATATATTACAAAAGCTATTGATGACATATCTTAATCAGATTTGTTCTACGTACTCAGCAGTTATCAAAGTTTTTAATCACACTTCATGTGTGTATTTCAGGTACCCAGTTGATGAAAGAGGTACTGTTAAATGAACCCTTAAAAAATGGCCACTCCTAAAAAAAAAGGCACAATGTGTGTCATGGTTTATTGAAACAAAATCGGATCGCAGACTCAGTGAAACTACAGAACTAAGTATGGAAGAGATCCACCGTTACGTCTGTCAGTTCGTGCGTGGCACAAGAAATTTATGGAGACAGGAACAGTGTTGGATAAAGGGAGGAGTGAACAACCAAGAACATCTGAGGAAAACATCGATCGTGTAAACCAAGCCTTTGATCGTTCTCCTACAAAGTCCATCCGTACTGCTGCCAGACACTTACAGGTACCATGTTCAACAGTACACAAAGTCCTACACAAGAACTTGTGACTACACAAGAACTTGCGATTGTACGCTTACAAAGTGCAGCTCCTAGAGGCACTCGAGCCAAATGATAAACCTAGACGGAAAGAGTTTGCAGTTAACATGCTGGAATGTATTTCTGAAGATGAAATGTTTCTTAGCCGAGTTTGTTTTAGTGATGAGGCAACCTTTCATGTTTTAGGGAAATTGAACACACACACTGTGAGAATCTGGGGATCAGAACATCCCCGTGTGATTAGGGAACTTCACCGAGATAGTCCAAAGGTAAATGTGTGTTGCGGGCTCATGTGCAGTTGAATCACCGGTCCATTTTTATTCAGAGAGACATCAATTACTGCAGATGTTTCCCTTGACCTTTTGACAGAATATGGGGCACCACAACTAGATGACCTTCAATGAACCATCATTTTCCAGCAAGATGGTGCACCACCATATTGGGGACTGCATGCTCGTGGGCTCCTAAATCAAACATTTCTAGACGGTGGATTGGAAGGGATGGCCCAATTCCCTGGCCACCTCGTTCTCCAGATATCACTCCCCTGGACTTCTTTCTATGGGGTTATTTTAAAGATATTGTGTATCAAACAAAGATAAGGGACATCACTGATCTCAAGCAAAAGATCACTGATGCCATTGCCACCATTGATGAGGCTGTGCTACAACGAACAAGGCAAGAAATCGAGTACCGTCTTGATGTGCTTTGTGTAACTAATGGTGCCCATACAAAGGTGTATTAAATGTAGCAAAAAAACTTCAATATCTACTCCTCATTTTTTAATACTCTCCAAATATTCGTCTGTTTATTTGCTTTTTTGTAATGTATTTTTTGAATTGCAAAGAGACTTCAATGACACCCCGTATATGACATGTATATATATTTGTATATATATATGTATATATATATACATACATTCATATAAATATGTGATATATATGTGTAATTATATATATATAATATATATGTATATATATATTTAATTATTTATTTATATGCATACATACATTCATATAAAAATATATATGTGTAATCTTATAGATATATATATGTATATATATATATATATATATATATATATATATATATATATATATATATATATATATATATATATATATATATATATATATATATATATATACACATGTATATAAATATATATATATAATTAGGGGCCACTTGGATGCTGGGCTGTCGGCAGACAAGGGCAATGGGGTGAACGATTGTTTGGGTGATGGTGTATCGCACAGCGGCGTGTCACTGGGTCAGTGCCCTGTCTGCTTCTGTCCTTGTTGACCCCTGTCCAGTCTTATATGACCTCTTTTCCCCGCTGGTGTTTGCCGCCCTTGGCAGTTCAGGTGTCCCGCCTCTTCGAGCACGATTCCCGTTAGTTTCCGCTGTTGCTTTTCACGTGGTCACTAGGGGAAAGAAGGTTTTGCCTGGAAAGAGGAGTTTTCGGCCAGCAGAGCCATAAAAACAGTTTAAGATGGACGCTTTTGGAGAGGCTTAGGAGGCTTAACGAGCGAGGATACCGAGACCCTGACAAATCAATTGTCAAATATTAATTACCAGGGAGCGTCTAAGGCGTGTCTCCTTGGCTCTTTGTGTGGGCTTCATGAAGGGCTGTGAAATCGAGTCGTGATACTAATAGCAATATATACGAGTATATATATATATATATATATATATATATATATATATATATATATATATATATATATATATATATATATATATATAGTGTCCATGTGTTTTTGTGTGATCTTGCTCTAGTGAATGTTATATATAAAGGTAGGGAAAAAGAAAAACCATAAATAAGCAAACATTTTACAATTTAGAATCATTATTTCAGACGTGATGCCACAAAAATTCGGGGATGTGAACACCTGGTGGTCGTGAACATATGCTTTAGATTAACATGAATTGTTTTGAATAGTGAACACGTTGACCTCATAATATATGTTTGGTCTCATGAATAAGCAGTTTTGTTGAAGCAAAAATGTTTTATATATAAAAGCTTTGTGTTTTGAAAATTTTGTTGTTGAAATCATTGCACCGTTTACAAAAGCTTTGTGTTTTGGAAGTTTTGTTATTGAAATCATTGCACCGTTACCCCATCTGTATTATATTTTGTCCTTAGATTATTATTTTCCTTAATTACATAAAATAATTCATTGTGGTCGAGAGGCATTCTTCAGGGCAGTAAACATTACTAGTTAGCATGTGATAAAAAGCCAAAAAAATAAATAGCCACACTGAATTTGGGTAGAACATATTAGGAAAAAATAACAGCACTGAGCTCACAAAAAGAGACAGGCTAAGTTGATACCACTAGCTTATCACTTAAGACTTCATGTCCACATAATCAAATACTTTACATTTTCACCATCTTAATAAAAAGATGTTTAAAAAAAAAATTTTAAACACGCTTTTATTAAAATGCACTGAAAAGTAAAAAATAATTTTGTGAGACGCACCAGGATTTCCTTACAATTAATCATGTCTACAAAAATAAAATCGTTGGCGCCAAACATGGAAGGAAA
Source organism: Macrobrachium rosenbergii (assembly GCF_040412425.1). Classification (NCBI taxonomy): domain Eukaryota; kingdom Metazoa; phylum Arthropoda; class Malacostraca; order Decapoda; family Palaemonidae; genus Macrobrachium; species Macrobrachium rosenbergii. The sequence continues at coordinate 24,291,487 of NC_089750.1, forward strand.
TGCTACAAGAAAAGAAATATATTTTTTTATTTCTTGTAGCATTTCATTCCATGTTTGGCACCCATGCTTGATTATCTTTTGTAAAATATTGCAACTCACTGATATGCTATTCAGTTGATCATGTAATTAATGGTTGATTTTAGTATCGGCTTGGGAAACAAATAATACAACTGTTTAAGTGTTTGTTTTGCGAGGCAGTGACAGAATGTTGGTATGTACAAATGAGGATGGATTATGGTCTTGCTTGGTAATCGCTTTTGCATGCTTTTATGTAACTTGCTTCTGTGTCTGTCTGTCTGTCTGTCTGGGTCAAAACTTGTAACTCAATTTTCGACCTGTTCCCTTCGTCCGATGGACTTGAAGTATTGCATGGTTACTCAATCCTGGTGACAATACAACCTTACATTTTCAGTAGGTCAGCAGTGACCTCTAGTGACCCAACAGTGACCTCTCCCAGTATTTCAAGATTTGTATGAAACACTTCAGATTTTTCAAACCTTCTTTGTCTCGACAGGATATCACGTTCAATTTGTTTTTAGTTACAATCATAAATCTGTTAAAATTTGTCAAACTAAAAAGCATAAATTACTAATATATGAAAAAAAAATGTTTAAACACGCTTTTATTAAAATGCACTAAGTCAAAAATAATATTTTGAGACACCAGGAGTCTCTTACAGTTAATCGTATCTACAAAAATAAAAGCATGGGCGCCAAACATGGAATGAAATAAAAAAAAAATATATTTCTTTTCTTGTAGCATTTCTTTCCACGTTTGGCGCCCACGATTTTATTTTTGTAGACATGATTAATTGTAAGGAAATCCTGGTGCGTCTCAAAAATTATTTTTTACTTTTTAGTGCATTTTAATAAAAGCATGTTTAAAATTTTTTTTAAATATCTTTTTATTAAGATGGTGAAAATGTAAAGTATTTGATTATGTGGACATAAAGTAGTAAGTGATACGCTAGCGGTATCAACTTAGCCCGTCTCTTTTTGTGAGCTCAATGTTGTTATTTTTTCCTAATGTGTTCTACCCAAATTCAGTGTGGCTATTTATTTTTTTGGATTTTTATCACATGTTAACTAGTAAGGTTTACTGCCCTGAAGAATGCCTCTCGACCACAATGAATGTTAGTATAGTATTGCTCAAATCTGATTCAACATTTTTTAGTATCATCCAAAATCTCAGACTCAGCGTAAGTTTCCAGCAGTGTTAATCTTTGTATTTTTCATTTCCAGTATTATGCATATTGACAAGTTTGCGAATTCACAGCTAACACTATTTTCCTATGGTTAGAAAAATATGTTCCCTTTTATGTATTAATATAATTCGTAATCTGTGTAACTTGAACTGAATGTTTTTTTTTAACATTGCTTAGCTCAAAGTACAGTGTGATAAGGTTAGCGGTGACAGAGTGCTTAACTTGCTACTTGAAGTGGTTACTGTAATTACCTTTACAACATATAACAGTAGACGTAATAAGCTCAACAGTAATAACAAAATTTTCAAAACAGGAATATGAATTACAAAAAGCTTTCTCTGAATTTTGAAGTTTTAGGCTGTGTTCAAACTACCTGTATGTTGCAAAATAATTTATAGGCTTAACGAAAGTAATCTAAGGTTTCTTAGACGTAGTCTCTGTTACTAAAGGAGTTACTTTTAGAGATACATGTTCTTTGGAGAATAGATGATTTTTTAGATTATATTGAGAAGATAGCTGTTATTCTAAATATTTATTACTAAGAACGTCAAGGATTATGCAACACTAATTTTTAAACTGACGAAGAATGTTATTTTCTTGAAGGTCCTAATGTTTGCTTTTGATGTGTAATTGACTCATTCATAAGCTGACTTAAAGTGCAAGATGTATAGATAACTTCATATGCTTTCTGGCCAGAAATTGTTATAATAGAAATATGGTTGCTAAGTGTAATATATTTTTAGAAAGTAAAGAAAACAAACATGCCTAGGAGATGGAACAAAATCTTGGCATCAACAAAAATGTAATTGCATAAGGAATATTTACCAGTTAACCGTTATATTTTAAGGGGTTAAGAACTATAAAACAAATAATTAAATTTTTAATTAAAATACTTATATTCCAGTAACAAATAAAAAATAAATATTTTCAAAATTATTTCATTGTCTCTGCACATTGTAGACTTATGCTATGTTCACACATTCACGTATCAAGGCACGCATGCCCACGCATGGCCACGAACGGGGCAGAGCCAGAAAGTACGTAAACACGACGCAAATACAATGTAAATGTACCGTAAGTACTGCGTAAGTGCGGCAGCATGCGGCGCGACCGTTACGGACCACCCGGGCTTGCGCCGGGGGGCACGAACCTTTCGACTTGCTCAAAACGGGCTTGCGCCGGGGGGCATGAACCTTTCGACTTGCTCAAAACCCTGCGTGGGTGGCCAGGTCAGCTGTCAGGTAGCGTGGCCCAACCTGCACAGCGTGGCGCCAGCCGCGGGTTGACCGCGCAGCTGCCACGCTCTTACCTGGGGGTCCACGCTGCCCCAGGGCACCACGTGGCTGTCAGAATGGTGTGGGAGTAGACGCGGCAACGCTGCTGCATCGCCCACAACCGCGGAGATGTGGCAATGCTTTGACCTGGGATAAAAGGGACAGGCAGCGCGCTTCCAGGTCAGTGCTTCTCTGGCCAGCATCCTGTTGCTCTCTCCGTCAGCGCCTCCGTCTTTGTCGTCCACTGCAGCCAAGATGCCCAAAGGACCCATGCTGAAGAGGACAAGGAAAGGGGCCCTGAGAACTCCAGGAGCCCTGGCAGCTGGAGTTGCCCCCTACACAAAGCCTTCTGAAGCTGATGGTCCCCCTTCAGGCAGCGATGCTGTGGTGCTGCAGCTTGAGGCCGACGAGCTCGTGATGGAGAGCGAGCTAGAGGAGGAGGAAGAGGACCTTGCCCTCGTCTACGAGAGCGACCCCGCCACCGCCACCGACGACAACGCCCACGAGGGGGATGCAGACGACGACACCGAAGGCACTCCTGAAGGAGATGGCCTAGATGGCCCTACAGGTCAGGGACGGAAGAAGAACCCGTCAGTGATCCTCTCGGAGGAATACGAGAGGCTTGTTGGCGAGTGGCTGGAGACCGAGGCCGAGTTTATTTATAACAAGGGCCTCACAGCCTACAAGGACAAGGCCAAGGTGTGGAGGGCCTTCGAAGAGAAGGGCCAGTCACTTGTTCCTGCCGTGAACTGAGGACGTGGTTTACGTCCCTCAGGAGTCGTTAGATGGCTGACAGACCGGGAGAAATGGATTACGAACATTTTCCACTTCCTGAAGCCGCACATTGTGCGTCAAAGGAAGCCGAAGGTGTTGGGACTTCCGATGGTATGTCTGTTTTAATGTGTTTCCATGCATAATTATTACTGAATATAACATTATTACATAGTTTCCATGCATTCAATGTACATTTTATACCATTTTCTCATATATGTTCCTCCTCTTTTTACAGGCTGCCTGTGCTGCTGCCCAAGCTCTGGACCTGCCTGCTGCTCCTGTTTCTTCTCCTGCCCCGACACCGACGCCCTTGCCCTCTCCGGTTGATCCAGCGAGCACCAAGGCTCGGAAAAACCAAGTTTCCGAGCTGTTCGACGTCACCTTCACGAAGGCACAGGCCCTCCGGGACGATATGCTGACCAATGTGCAGCCAGCTCCTCGTAACCCCTGCGTCCTCTACTGGAGGAAGTTTTTTCAAGAGGTCGAGGATGAATGCGCGCAGGTGTCAGAGCAGCTGAGTCTGCAACTGAAATGGAGGTGCTCGGTGCCATCCAGAGGTACATCCGTGCCACCAAAGAGGGCTCCACGGTGCCGTTGAGGGCCATGATGACCCACATCATGGCAGTGACAGCAGAGTGTCAGGCACCTGCAGTTCCTGCCAGCCTGTCGGCATCGCAGCAGCAGCGGGCACTCACTGCACAGTAGCTGGCGCTCCTGCAAGCACAGTTGGTGACATCGACACCAAAGGAACTAAGCAACCTGTCGATTGACACCACCTTTTTAAATAATTTACAAAATTAACTTATTTATTGTATTTACTTATGCTTATATTTACATGTTTGTATTTTATATTAAATAAATATCTTTTGCAATATCATGTCTAGCTCTATCCTCTGCTCAAATATCATGTATTCAATGAAGTTGCTAAAATACAAGTACACAAATAAAGAAGGCAAAATGAACCTGAATACACTAACATTTCAGTATACATTACTGACTTTGAAATAAGTTCAAAATACTTTATGTAACATATGTGCACAGAAGCAAAATGACAACAGGCCAAATATTAGCAAGTCATACAAAATGTCACAAATATCAGGGAGAAGGTAGTTTCAAAAAGATAGAATTTTAATATCAGAATATCAACAATGTAAATGCTAAGAGCAGGTACTTTCAAGAACATAGAATTATCACACCAGAATAGAAACAATGTTAAGAGAAGGTACTTTCAAAAATGATAGAATTATCATATCAGAATAGAAGCAATGTTAAGAGAAGGTACTTTCAAAAATGATAGAATTATCATATCAGAATAGATTCCATGTTAAGAAATTATTAAAAAGGGCAAAATAACTACATCTTCTTTCTTTTATTTATATGTATGTTTGTTTCATATTGATTAAACATACATTTGCAATGTCATGTCCCGCTCTATCCTCTTCCCAATTACCAAGTATTGATAAGAGTGATATATCATGGATTTGAGCAATATCTTTTATTAAATCAACTAAAACAAACAGAAGTACGCAAATACACAGGGCAAAATAATCCTGAATTAATACATTATTGAATTTTAAATAAGTCCAAAATAAATGCAGGAACAGACATTTAAGTAATTACAACAATCAGGTATGCAGGAAAGTAACTAAATCATGTTCTCCTGCCAGTGCACGGAGCCTTCAGCCGATGAAAAGTATTCCTTCAGCATGTTACACTGTTCCTTTGCTTCCCTCGTTGCAGTATTGCCGGTCACGGTTGGAAGGGCTGCTCCTAAGGACGGGTCACTCCTCCAGCTACCAGGGATGACAGCATGTGTGACGGGGTGCTCCTGATCTCCTTCTTGTCTTCGTGCATTTCTTCTTATGATCATATTGTGCAGAACACATGTGGACATCACTAATGGCTCTATATGGTCAGGCTTCAAGCATATTGCAGTGTGGAATACTCGGAATCTATTTGCCAGAATCCCAAAGGCGTTCTCCACCGTCCTGCGTGCCCTACTTAACCTGTAGTTGTAAATCCGTTCCTCCTTGCTAAGTCCTCTTTTGGGGTAGGGCTTCATAAGGTAATTCCTCAGGGGGAAGGCATCATCGCCAACTAGGAAGTAGGGCACAGGAGATCCATTAGGTTGACCTGGCAGGGCATCCGGTTGGGGAAGATTTGCTTCCTCTTGCAACAGCATTTCTGCCAGTTTGGTCTGGGCAAATACACCACCGTCTGACTCTGACCCAATGGCACCCACTTCGACGTATAGGAACTTGTATGAAGCATCAGCAACTGCGAGTAATACCATGGAGTAGAACTTCTTGTAGTTGAAGTAATGTGTACTGCCCTTGGGAGGGTTACAGAGCCTAATGTTTCCATCTATAGCTCCAATTACGTGCGGGAAGTCCCACCGTTCCTCAAAACCCTGTGCAACCTCCTGCCATGCTTCAGGTGATTGTGGCACCTGCAGTTCCTCGTCCCCGAAGGCAGCAACAATGGCCCTGCAGGTCTCTGGTACGATGTGGCTAATGGTGTTGTGGGCTACCCGGAACGAATATTGCAGACTCTTGTATGAATCACCTGTAGCGAGGAAGCGTAGGGTGATAGCAACACGTATGCCTGGCTCAATGGGTTTCCTCCAGAATGTCACTTTCTTCTGAATGTAGGGTGTGACCCGTTCAACAATTTCATTGAAGAGGTCCTTGTCAATCTGGGTAAAATTTCTGTACAGGTCTGGGGCTTTGGTTGACAACTCCTCCATCAGGTTGTCATAATGACCTTGCTCCATCCTTTTCTGCAGGTACGGCCACGCCCACACCCTCCTTGGCCGCCTTTTTTTCTGCTCTGTGTGCTTTGCAGCAATCATTGCAATCTCCAGCAATACCATGATGTGCACATATTCAGTGACATATGGCAACATTTCTGTTCTATCCCTACTTGCTATAGCTATAAGTTGACGCATTTCAGCTATGTTGTCCATGTTGCTTCAGCACGTTGGTAGTATGTCTTGACGCTGTGGTATTACGGCATTGACTAGCCTCACATGTGCAACTGCCGGCCCTTATATAGCTGGGGTTTAACCCCCGCAGTACGTGGGGCCAACGTGACGTTTGCATAACTCAGTTACGCAGAACGTAACACATACGGTATACGTACGTTGGTGTTACGTGCTCTGCCACGCACTACTTCTGCCTGCGCCGCCGCTTGTTGGTCAGCGTCACATCACCCTTACGCAGTGCGTACATTTGCGGCGCACTATAATACGCATGCATCACGCACATCGTCCTGTGACACGTATCCAGTTAGGCGGGGCTTATTTTCTCGGGTATGCGCAAGTTTCACAAATTCCGGCTGTGCGTGCGCATGCGTGACTTGATACGTGAATGTGTGAACTTAGCATTATGTTCCAGCTGGTTCATGTTACTGCCACTCAAAAGGTCGTGTCACACAGGCCACGCCCACTTGTTGATGTAGGTGGATGCGTTTTAGCTACGGTAACACTTTCGTATTTATTTCTTTATCTTTTCTTTCAGCGTCGAGGGGTAAAATCAGTGAAATAGGATTATTTAAAATTTTATGGTTGCAACGCAAGTAATATGAAAGTTTTATGAACATTTTTTCGATTTTCTTTTTATTGTGGGATTTGAACCTAGATTTGATGATGACTTTTCTTTGTTAAACACATCGACGCTGGATGACTGAAAGTTTTGGAAATGTTTCGTCACTGTTTTCCCAAAATTTGACTACACATATTTTCTTACAGTTTCGATGCATATGACAGATATCACTCTTATGAAAAATTTTACAGCCTTATTTTATGAAATAATGGTGTTTTTGCATTGAAAAGAGATCAATATGCAGCATGTTAGATTGCCAGTGAGTGAATTTTGAATGAAATCGTATGCAGTCAAGAGCATGGTTGTACTGTGGGTATCGTAACCTGTCTTAAAAGGTTTTACTGTGAACGTATGCTGTCTAGTAAATTATGAAGTTGAGCGGATTTTTTAGGCTACGTAAGCAAAGAGGTCTATTTTAAGTCTAAAAACGATATTAAGGCGTCATCTTCAAAAAGATTTTTATTGTCTATTCTTTTGTACACCGACACGCTCTTACACGTATCAGTCAGCTTGTGGATGTTCATTTGGTACTCTTTACTGATGATACGTGACTAGAGTGAAAGGAAACTTGACAAGGAATGCTTCAGCTCATTACGTAAACTAAGCGATCTTATGCTATCTCAAAACAATGAGGCAAAACCTATGGTAAATTTTCTTGTGACATCGGTATTTTTTTTATTTTTTAATTTCATCGTATTGCTAATAGAATTTTGATTTTGTCTAACCATTAGATTATCATACAAATTTTTATATATAATCTAATGTTGAAGATAACTCTCATGGATCGGTGATGATACGATCATGGCATTAATTACGGGAAAAGGCAGTGAAATTTACTAGTCATTCTTACGCAAGTGACGGAAACACTTTGATCATGTTAATCCTTTGGTCGCTTGAAATAAGCACGTATTTGGTCAGTCTTGTGTAGTTTTAAAAAATTCTCTCTCTCTCTCTCTCTCTCTCTCTCTCTCTCTCTCTCTCTCTCTCTCTCAACGTTGAGAATACCGTTATAGACATTGTATGTCGTCCATACAATCATGTAACTATCAGTGTCACGTTTTCTACCGGATACGTGATCTTAGTTAAGTGCTTTAAACTTTTAAAATACTTTTTTGATGTAAAGAGTTCACATATGCACACTCAAGTGTGTATCGTGATTATTTCAAGCAAGCTAGATTGTTTATGTACTACATTTTAAGCATCTTAGACAAATTTATAGTTGGAAATACAGTATAATGAAATTCTTTTCCTGACAGTATATGTTGTTTTCTTGACAGTATAATACGGTTATTTTCCTGTAGACCATACTAGTCAATCTTTTGGATGTCAGTAGTAATCTATTTCACTTCAGAGGGTAGTTTCATTCCAGGGGGTTGAATGGGAGTACCCGTCCTGTAAGGGAAGCAATATCCGTTAAAAGATAGCATTCGCAATATGAGTTTGATTTGTAAGAAAATCATTTTATTAGTTACAAATAGTTCTGTGACCTTGTTGGTATGCCTGCAGAAATTCATATTATTATTCAGATGATGAAACCCATTCATATGGAACAAGCCCGCAGGGACCATTGACTCAAAATTTCAAGCTTCCAAAGAGTATGGTATTCATTAGTAAGAAGTAAGAAGAGGTAAAGGATAATACAAAAGAAGAGATCTCACTTATTAAAAAAGAAAAAAAAAATAGATTAAATTATTTAATAGATAAAAATGTATTAAAATGCAAGGAGAATAGTATTAGGGTGGTAATGCAATGCATCTTTGCTTGAACTTCTGAAGTTCCAATTGCACGATATCCTCTGGGAGGCTGTTCCACAGTCCAACGGTGTGAGGAATAAAGGACCTCTGGACTGAGAAGTTCGTCATCGAGGTACATTTACTGCATATTGGTGCTGCTGTTCAGCGATTGCGGTTGCTCTCGGCAGGTAAAGGGGATCAGGGATCAATTGTGAAAGTGAAAGATCTTCGTTGAAAAACAACTCAAGGAAGATTAACAAACAAGAGACCATCCGTCGAAAGCCTAAATCATAACTGCTGCTATTAGGAAAAAGAAACCTACCACCACGAACCACTGTCTAAAAGAGATGAATCTCTGGCAGAGGCAGACATCCACACCGAAGAACAGTATTCTAGTAAAGGAAGCACAAACCCAAAACAGTTCAGTACACTTCAATAATCTCTTGGCGGATAGCTTGTCTTCATGTTGTATTTCATGAGATTTCGCAAGTCCTTTGATAATAACTAGTGCTTTGTATTTATGTTTTTTTGCAAGAAGTTTTTTCCTCTTTTTTATTAACCTTAGATACTTGGTTAGGCTAATTCGTTAAATGATCCTAGGTTATATTAAATATTTGTTTCATATATATTTCATGTGTTGAAGTTCTTCAGGGAAGGAAAATATTTCTCTTAACATGATTTGATATCGAATTGGCTATGCTGATTAACAGTGCTTCTGGTATGTTCTTTTATATAACTCGTTTTATTAGGTGAAGATTTTTTGGAAAGAAATGATACGTTTGATTGAGATGCTAAAGTGTCTTTTAATAATAATTTTTTAAGGTTTTCGTCTGTAACTTTGTAATTCTGTATTCTTTGTAAATTTTCAGCTCTCGATATTTCACCTGGTTTATAAGCACGTTTATTATTATATTCTAAACACTTCATCATGATCATTCACAAACTGTCGCCGGCGTTTTAGAACTCTAGCGCCTTATTCAACAGCATCGAGTTGCTGTGGATGGGATCTTTAGTGAACCAAGACCTATTGTGTCTGGAGTTCCACAGGGAAGCGTTCTTGGTCCGCTGTTATTTTTAGTGTATACAAGTGATATGGATGTTGGCCTGGAAGTCAAAATTGTTCAGTATGCCGATGATGCAACACTTGTGGTTGTAGTAAAGTCTCCACTTATGAAAAATGAAACTGTCCTCAGCCTCAATCGGGATATGGACCGGACGGTGGGGTATGAGGCCGAACTCCTTTAAAACGAAAACACTATTGATTAGCAGATCTCGTACAGATTTTCCACCCCATCCTCCTCTTCAGATGGATGGAACTTTGCTGAATGAGTCTGAAGCTTTTACTATTTTAGGTGTAACTTTTGACTCGCATCTAACTTTTGGGAAACAGCTAATGAATGTTTCAGCAAATGCTGCGCAAAAGTTAGGTATTGTTCATAAGGCCTCATATATTTACAACAGTGATAAAATCACCGTAACCTGTTTTAGGTCATTTGTACTTCCTTTACTAGAATACTGTTCTCTGGTGTGGATATCTGCTTCTGCCAGAGATTTATCTCTTTTAGATAGTACTTAGTGATGGTAGGTTTCTTTTTCCTAATAGTAGCAGTTACACCTTGAACCATCGATAGATGGTATGGTCTCTTGTTTGTCACGTTTTCATAAGGTGTATTTCAACAGAGATCTTTCAGAGTCACAGTTGATCGCTGATCCCCTTTATCTATCGAGAGCAAACCAGATTCACTGAACAGCGGCACCAATATGCAGTAAATGTGCCTCGCTGCCGAACTTCTCAGTTCCAGAGGTCCTTTACTCCTCACACCATTGGATTGTGGAACGGCCTCCCAGAGGATGTCGTGCAATTGGCACTTCAGAAGTTCAAGAGAAAACGCAATGCATTACTGCCCTAATACCATTCTTCTTGCATTTTAATACTTTTTTTTCCTTTTTTGGTAATTGGTGTGTTTCTGTATTCCACATTACTTCCTCTTAATTCTTCTTAATGGACACCATATTCTTTGGAAGCTTGAATTTCAAGTTATTGGTCCCTGCGAACTTGTTCCATATGAATAGGTTTCATCTACTGAACAATAATAATAATAATGTGTAGACAAAGGATTCCTTTTGTTAGAGGAGCAAGATTCCTTGAGTTGACATTTGATAGTAAGCTAATATTGAGTACTTGTCTAGTTGATCTTAAGGCCAAATGTATCCATAGGCCTGATGAGGGCTTTATCTCATACATTTATGGTGCTAACCAGAAACAGCTACGGAGACTGTACAAGGTAGTAACCTACCCAAATTTTGCTGTGAATGTGAGGTATCCACATTGAGTGAAAATTCTATAAATGCCATTTATAAGTCATGAATCCAGGTTAACGCAGGATCCTTTTTATTTTATCATGTTGAGAGTATGTTGGTTGGGGGTTGGGGGGGGGCGGCTTCTTCTGGAACTTCACTTCCAGGTTATGCTGGCTTGTAGCTGGATGAGGTTCCAGAGGCTTCTTAGATCTTCAACAGATATTGAAGTGAGGTCAGAAACGTATTTTGCTTATTACAGAGAACATCCTCAAGTACCACGACCCTTTTCATTCATAGCACAGGATCTTTTGAATGAATTAAACCTAACATATGTAGCATATGGCTTTTCAAATACTCTCCAATTCCTCAGTGACAATTACCAGAAATGCAGGGAAAAGGAGGCAGGAAATGCAGGAAAAAGGAGACAAGAAGTAATGTAGGCTTCATTTTCAAAATATGCTTTATCATGCAAGGATGCTGTTCCAACATACACCGAGGGCTCTAAACATGACACCGACATTGGATTTTAAGCTATTTTTCCAGAGAAGGAGCGCATTGAGCAATTTCAGTCAAATTTGGTATACACATGACTTACCATCTGGGAAAGAACACTGTTGGAGGTAAGACATCACTGGCACCAAAGGTGGGTGTGGGAAGGGGGTGAAATGTAAAAATTACAGAAAACGACAGATATTAGTGTCAGATCCATAATTTTCGAAGTCACTGAGATGAATTGTGACTCTCCCAGTGCCCTTTAAGTCCAAGTTCAGCGATAGGGTGGGGTGGTGGGAAGGGGGTGACATGTAGAAATAACTGAAAATCACAGATATTAGTGTCTAATCCAGTGTTTTCGAGGTCGCTGAGATTAATAGTGACACTTCCGATGCCCTTCAAGTCCAAGTTCAGCCCTGATAGGAAGGGGGCCGGGTGAGAACGGGGTGGGAAGGTGGTGATGTAAAAATAACTGAACCGACACAGACATTAGTGTCTAAGCCATAGTTTTTGAGGTCCCTGAGAAGAATATTGGCACTCCAGATGCCCTTTAAGTCCAAGTCTAGCCCTGAAAGGAAAGAGGGGTGAGAAGGGGATGGAAAGGTGGTGACATGTAAAAATAGCCAAAACAACAGCTATTAGTGTCTAATCCATAGTTTTAGAAGTCCCTGAGAAGAACAGTGACGCTCCAGATGCCCTTTAAGTCCAAGCTCAGCCCTGAGAGAAAGTGGGGATGGGAAGGGGGTGACATGTAAAAATAACTGAAACGACAGATATTAGTGTCAAATCTGTAGTCCTTGAGGTCATTGAGATGAATAGTTACACTACCAATGCTCTTCAAGTCCAATTTCAGCCCCAGTAGAAAAGAGGGGTGAGAAGGGGTGAAAAATAAAATGTCAAAAACGACAGATATTAATGACTAATCTATAGTTTTCGAGGCCGCCGAGAGCTCTTTTAAGTCCAAGTTCAGCCCCGATAGAAAATGGGGGTGAGAAGGGGTGAAATATAAAATGTCAAAAATGCTGGGCAATGTAACTGAAGCAGCTATCTTAACAGGAAAGGGAATGAGAGAGAGAGAGAGAGTTTATCAGTTGTCATTCAGAGTTTTCCTGGGCAGCGCTGGGGTGGTCAGCTAGTATATATATATATAATATATATAATATATATATAATATATATATATATATATATATATATATATATATATATATATATATATATATATATATATATATATATATATATATATATATATATATATATATATATATGTATATGCTTGACAGAGAGATAAACTATTCTTCACTGTGTCAGTTACTTAATCCTTGGTTGGGTAGCCATCAGCAAATGTCAGATGTAGCAAGCACAAACGTTTGTTGTCGTATGTTGGGAAATAGGTATATGGTTAGCTAGCATCCTCGTCCCAGGTCTGTTTAGAACTGGATGTTTACATCGTATGGCGATGTCTGCTCCTGTGGTACTGAGAAAGATGGCAGCCACCTACCTGGCATAGATTTTTTGGTTTCTCATGGCTGCTAAGAGCCCTGTCATTTATGGCTGCCATATACTCGTACATGTTGACAAAAGAATGATCCCATTGCCACATAATACATTTATCTAAAAAGTTCTGTGTGAGAGCTAAGGCGCCTCCATTAAATATGACTTTAATTATTCCAGGAGTTGGGAAGGGGTCCATGCTAGATCTTTAAGTATATTGAATTCGATATTGAACGAAATTTTGGGCCTTATATATATCTTACATATATATATATATATATATATATATATATATATATATATATATATATATATATATATATATATATATATATGTATATTGTATGTATATATTGTATATATATATTATTGTGTATATATATGCATATATATATACTGTACTCGTATATATAATGAATAGTAAACACGTATGTATAACAATACATTTTTACATAAATCTTTTAAATCAAATGGCAAATGTAAAGTACATATTAGCGTGGGTTAGGAACTACGTGGAATTGCTGTTTGCTGTAAGGTATTTATAAAACATTCAAGTTCAGGCTATAACATGGGGTCTTTGTTACTTACCAGAAAACCAGATCCGTGAAGCATGTGTTAAGTCTTGGCGCCATCGCATGTGCATATATATATATATATATATATATATATATATATATATATATATATATATATATATATATATATATATACACACACACACACACACACACACACACACACACGTGTCAAATGCATTATTTGTACATGTGAATAATAGCGATCATGGTATTAATTGGACAGAATCGAAGGAAATTACGGTTTGCAAAGATCTAGTGAAAATAGATTTAATAGAATCTTGTATAATTAAAAAAGACTGACAATTTATTAAATATCAGCATAGGTTTATATGAACTTGGTGAAATTTTAACGAAGGGTATTTTAAAACAAGTAGGTTATTAGGCATTACCACAGTTTGGCAATTGTTAGTGTTGTTTGTCTTTTTAGCGTTTTTGTCTTGCCATGATATCTTCTTGTGACTGTATTTGTTTCCTTGTCACTTGTACCTGAACCCTGATGAGGCGTAGAAAGACATGAAAGCGCTTGGTTCATGTCATTTCTTTTCACCCTTCTCTTAGCTGAATGGAAAGACTACATTCAAAGACTTGATATTCCTTCCTACGACACTACATTTTTTACTTCACATTCATTTGAAACATAAGTAATGTGTTTCACAGTAATTAAGTGATTATTATACAAAAAGTTAATGAAATTTTCGTAAACTACTGGATCCCCACATTTTAATAATTTTCCCATAAAGATATTGTTAGTAACGATCAAATAAAATCCTTTACTGATGTTAACAAAAAAGCGCACGTGTACACACACACACACACACACACATATATATATATATATATATATATATATATATATATATATATATATATATATATATATATATATATATATATATGTGTGTGTGTGTGTGTGTGTATATATATATATATATATATATATATATATATATATATATATATATATATATATATATATATATATATATATATATATATATATAAAATCTCGCATGAAATTCATAGACAAATCAGCTTCGTTAGCTTTATGCAGAAACCTGAATAAATTTAACGCTAATCCAAACGGTTTGAACGTGAGCCAGTGAATGATTTCAGAATTACGTCGTCCCTCAAATAGAAACTGTGATGCATCATTATATCAGACTCCACCCAATACACACTACATGGAATACATAACGTAGAAGAAATCGATTTGACATTTGAAACGTTTTGTTTTTTACAAATTTGTTTGTAGATAGTAAAAGAATTCAAGAGCATGTCTGGCAGCACATAAAGTGGCTTATATGAGTAAAACAATTAAGAAGTTAGCAGCGGTTGTTACAATTTCCCTATATATATATGTTGCTAGAGATTGATTCCTAGGGAATCTGATCCTCATCAGGAACCGCCAAACAAGCGCTATAGTCAACATTTTTCCATTGGAAAGTTCCGGCTTTAACACACCAAGCCATTTTCGACCTAAAATGGAGGCAAAACACCAAAACAAAATTCTACACTAGTAAAATACAAATCAAAGAAATGTCACACTCGAGAATAATTTTCTATAAAACTACGTTACCAGAAAAGGAAACACTACCCAGAAAAGAAAACATAGTAACTTAGTTACAGTTCAGTAAATTACAGTAGCCAATAAAACTAAGAAAAACAAGCTCAAGACGAGAGAAATATAAGAAATCAAATAAAACAGAGGACTAAGAAACATAAAAAAAAAAAACCACGAAAAGAAAAAAATTACCCAAGAGACAAATTATCCTAATGACTGGAAAGCGAGAGCTGATAGAAAATCAGATGGTTTTATAGTTAACAGAAATGAAGACTGATCTTGGTTGAGTTGTGGCTTAAGGTTGTGAATATATATAGATCCTAAAATCCTTAAATCAGACAA
Source organism: Macrobrachium rosenbergii (assembly GCF_040412425.1). Classification (NCBI taxonomy): domain Eukaryota; kingdom Metazoa; phylum Arthropoda; class Malacostraca; order Decapoda; family Palaemonidae; genus Macrobrachium; species Macrobrachium rosenbergii. The sequence goes on from NC_089750.1 coordinate 24,306,844, forward strand.
TTTTGAACAAGAATCTACAAATTTAAAATCCCTTATACTTAGTCTTGCCTGACTGCATCTACTACAGTGTTCACGGATGGAAGACTGCTGCTTGATTGCTAAGTCTGTACCTGTCCTATCACTTATCCCTGCATGCTGGCAGTATCTCGTTTTTAGCGCCTTTATGGAATTACCCAAATACCGCACTTTGGCAGTTGGGCATGTATAATGGTAAACAGTACCAGAACGCAATAAATCAGGCAGTTGATCTTTGAAAGGTAGTAGGCTTTTTTATTATAAAATCATTACTAAAAATGAATTTAAAAGTAATATGTGGATAAAATCTATCAAAGCAGTATTTCAATTCCCTCTCAAGTTGCTTAATTGATTTACCAATGCAAGGCAATTTGCAGTAAAAAAACAGTTTAGGCACTGTAACAACTGGCACTTTAGGACAGTGAACAATATCCAGAAACAACCTAATATGTTTAAAGACCAAATTGTTTGGGTAACCATTATTTGTATACAATTTTACCGGGAATTCCTTCTCTTCATGAAACAAAGTGAAATTGGAGCATAAATTATAAGCCGTGTAGATTTAAGTATTAATTACATCTAATTTGAAAATGTTTGGACAGTGGCTAAAAAACTCAAACCTAGCCCTGAGAAAGTGGGTTTCCTGTAAACAAAGAATGAACTCTCGGATTTGTCAGTGAAAATATCTAAAAATGGCATCTTATTATTCACCTCCGTATCTAAAGTAAATCTTATATTTTCATGTTTGCTATTTAGGTAATGAAGAAAACTATTAGCCTGATGTTCATTATCAAAAATTGAAATATCTACAAATCGCTTATAGAGCAAAGGTTTAAAATGTGACGAGCAAAATTGCCTTACATTGGTAAATCAATTAAGCAACTTGAGAGGGAATTGAAATACTGTTTTGATAGATTTTATCCACAGATTACTTTTAAAGTAATTTTTAGCAATGATTTTACAATAAAAAACCTACTACCTTTCAAAGATAAACTGCCTGATTTATTGCGTTCTGGTATTGTTTACCATTATACATGCCCCAACTACCAAGGATAGTTTCTTAATAGTAAACAGGCATAACTAGTGGAATGGCTAACTCTAAACCCGTGCTGTCTGTCACTCAGGGTTGTTAGTGGCTTGATTCTAAAATGCAATAACCCGAGCAATTTTAGGAATACTGACGACGATACAATTATATGGGCTTTATATTTCCGAACTTGGCTTTAGTAATGGGAATTAGTAAACCTCGTGACATACACAAACGAAATGTTGTCCTGAATAAAAAACTGAGAATTAACAAAAGGAAACTTACTGTAAATATCGGGACCTAGGTTTAGGTGGTTCGAATTAATGTTATCAAATCCTGTACCTAGATTAAGGTTAGTGATAATTTCTTAATAATTACAATCTTGAATTTCATATAACTGTTTTGTTGTTTCTCTAATGCTGATGTATATGTGGAGGAAAAACTTGCCTTTCATCTAACTTTTCACTTATCTAATTTTTTAGGTACCATATTTTTTCCGTGTTTTCTACCTTCTTCCGCATTTCCTGATTTCTTTTCAGTTAAGATATGCAGTGTCTTTTTCTCCCCGTGATCACTTTCATTTTCTTTTCGTTTTTCAAAGACAAGTCTAAATAAAGATCTAGAAGATTTTATGATCTCAAGCGCAGAACAACTCCAGTGCTTTTCTCTGTCCTTTATTTACAGAAAATCAAAGAAACAAAAGACGTCCTGATGCTTTACTCCTTTTGGAAGTATTTTCTCCATATCTATCTTTTTCTTTAACTCCATTGCATTCAAGATTTTCCTTAAAAATATCACAAATGACAATGTGCGCAATGTGAGAAGATTTAAATAAAAAGCTAATGGAAAGTGGTCATGAATAGTCATACCATATTCAGCATATATATATATATATATATATATATATATATATATATGTATGTATATATATATATATGTATGTATGTATATATATATGTATGTATATATATATATATATATATATATATATGAGAAAGTGGAGTGGTAATTTGCAGACAATAAAATGTAACCAACTAGTGGTATTCTTAGCCTTGGCAAGGCTAAGTAAAACAGTTGTTGGTTAGTTAAACATCAATATGACACACAGAAACGGCTAAAAAAAAAAGAAGCACGCTCAGATTAGTAACGACCTTATGGTTCAGCTTTAAAATCGCCAATAAGTATAACATTACTAAAATTTTGCTTTTTAATAACTTCTCCCACTGTCTCAACAGCATCCCGGTGCCCTTCTGTTGAATCAGTTGTCTGAAAGTCTCTTGACAAATAACCATTTAATGTTTAGCGTTTTGATTGGTGTACTTTTAACCAAGTTCGAATCATTGAGTCTTCAATAAATCCAGGAGACATGAGGAAAGATAGTTTCTGTTTAAAAAAAAAATGCCCTCAACCTTCCTGTCTGTTACAAACGTCATGTCTGTAGCCTTCTTGAAAGTAACTTAAGTTAAGGCAAATCTGATTAATTCAACATGATTTCTTGTTTTTTAGGCATATGAGAAGAGGGAATGGCGGAATAAAACGTATAGTGAAGCAAAAAAGGGGATGTAAGGTGTTGTTGCATGAAAAAAGATAACATGTCCAGGCTTATAGGAAGATGGATAAGGTAGTCGAAAAGAAGTATAATAGCCCCCCCCTTCCCACAAAAATAAGGACCATTAATAACAATATTAAGGGGGAAGATTAACAGGAACTTTAGGGAGACCAAAATGCTGTGATATGTGGGAAGTAAATGCAGAAAGAAAAGTTAATGAATCTCATAATACAAGATGCAAATTGATTAAGAGAAGCTTTCTGGAGTAAATGCAATCCTGGGTTAATGGAATGAGTATTCTGTAGATTTGCTGAATATGGATAACAGACAAGAGTAAGATGTAAGATGCAAAATAGTTGAAGTTGAGATGAACTGTTTGCTTAGGATATGTGTCATAAAAAGAGTTATTGGAAAAGTGATAAATGTGGGACTGGTAAAAAGATCAGTGTGGCTGAAAGAATAGATTAGATTGCTTTGAGGTGGTTTAATCATGTGGAATATAAACATCTTTTACACACTCAGAATGCTAAGCTAATTGGAAACTCACCAAACTGAAACTGCAAAGGGTCAGTACTGAAGGGTGAGAATTATATAGATGAGAAAGTAGAAACTCAAGAAACACCTACAGTATTGAAATGGGGAACTGGATCAGATGTTGCATTTCAGAGATAAGTTTTACCGCTGCCATAGAAAAACTATAAAAGAAATGCACTACAAAGAAATAAAACCATTAGCTCAATATGCAATTTGTATAACATTTCTGATCACCTTTGACTTCACCTTCCCTGATTATACCACCCACCACACCATACTAGATATGCAGTTAATTTCAAGTCGCGAATTTTTTTTAATGCGAGGTTCAATAACAGTTTTACAGGAGGTTTATTCCGACAGTGACCAATTTTGTTTCTGTTCTAGGCTGTTATCCCTGTTGGGGCCTATGGTCTCGAAGCACTTTATTTTCCAACTAGAGTTGCGGAGAAGTTTGAGCAACAGAGCGCTCTTTCTGACCGCTAAATTCCTCAAAGAGATCAAGAACAACAATGAAGGATTTTCATAACCAAATCTTAGATGACCATTTATCAGTAAGATTGGAAAGATGGTCACCAATGAATTATCCCCAATTTAGTGTTATTAGTATTAGTAAAGTAATTTACTCAGACCGCTGAGCTCGTTTCTAGACACTGAAGGGAGCGGACCAAAAGATTTGTTTTTACATTAAGAGGGGAGGGAATTAGAGCAAGTCGGTAGAGCAAGAAAGAATTATAGAAGAACTGTTGATTAAAGAGACTAAACAAAATGGTTAAACGTAAAAGGCAGGAAAGGTTACAACTGGTGTCCCAAAGACTTTTCAGTATGGCCAACAGTGCACCGCTCAGTAAGTACTGCAGCCAGTAACCCATCAGAATGTCTTGGTCATGTATTTCAAGAATTTATGAAAGTAAGTGTCGGTCTTTTTAACAGTAATTAAAGGTATATAATGCAACAGGGTTTGATTGGGTGATTAGAGCCGTCACTCACGGAATGTCTTGTAAAATTCTTCTATTTCAAGAATTTTATGAAAGTGAGCGTTGGTCTTTTAACAGTAATGGAAGTTAATGCAATATGATTGTATTCTTGTATGTGTTAAGTCGCAATACTCAACAGTTAGGCTTTTAAAAATCAGAAGGCAAGGCGCCGGAAGTATTTGTTCATAAATTCCTTGAGGAATCAAGCTGGAATATGTCCAGGTCAAATGACTTGTCAGATTTCAGTGATGAAAGAACTATATGGGGTTTACGAATGAGAGAGTATAGGAAAGAGCACAGGATTAGAGGATAAGATGAGGGGATCTGCAGTGTTTGAATTTAGAGTAAATACTTAATCAAGTAATGAGTCTTTCCATCCATTTCACTGTATGAGAAGGAGCTGGAGATCCATAGGGATGCAGGAAAGGAGGAAGGTTAGATGATATTTTTTCAGTAAATGCCAAAGCTCTTACTTTTAGCAGCTATTAAAGACACGAATTATAGCTGCCAAGAGTGACTGATAACCCCCTTCCCCTCCCCTCCCCACCCCCCTCCTCCTGACTGGATTGGATGACCTAGAGCAGCAAAAACAGCTGTGAGAGGGAGAGTTATAACACAAAGTGACACAAGTCTCCAATAACGGAGGCTGTTACATCTTCGATAAAAGTAATGTGAGCTTAATCTTGTATAAGTACATAAGTAGGCATGCAAAAATTCTTAGGAATCAGAATAGGAAATAAGGTTAATGTGGGAGCAGTTTAATACTTTGAAAATCGGGAGAGTTATCAGAGCAATAAATGCTGGATAAAAAAAAATTAATTCAACCACTAATCAGGGTCTTGTGGTCTGTATGACTTCAATAGTAATGATATATATACTGAAAATAATAAAAAATTATAACTAAAGGACTTGTAGTGATTTCAAGTGTATTGTATATTAAAAGCCCTGTATATTTCCATCTTGTTTTTTTTAATATTCTGTTGATGCAAGAATAATAATTTTGTTTTTATTATTGTGAGAATGGATTAACAGGAATTGGATGACAAAAAAATAGGCTGTTAAAGAAATAGACGAATGCAAGGATGTGTTACTCTAATCAGGTTTTAAATTATTACGGACAAACTTCGTTGTAGATGACTATGCAAAACTATTCATCGACCATGAAGCTACTGTACAGGGATACCAGTTTTGGGTTTCTTGACTTGCTCTATTGTTAGATGGCAATCGTGTGTACAGAACCGAGTAATGTACGATAAAATTATTTGAAACGTAAGGCTTAAACAGAACCGGTTTTTTATTGTCAGTAAGAAGCTAAGAGACTCGACAGATTACGTTAGGAGAATTACCAGCTTCAAAAGAAGTTTTTATAATTTCCTCTGATATTTGGACACCGCTAAGGTTCATTAATCCATTTTTTGTAAGAGTGAATCTTTACCAAAATCTCGTGAAATTGCCCAATAGAGACTTCCCACGAAGACGATTTTGTTTCTTTCTTGCAATGAAGTTCTTGTTGAATACCTTTAAATATTTATCCTCGGTTAACCTAAAGTGGAAGCAAAATGTTTAGTCAAGTATAGATGACGCGACGTGTGTGAAATATTAATAAGCAGTACAATAATAGCTTTAATTCTACGACGGCTTTGCCATGATGATATCGGTTATGATGTCTGCTAATATTAGTTTAAGCTCAAGAGAGTTGAACGATGAATACACTTTTCTGATCAAAGTATGTTCGGCGTCTGTTTCTCTACGGGGCGTAAACTTTTCATATTTTTTACATTTTACTCTAGAATTAATGGATCAGTTTCGTCCCAGCTCAGAGCATCTTTGACTAAAAGAAATTCAAGTTCGTTTGAATGAGTGTCCAAGCCCCCTCCCATGGGAGATAAATTATGAAAATGCAAAAAGAGTATCATTGTTGAAAATTCTCTTCGTGACAACAGCTAGACAAGAAATGACGAAACTTGCATGACAACATCCGTATGTATCATCGATATAAGGTTGTTGTTAAAACTATGAATCACTGGCCCAGAGCGGGGTCATAATAAGGGCTCAAAGTTTTACATAGGGGTATGCGAGAAAATTATTAAATATTCTGTTTCTCGAAACAATGGAACTACAGTTTGTCTAATCAGTATGGTATCATCGTCTTGTACCGTATATTTGAAGTTGGTCCAAACCATGACTCGAGGGGCGAAATTGATAGGAAAAATTATAAATCATATATTTGCAAGCACTGCAACTTGACTCAGGTGAGCAGTGTGACCCATGGGTGTCTCGTTTTCGTCATATTTATTGTAATTAACATTATTAACTTACCAACCAAGATTGAAGGCATATTCTTTACAAGTAATGTCTCTTTGATTTTTGTATTCGATAATTTTTCGTATTCATAAAACTCAAGTGATTTTTAATTTAATATTTGGAATTATTGCATAATACATTATGTTTGAACTGTAGTATGCCTTCAGCTGTCAGTTTGTAATTGTTTGGAGTATATATGCCCATGTTTCTGCTAAGACTTTAGACAGTACCATAACTTTTATACTGAGTCCCTCTGTAGACTTTTAATTCGAATCTCCGTGCTTGGAAGAACAATCAAGCATGTATCTATCCTTTGCATATTTAACTTGTAGTTTTTTTACATTTCAGTCTATTTATTCAGGTAGTTTCTTTGTATATATTAACTCTTTAAATCCTATTTTTTCATTTTTCATTTTCATAAAAGGAAATTTTTTGAAGCTCGATACTCGTTAGTTACTGTCAGCAGCTGTTGTGGAGCCTAGGGTCATTTATCAAAAATGAGCGACTGTGACTTTTTGTTGGGAGAATGTATCAAATATCGCAAAAAATGCACTCCGCGGCATTCTGTTCGACTCTGAAAATAAGATGTTAATGAACCAAACATAATCCAGTTACAGATTAGTAGGAATATATTTAATGCAATCCTGACATTAGAAGAAAAATAATCACTTCAGTTTTATAGTGCCAGTGCCTAAACAATAGTGATATGAGGGCATCAGGGTCAGAGGCTAAATACTAAGGATATTGAGCTAGAAATACCAAAACATTGCTTGAAATAAAAATATTCCATACAATTTTTTGATCAGTAGTTATTGACCATTATTCATTAGAGGAAATCAGTAATATCTGACCAGTGTCTGTCAGCTAAATAGCTAAGGACTGGGAAGAAAGGATGCTTTCTTGACATCTTCCTGATTTTACTATTGAATCCTGTGTCCTGCTAAAATATTTATTTTATCCATGTACCACAAAATATACATAGCTGAAATGTATCTTTTCTTTACTTATAGGTAATTAGAAGGGCTGATGGCATCTGCGTTCTTTGTACAGCTGACGGAGATCTGAGAAATTTTTACTTTGGAAAATGGAACGCGGTGAATTTTTCACCTGAAATAATCACGTTAGTGCCCAAATGCGCAGTAAGCTAAACACTGGGCATTGTGCATATGACTGTCATGAAAAAAAAAAAAAAAACGGTCATACTTCTTGCTACAGCAGATTCATTCCACTCCAAAAAGATAAAGAAGATGGTGACTCCATCTATAAATAAGGTAGGCTAACACCCAATTAGTGATCATGTCTTCAGCTTTGGCTGTGTATGATCGACATACAGGTAAGCTGTTAGCAAAATAAAATTATAAAATCTTTTCTGATGAAATTTATGTAACTAATATTGAAACTTGTTTAACAATAACCATATTTATATTTGAAGTGGAGGTTAAATTTGACATTAACTCATCACTACTATGTTGCCTATGCATTATGTTTGTTACACAGTGTTAGTTTTATAATATCTTTTGTATGATAAAAAATAATCTTCGTTATGACACCCATCAACGTGCGACCACCTTGACGTGGTAAAAGAGTTGTTGAACCAATGGAATTTGTTCCCAGGTTCGTGTTCAAGAGTCCTATATATCATTACATATTAATTTGGGTTAATTTTTGTGGAATTTGCCACTTTTGGTAAAGTTTGTTGGACCTGATAAACAGGAAAAGCTTGGACTGGGTTTATCTCTGAAGCTAATAGTGGGAACTGTGGTAGTATCATCAACTACCCAGTAATGTTTGGACCTGAGAGATATCACATCGATATCTCAAAGGCAAAACTATTCTGCAGAGCTGGACCATGGATTCTAGGGATGGTCAGGCTTTGGTGATAGGACTCTTGGGATTCTATCCAGTTTGCTCATAATATGGTTAGGGTGGGGGTGTTTGTATTCTTGTAATACTCTCAGTTCCAGCAAGCGGGTTTGGCTTACACTTGGGCCACCCTAATTGTGTTTTGCATCCCCTGTGGGGTAGGGTAGGGGGCAGACATTTGGGAGTCGGCTGCTATTGGTGTCATTGGTGGAAGAATAAACTCAATGAAAGGCTGATATTTTTTTAAGATTTCAGGTTTACTTAGTTTTTTCTTGTACGTTGATTTTTATGAGTAGCACCTAAGTATTAAATACCTCTGGGCCTCTTGATGATACCCTTTTGGCACAGATTACGACCTCTACACCCTCCTCTTGACAACCTGTGTTTGGAGAAGGCTAGGAAACCACGTAGTGCAATTACTCTTGAACCCTATGCTCTAGCATGGAACAAATGGAGAGTGACCAGAAATGTATGTGAAATAGGACCAGGAATATTTGAAACATCTTATGATAAACAGCTGACATTTAATCTGGAAGATACTAATATGACATTTTTAATGTGTACAGAGACATTGTGAAGTGTTGGCCGATAGCCTAAGATATCACATGAAGTCCAGGGAAAAGTGACAATAGAATCGGCCTCAGCAAAAGAAAGCGAAAAATTAAAAGTATTATTGCAGTATTGAAGTAGACCTCTCGGTACATGCTTTTAGGAATCACTCCAGGGGAATAATATTTGCACCCCAGCTGATGACATACTCAGAAGAGAAGCTTGTAGAAGAATTAAAAGATCAAGGTGTGATTGGAATTGAAAGGATAAGAACAAGATCAATGGAGCCTTAATTCCACTGCCAAATTTAATTATTACATTCAATTCAACCTGCTTACCTAATGTAATAAAAGCAGCATGGTTACATTTTAAGGTTGGGCAATATATCCCAAGGCCAAGTAGATGCTTTCGTTGTCAAGAATCTGTTCATATGTTAGGTTCTTGTTGGCAGAAGCTACAAGGCAAGCCTGCCCATGTGCCTAGTATGGGTTATGTTATAAAGTAGCAAAATGTATTCATTGTGGAGATAATCATCCATCCCCTTCACAAAATTGTGATGCGTTCATCATGGAAAAGGAGATACATACTTTAAGGGTAACTGAATGCATCACATTTACAGAGGCTAAACAGAAAGTTTTAAACCAGTATGTTAGACGAAGAATATCCTTTTCGAGAATTGCTGCTAACCGAAGAAGAAATGTCAATGCTTTCAGAAGTGCTTCCTTTGGTAATACAAAGGGATGATCAATGGTGACATGTACTCTTTGGAGGCTGCACCAGTAATTTCTGGCACTCCTGCCTCTGTGAAGGCTATACCAGTAATTTCAGGCACTCTTGCTGTGATTTCTGGAGCTCCTGCCACTTCTGAGACTGCATCAGTTGAGTTTGGTAATCCAGCCTTTCTGGAGGCTCTGTCAGATGCCTGGCACTACTGCCTCTCTGGATTCCGCACCAATTGTACCTGGTTTGTCGGCCTCTTTGTGGGCTGCACCAGCTGTAGCTGGGACTCCTGCCTTATTTGAGCCTGTATTAGTTGTGTCTGGTCCATGTGTCTTGCTAGAGCCTGCACCAGCTGTGACTGGTGCTTCTGATGCTTCAGATGATGCACAAATTGTATGTGACATTTGCACCTCTCCTGAGGCAATGCCAGCTTGTCTGGTGCTCCTGAGTCTGATAGTCTTTTGACAAAGATGACATCAGAGGTGCCCAACACCCATAATGCTGGGGAGGCTATGTCATCTGCAGCAGGTTCCTCCTACATGGAAACGGCAGTCATCAGCTCTGAAACGGAATTCAGCTCTTTCTGGAAAAAAAGCAGGAGCAAGGCATTAAAGTTAAATAATTGAAAAGGGGCTGTGGTGGAACTATCAGGGATTAAGAGCCAAATGGTAAGAAGTAAGTTTGCTCCTGTATGCATAGCTTTGAAGGAGACTATGATTGGTAATACTACGTGTCTGAGCCCACGAGAGTATTTAGCCTATCATTCCCCTTATACATAAACATAGAAAGCTATTGGATGTAATTTGATATATTTGTAATGACATCCCACAAGATCCTATTAGTATCCAGTGTACACAGCAAGTGATAGGTGTGCAGATCCACTTGCAAAGAAAATATACAGTATGCTCTCTATATCTACCACCCAGTGAAGTCTTTCCCAATGATGAATTTAAATTCCATGTCCAACAGCTATCATGTCCCTTTGTTATTCTGGGAGATATGAATAGTAAAAATCCTCTTTGGTGTGATATCGTTACCTGTCGAAGAGGAAGTTGCATTTTCATGTTCAAACAGGCACATTGTCAGCAATTGACTTTCCTATGCGTTGATGACTGCCTTACTGATTTCAGTTGGAGAGTGATAAATGATAGATTTACCATCAACCATTTTCCAATAGTAATGAATATAGCTTCAAATCCTCCATCTTCAAGGTTACTTATATGGAACAGTGGTAAAGCTGATTAGGAAACATTATAAGAACACAGCTCAATAGATGACTTGGCTGATGACTTTCCTCAGTAGATGATGCTCTAGATTTTTTTCAGTACAATTATATTTTCAGCTGGTCTTCAATCAATATGTAGGACTTCAGCCATATTTATCTGCTGACCAGTTCCCTGGTGGACTTGTAAATGTCAGGAAACTAATAAAACTATGATATCAGCTTTCACCAGATATCATAGACGAAAATGTGAGTATTACCATATTGAATTTCGAAAAGCAAAAGCTCATTTCTGCATGGATAGTAAAAAGGCATGAAAATAATCTTGGACAATTTTCATATCCTCGACGAAAATGTGAGTATTACTATATTGAATTTCAAAAAGCAAAAGCTCATTTCTGCATGGATAGTAAAAAAAGGCATGAAAATAATCTTGGGCAATTTTCATATCCTCACTAAATTCAATAGCACCTCTGACTTTAGTCTGGGAGAGAGTTAGCAAAATAGCAGCCATATTTACTCCTTGTCAACCTCCAGTTATCAAGATCAGTGGTAGCAGATCCCTGGTTAGTGTCAAATGAGTTGCTGATAATTTTGCTCAAAGAAGGATAATGGAACAGTTAGAAATTGATTTTAATACATCAAGAAAAGAACAGTACAGTGCACCTTTTACTATGAGGGGAATTTGAATCAGCCTTAAGAAAGTATAGTGAATCAGCTCCTGGACTGGATGTTATAACATTCAGTGATTAAGCATACCCCCAGAAATACCAGATTTTTCATATTGAGCCTTATTAACAGAATTTTTCGATATGTCTTCCCTAAGCTATGGGAGATGTTAAAATTACTCCCATTTCTGAAACCAGGGAAAGGCCCTTTCAAGACAGAATTATCATCCCATTGCACTGACATCATGTCTGTGTAAGATCATGGAAAAAATGGTGAATACTCATTTGATGTGGTACTTGGAACATGACAAATATTTGTCACCTGCTCAGTGTGGTTTTCAAAGTATGCACTCCACAACTGATGTGTTGGTTCGAATAGAATCTTTAATATATGAAGCTTTTGCTAACAAACAGCATCATGTCACGGTTTTTTTTTTTCTTGAGAAGGCATATGATGCAACATGGATATACGGCATTCTGAGGGTTCTTTATGAATGTAACCTGAGAGTCAATTTGCCTCTTTTTATCAAGGCTTTTAAAAAAAAAAAAAATAGGTTATTTCAGGTTCTGGTTGGAGCAACAATGCCAGATGTATTCAGCCAAGGAGGAGTGCACAAGGAAGTGTCGTAATTGTAACCTTGTTCGCCTTAGCAATCAGTACTGTAACCTTGTTCGCCTAAGCAGTCAGTGAGGTATCCAAAATCATTCCCCCAGATCTAACTTATACTCTTTTTGTTGAAAACCTTTTAATATCTTTTGCAGCAGCAAGGATGGCAGTGGCTGAATGCCGCCTTCATCTCTACACTTATAGTAAAGTGGGCTGAGTAAATGTTTTTATGTTCTTCTTCTTCTTCTTTTTCTTTTAACGTGCTTTTATTCCCATTTTTGTATGGGGTAAGCACGATGCCTTCTTTTGAAGGACTTTTTGATTTGGCTTTGGGGTAGACCTGTGGTCTCGATCGGCTGCCCTGCCTGACATCGCTTAGACCCCGGTGCGTTATGTTTCATGTATCATACCAGACCCAACGCCCTTTCTTCCCAGCAGCGAGAGTTATTGCGGGGTATGGCGAGAGTTCGAGACGTGTGAGATGTTTGTTATGTTTTTAGAAGGTGTTGTAGTGGCTTTGTTTTGTGTGTGTATTTAGTCTGTAACATCCATTTGCTTTTTAAGCAAACCTATCCGTTGATTACATATATAATCCCGGGATGTCTACACGGATAGCAAAGTGTCTGCTCTCTCTGATCAGCCAGCTTATGGATTGAACCCGCGCCACAGACCTCTACGAAGTCCGAAGCTGCTGCTGTAACCGACTGAGCCATCGAGGCTCATGTAAATGTTTTTATGTTATCCGCTAGTAAAACGGAAACCATACACTTTGTCATATAAGAGGAGTCCATCCTGATCCAGAACTGTTCATACATGGGGAGAGAATTCCATGTGTTGGTGAAACAAAGTTTCTTGGGTTGATTTTTTATAACAAGCTGACTTGGATCCCACATCTGAAATATATTAAGACAGAATGCTTGAAATCAAAGGATATGCTGAAAGTGTTGTCCCACACTTCCTGCAGTGCTGACTGAACTCAAATGTTGAGACTATACAGAACCTTAGTCTTTTCAACATTGACGCATGGGTGTGAATGCTTAATTCAGTTCATCATGGAGGAGTAAGATTAGCAACAGGAGCATTTAAGTCATCTTCAACTGAGAGTAGTCCTTAAACAGCATTTGTATCAGAAATGAAAGGCGTTGGCAATTTTATGAAAATCACCCCAAGCAACCACAACCATATAACCTGTCAGTTAAGCATGCCAAGGACGGAAACTTGGCCAGCCAGATTTTGGTCCCCCTGAACCTTCCAGAGGTAAAATGGTGGATGTATTTTAATTCAAGAAATGCAGAAATGTCCAGTGAGGCAATGCGGTCAACATTTTTAGATTGTTTCTCCCAGCATGATAACTCCGTAGCAGTTTTCATGGATGGCTCAAAGTCAGATGCTGTCATTGGCTATGGAGTGGCCTTCCCTGATATACAAAGAAGCGGGAGATTATCATCTGTTGTATCTATTTTTACAACAGAACTGCATGCAATTTTAAAGGCCTTAAAGGAAATTTTAACATGGAATGGAAATAGTTTTACTATTCATTGTGACTCAAGAAGCATTCTTCAGTCTTTGGAATCATTTAACTCTTTGCACCACCTGATTTTAGAGATATATGAATGGCTGTTGTTAGTGAAAAGAAGAGGCAAAGTAGTAAATTTTTGCAGGATGCCTTCCCATATTGGGGTTCTTGGGATAAGGAAGCTGATCAGTTTGCTAAGTCAGCAGTCCCTTCCTCAGAACCAAGATGTCTGCTACCATATCGTGATGTGTATCGTCTTGTAGGTCAGAAACTTGGAAACCTTTGGCAGTCTTTCTGGGAAAATATTGCAACAAATTAAAAAATGCACTGTATTACATCATCAGTGCCTCCTTGGTCACATCCCTATATTCCAAGAAGACAAGAAACGGTGTTGTGCAGACTAAGGATTGGACATACAAGACTCACTCATGAGTCCTTGATGTTAGGTGAAAACCATCCATTCTGCGAGGACTGCATTGTGCCCTTGCCTGTGCTGGTCGAATGTTCCAGTCGTGGGGATCTAAGACATGTTCCTCTCTTGGGGACGTGACAGAGATGGACATTTTGTCCTTGCTATGATTCTCGGTGAGGATTATAATATAGAACAGTTATGTATCTTTCTTAGGGAGGCAGGCCTCCTCAACAAATTTTAAATCAAATACATATGCAGTATGAATGCATATATGTGTGTATATATATATATATATATATATATATATATATATATATATATATATATATATATATATATATATATATTTCTTATATGAAACCCTTTTAAATTCGTTTATTTATTTATATTTTAGTTTCCCATTTAATGTTATTAGGGCATCAACAACCTAGATGTTGTGACACCAGTTTTAGTAACCTTAAATCAATCTTTATACCAGATATTAAGTCACAAGTACCACTAAATATCTAATTCACTTTACAGTGGGAGTATGTTAAAACCAAGGGGAATAATGCTAATGCATTTGCCATGGACAGAATTCAAAATTACATTACTGATGTTTTGTTACAGAGATGACAGTGACTTATCCATACTGTCATCAAGGAAATTTTGATTTGATTTCAGCAGAGGTAAATTATTTTAAACAATGATACTTTATTTGCATTTTCTTAATTTATCTACCAGGGGAGAAGGTTTGGACACTCATTTAAATAATTTTGAATACCTTTTAGCCAAGGATGCTCTTTGCTGGGATGGAATTGATCCTGTAATTCTAGAATAAAAAGTAGAAAATATGAAAAGTTTATGTCACACAGACAAACTGTTCCAAACAAACTTCAATTTGAAAAGTTCACTTCATTACTCAGCTCTGTTGAGCTTAAGTATCAATAGGCATCATAACCAACATCATCGTGACAGATGCTCCAGTCAATCCAGGTTATATACTTAAAATAGAAATTATCACATCTCAACCATGATAGCTAAGTGCAAAGGTTGTAACAATGGCTGTGCATGATAGTTTTGTCACTATAGTAAAACCATTCGTCGGTGGCCGAATGAGAGGCGCTCTCACATAGAATGTATCGTGTCAGGTTTAAATATTTCTGTCATTTTCCATTGAAGAGAATGCTGTGTAAAGAAATGAACGACCAGTCTGATCACTAGGTAAAGACAGATTAAGCCAGATAACCTAGCCGCCTTTGCTTCTCAATTTTGACAGCGTTTGGGCCCCAGAATATAGTAAAGTACAACTCCTTCCTTTTCAGCTAATTTCCCAGGATTACCATCACTTGCTAGCTCTCTCTCTCTCTCTCTCTCTCTCTCTCTCTCTCTCTCTCTCTCTCTCTCTCTCTCTCTCTCTCTCTCTCTCAGTTCCGTCAGTAAGAAGCAAGAACCCGTGCTGGCAGCTTAATTCTTTTTGTAATGGAGAGACTAAGACGAGCAGAAACATTCAAATCTGGCTGTGAATATAGGAAAATATTATAGCGTAGATGTGGCAGAAATGTTGCCACATCTTCCTTAAACCAGGTCGGAATGGGTAAACAGCTTGACACTTGTTCTATATTTCTAATACTGAAGACGTAAAATGAGCGAAAGAGCTGAAATTTGTTGAGTAAAAGATGATAAAGAGTAAAAAAAAAAAAAATACAGGAGATGAAGAATTGGAATCATATATGAAACTATTTTGATAACAGGGTAGGATAAGGATAATTTATTTATAATCATCTAAATGAATTATACAAATGCCCAAAATCTAGTCCAGACTCACTGATGAAAATAAATGGTACAATACGATAAAAAAGCACTACAGTAGCACCAATCTGTGGTGAGGGTTTGGGCGTGTCTAAAAACGAAAACACACGGTGCCATATCTTTAAGTTCTTTGTGGAGGCGGCCAAAGTCAAAGCTCTGTATTTCTTACTAATCCCCCAAAGGAATCATTACCCTAAAGTCAAAACCTATGTCCTGTACAGATTATCCTCCTTTCAGAGTCTGGCGGGGATGCCCACTCCAATTGTCTTGGAAAGGTTCGCTGGTATAAGTTTATTTTTCCTTTATTCAAATATTTATCATATAGTGTGATTCATTTGACTGTCATAATCACCATCATTTTTTGCAGTGAATTTAAGCTCAGCGTTTGGAATGAAGCCTTCTGCAGAGCCTGCATGCAGAATTATAAGTCGGCCACCTTTTCCTGACGGCACTTTAATTCCAGTAGCATTCTCGGATTTATTAGCTTTCCAGCATTTTCCTACAGTGTAATTTTGATTAACCCAAGTCTCATCTAGATGAATTGCATTTCGTCCGTTCTCTCTGACTTTTTGCATTTTTTCTAGGAATCTTGTTCGCAAGCACTACACGTCATATCGTTCCATCAAAAATTTCCTACCATCGAGTTTTGCGTACCGGAAACCAATTTCTTTCACAATTTTTCTTAAAGATTCTCTACCACCTTTGAATCCTGTTCTTTCCCTCATTAAAAACAACACTTTGCTAATGGTTGGAATTTCTTTCCTCTCATAAAATTTGAGAATTATCCGATGAAGCAAACTCTTGTCAAAGTCATCCAAACCAGTCACAGGTTTTGATCTTTTCCTCTTTATCTCGAAAACTGGGTCACCAAATAATTATTGCGAGTCTCATGCTTCTTTAAATATTCGTTCAACTGTAGCTTTACAGACTTTTGTTGCCTCAGCTGTACGAAGAGTTGCATTTGCAACATCAGTAATGGGTCCCCTGCTCTGTTTCTCCATTGTGAAGTATCTTAACACATTATGAATAATTTTCCTCGCCTGTCCTTGAATGACTCCCAGTGAGGAACTTTGACCATCCATGACGACAACAAAAGGCTGTATTGTCCTATAATGAGTGACAACTGCAGCTCATAATATACCCGTGCCTGCCCCGAGACACGAGGTGAGAGAAGTGCATACCAAAGCCACACTTCTTCGCTTTAAAAGGTTAATATTAATATTCATCGGGATCTGTGTACGACAATCAGGATTCAATCATTTTTGGAGCAAATTTTATTAATTTCAGTTACTAAACTGCTCCCTTTACCTCATTAAAAATTGTAATAGATTGATGTTTGGCAACGCCAGACCAGTTTCAATCCTAACCACGGTATTTAGATTTTTTCCATCTTATCACCCGAATATTTTTTTTCCATATTCAACTGACTGTTGTCTTGAAATAATCTAAACAAGAAAAAAAAAATAACATCAAAGATGGAAAAAACCATTTCATATTCAAATTTCTCTATTTATAGAAAAGTTCAGATAACAAACATCTTTTAAGCATTTAATCACACACACACACACACACACACACACACACACACACACACACACACACACGTTTGAGCGCCAACTATATTTACATCCGCTAATCCTCACCTTCACCATAAAGGACCCCAGCTTATAAGATCTGACCATTCTGAAGAGATTAACTAAGGGTTTATTGTTTCTTAACTGACAGATACAGATTTCAATACGTGACCTGAGAATCGAGATTATAGATGTGGCAACATGTATGCCATGTTTCTCAAATATGATATTGAAAAACTGTTTAAAATATTGATTGTTAACAACTGTATGCATAAAAACCATGTTTAGTAAATATTTCAGAGTAATTCCCTTCAGTTTTGTTATATAACAATGACCTATATTCCATAAAATTTTCCTTAGAATGGAAGTTTGGCAACGCACTTAAATGATTTTCGTCCCAACAAAACCCTCACGAAGGTTTGGCTTGACTATAGTATAGGCTCTGCAAGTGATGGTAGATTGTGAATTAGGTCGGCCTTGTCCCGGAACGGTCTCAAGGTTAGATTTATGGAGATGCCCTGACCATACAAACCCTTCAGTAATCCGTATGGCCAGGTCAGTCAGCGCCCACTCCCAGAGAGATTGTCAAAAAGACCTTTGGAAAGGATTGGCCCCTATGGAAATAAATGAACTCCTCTTCGTTTTTTATTTCCTTTTCTTCCCTTTGTTTAATTTCTTTCACGGAAAAATTAGAAACTCTTTCTGAGCCATGTACATTATTTTCAATTCAATTTAAAGGGAAGTAAAGATACATAGATAATATAAAACATACTCGTAAGTGAAACAATGACCGACTCTGTGCAGTTTTTTTTAGAAAACAGACTAATCTTCAGGATAAGAAAAACCAGTGACCTTTACTTGAGCAAAATTAAAAAAAACATTTTGAGATTAGCAGCTATTTTTCTAATCTTAAATCAAGTTTTAAGTACTATGGTGTCCAGGTGTTTGGTCAATACAGAAAATCTCAAACACCTAGTTTTCATATTATACAAATATACAAATAGGAATGTATACTCTGTCATCATTATGTACAATAAGAATATATATATATACGCACGCATACATATGTATGTTATGTGCCGACTAATAATTAAAATTGAAATTACAGGCCACTCAAGTGAATAAGTTTCGTATATGTCTGGAGACTTTGCATTTTGTTTTGAGCCACAAGTTTTGTCGAAAACGTTATCGTAGCATAGGAGTATCGTAGTACTTTTAAGTATTTTGCTGCAATCGCTTTAATAAGCAAAATGAAACTATTTTTTTATCGGTTCGCTGTCATACATGTGATTGGCTATTTTTGAAAAAATCTGCTTGCTAGTTTAATATTCGAATACTGCATTAACAATTTTCTGAAAATCTTTCCTTCCGAGGCTAATGTAACAATTTTCATGAAAAGATAAACTTTTTCGCATCTTTGGCATATTTCGATAACTGTACTTAATCTAATTAAGTATTGCACTGTGCTCTTTGGTTCCCAGTTAGAGCATCAGTGCATGTTTCACAGAGCAAAGATTTCTTTAATTTGTACACAATGAACCCAGCTATATATACCAACAATAATGTTGGAGCACAGTGACAGCTGACGAAAACTACGTTTATTGCCAGTACAGATGAATTTGCAATTTTACTAGAATATTTTAATATAGGCTCCGACTCTAGTGGAATGCAGTTTTCATTAAGAATATCCTGGATATCATTGTGAATCAAGATTTTTTTATATGCTACAGAAAACTGGCGAGAAGTAGGATTATTGTTGCAACCCCCATACTTCTGATTTTGCCAAAGAAAAGTTCAATATGATCTTGACTCATTTTATATGTCATTAAGAAATCTAATTTTGGGTCGTCACAACCTCGGAAAACTGCAAGGCAAACAAAAAAGATTCACAAATTATCTGTTGTCAGTACTGAGGATGGCTATCAGTTGTGTGATCAAGACAGTAAGCAACAAAATTCATGATATTTCAAAAATATAGAAAATCCTTATTTTTCTTAAATACCAATAATAACATTCCTAATATAATTCCAGATCATTAGTACTCACGATGAAAGGTAACAGACTAATTTGTAGTCTTGTGAAATCTGTGTGTACATCCGTAAGCGGCACAAGTAGCCGGCATTTTTATGAAGAGTAAAATACTAGTTGACCCGCACAACATCTAACAATAAAGCCCTGATACTAAGTCACAAACGGTCACAAACAAGTGTGATCCTATTAATCTGGGGAGTTAGAAATGTCAAAACGATTGTCAAATTTGACTTCACTTAATCCGGGTCAGAGCATCTCCATAAATCTAACCAAGGTCGCTTTCTTCTGGACAGCCCTTGGGAGGTATAAGTAGGATTTTACGACCGGATTAAAGAACCCTGACTTGAGGGATGCAGATTAATTGTAGTCGGATTATAAGTCAGAAAGAAGTTTGACATCGAAGCTAATGACAGCCAAGTTCGTAGTCATTTTGCTTTGACGAGAGAATATATCTGCTGAATAACAACAGGTGCGTTGTTTTTCGTCCGTGAAGTATCTATAAACCTTTTTCAAGATTTCCCTGGGTGAAGGGGAGAGAATGTGCTCGAGAGGTTTCCATTATACGCGGTGCTGAGTTACTGTTTCAACAACGCGGCCGTATATACACAGAGATAAAAGAATCGTATGGTTTTTGGACAATACGAGTGAAATCTTAGTCTTTCAAGCTGAATCTAACCGTAGGAGGTATTGAGAGGTCGAGAGCGAAAGACGGTGATGTAACATACAGGATGTGCAATTGAAAGATTCAAAGGGTCTTTTCCTTTTTCCCACTCTAATTTACATATATATATCCATACACACATTATATATATATATATATATATATATATATATATATATATATATATATATATATATATATATATATATATATATTGTGTGTGTGTGTATATGTGTATATATATATATACATATATATATATAATATATATATATATATATATTGTGTGTACACACACATGATATATATATACACATACATATATATATACATACATATACCTCGATCTTACGCGCTTCAAGTCTCACGAATTCAGGAACGCAAACGTTTCATTGGAACCTAACTAATTGGCATACGCAAGTTTTTCATTGACATGCGACATTTGCAAAATCCGCTAGAAACTCTGCAGAAGTGGCCATGTTTAATTTTTGAAGTAATTTAAATGTTTTCATGCTTTTATGTCTAAAATTGGTATTAAAAATTTGTATTTTTATTTTTGTACATAAATACTGTATGATACTAACATACTTTTCGTTAAATACAGTAAAATCAATCCAAATCGTAAAACAGCTATCGATGTAGACATTCTCTCTCTCTCTCTCTCTCTCTCTCTCTCTCTCTCTCTCTCTCAC
>NC_089750.1:24330052-24400052 GCF_040412425.1 Macrobrachium rosenbergii
AAGGGGGAAAAACTAAAGTACCACCAGATTTCTAAATATAGTGACAAGATTCTTAAGGGCGATTCTTAAATTTCATAAAATCACTTGTAATTACATAGAGGGAAGTAATATAAAAAGCCATCTAATTACATAGAGGGAAGTAATATAAAAAGCCATCTATCCCAAGAATTAGACCTCATATTTTCAAAATCCTGGAGACTACCATTCAGGATATGGTCTAATTCCTTTACCTTGACTTCACTTCTTATATCCCACATTTTCTTATTTCTCCTGGTGAGTTCTTGTCAGCCATTCTGGGGGCCTCACTGTCAGTTATTATTTCATATTTAGAGACCTTACAAATGTAAATGTTATTCCGATGGTAAGAAACAGTGCTATACTTACGATAAACAGATGATATTTTGGTGATTGTCTCCGACCTCCAGTAAGTTAATAACCGAAAACGACCTTTTATAATAATTCTGAACATAATTTCACTGTGGAACCTTATAATAATAGGACCATTTTTTTTATGTCTTATGTCTTCAAGGGCATCTGTGTAAACAAAACCAACAAACCTCAGAATGTTCCAGAAAAGCAGTGATTAGTGCCCCATACAATAACTGCATTGTCATTGGACCACATACAGCAATAAGGAGTCCGTGTCCCACTTTTCTGTGTGGGTCGTCACTAACCATAAATTGAAAATCTTTTCTCAACTTTGAGAAGACCAATAAAAAAGGAAAAAGCTCAGATGAAATATTACAGTCATCAAGAGGAAATTTGAGAAGTGGTGATAAGACGATAAAGGGGATAACACAGGCAGAAGAGGAAAACTGCCTTCAAGGGTTCTACAGAATTGTGCATTCTCATTATAAGGCTGAAGAAAACCACCAGAACAACTGAAAACAAATATGTTAAAAGGTTGATGGTTTTAATAAAGTTCTCTCCTTATACTATATACTATAAAAATGACAGAACAGAAGACCGGATTATACAACAGAATTCTTGCCCTGTAACAGATAAAATGAACCAGAAGGTTGTATATAAATTTGTGTTCCCATAAAGGCTGCATCCTTTATTCTAATTTAGGCCGGAATTTTAATAATTGGCAAAATGTCTGTCTGTTGTGCTCAAGTGAGAGCCATCTATACTCCTTTCAGCAAGACCTTAATGCATTACTTGATAGGAAGAAATAGAATTTTACGTCATCCTTTTAATATGGTTGAGGATTAGCCCTCTGGCTTTTGATTACCTATACTGGCTATTCGTGTCTCAGATTCATAATTGGTCCTTTAATATAAACCATTATTCATGCAAATAAGGACATAACTGCATCAAAAGGCAAAACATCTTGGGTCCTTTGTAAATGGTAAACACAATAAACTTATAGTTTTCAGAAATGTCACTCATTCCCCATGAACTTTGGTGAAATCTTGAGAAACACAATTGTCAGAAAAAAGAAGAAACATTAGAAGAATTGAAAAAGTAACCTAAGAAGGTACACACTGTTTACTGCTGGCTCCTTAATTGTTAGTGTTCATTAAAAATTACCGCTGCATCAGTAGAGTTGAGTTCATAATGTAGTTTATTTTTTCTAAATAATTCCTTTTTCTGTACGGGGAAGGTCATGTAATAATTGTCTCATATTCATTGCATCAAAGGGAGGGTAAAGGCACGTTTGGGAATATTTTAATTTTAATATAAATACACAATTTCGGATGAAGGACAAGGAAATGCAAAATACGGCCGTTAATGTCAGAATGTAACTTTTTCATTTCTTTATCTTTGTGACTGTTAGAATATCGATTATTAATTAAAACCTGGGCAGCACTGTGAAGTTCTTTATGTGTGGAGAGCCATGAAGAACAGTGTGAATGTTTTTTTGGACAAAGAGAGCGATTACACTTTTATATCTTTGTGGGCACTCACTCTCTCCATTAATGCAGAGACCCTTGTTAAGAATGAGGCCAATATAGCATACGAAGGGCTGACGAAACGTCTGCATTTCTCTTCATACATGGGGTGAATACCATCAAAACTGGAAAGCATACTTTGAAATTATAAAAAATATCAGTGTCTCACAATAAACCACAAAGATGACTTGGGAAAGGAAGCCAACAGTGTGTTAGAATCAGGAAATGCATAAAGGGGAGCCACCCTTCTCCTACCTTTTATGAGAGACTGATGTAAGTTACCTATATGGTAATATATATATTTGTGTATGTGCGTGTATGTGTTTGTATGTATAACTTAAATATACTGTATGTTAGCATTCAAGAAAGATAAGTTTGTTCACGCTTTGCACTGCATCTGGCCTATTCATGAATCATATCAGCAGCAATAGTAAATGGAAATTCTAGCCTCCCAGTAGGTACCCGTGTTTTGAATGTGTAAATGAACTCACACAAACGAACCGTATAAGAAAGAATAAAATTAACCAGAATTATGAATGAGTCACATACAATAAATTCGACAAATACTCACACATATATATATATATATATATATATATATATATATATATATATATATATATATATATATATATATATATATATATATATATATATATACATATACTGTATATATATATATGTGTATATATATATATATGTGTGTGTGTGTGTGTACACTGTACGATACATAAATACTTACTCGAACACTCAAAAGGATATTTATGTGTACACGCGTGCATGTTTTTTATTCAGATTCATTTGAATTATAAATGTCAGTGTTGCTTTGTTAGGGTTTCAGATACTTTTAATGAGTCCCCTTCAGTCATAGCGATGGGTTCGTGCTCATGAATTACATTTAATTCTCATCTGTGTTTAACTTTCGACAGAGTTTTTGAAGAGCCTTTTGTTATTCGTAATTTTATTTTGATGCTAAGGAACGCTTGTATGCTCATTTTAATAAACAGCGACTTGTATTTTTTCCTTATGGTTTTGATCTTTCTCTTCATTGATTAACGACCGAAGTAAAGAATAATGGCTACCACTGTAATGGAGAAATTAAATGAAGCTCCAAGTTGTTATTAATGCTTTCGTGAAACTGAAATAATACGTACCCATGGCATTAATGTTTTTACAGCAGTAATATAAAAACTCAGAATTTTATGTCTATTCACAAACACAATCTTACTCCCTTTCGAGCAGTTCGTTCCTTGTAATAGCAAGGTGATAATTATTATATATTTACTGCCAGATGGTTACATACCACGTCAAATAATGAACCGCCTATGCTGAGGCGGAGGGTAAACACATGTACTTCAGTGATTGACGTCACTATTTGCAGACCTTGTGGTATACAATCAAGTAAAGTCATCAATTCAAGCTGACTTTATTCCTCTTTCGGCTTGAAGAGGGATAGATGCCTGCTTGACAGACTTTGTGATATGTTTGCTTTCCAAACATGAAAATGTCTCGATTTATATCATGGACTTTTTCCGGTATGTAACATTAGACCGATCGAAATTACCAGGAAAATAAATTCTGATCTCAAATTTGATGTAAGGGAAATGCATGCAAGATTTCCCAGTAGCTTCGTATCAAGGCGACTATAGAGAAATTAATTCTCCATGATAATGCAGAACAGTCCGTCACAGTAGGGCAATTTGTTCTTTGTGTGTGTGTGTGTATATATATATATATATATATATATATATATATATATATATATATATATATATATATATATATATATATATATATATAGTTACACACACTCAAAGGGCGTGATATATTTTATCTTACCTACCTTGAAGAGGATGCAAAGAAGTCTTGGTGGTGCTGGCTGGCATTCCCCCTTGCTGAGTGTCGCATCTCTCTCTCTCTCTCTCTCTCTCTCTCTCTCTCTCTCTCTCTCTCTCTCTCTCTCTCTCTCTCAGACGCACTTATGAATTATATGAAAATCTATTTCTGAACTGATGTGTATATCAAACCCCAGAATATAAAAAAACAGACATTTATTCTGCAAGTCTAACAATAAACCAAGTAAATGAAAAATCATGCATGGTAAATGTCTAATCCCAATTACCCTATATCCAAGGAATAAAATCGTTGCAAGACATCATGAAAGGTAGGAACTAACTCCCCTTCCTACAAAAAAATACCCGAAGTCCAATAATAAGGTAGTCTGTGGTCTGTAAAAAAACAGTCACTCTGGCCCCAGTTTCATTCCCACAAGGGGCTATGTGCCAGATTAAGGTTTCACCTCACTTGAGACATGGCTCCATTGAAACATTTCTGTACAGAGGAGAAGGAACCATATCCATTAGAAATTATTGTTCCCCAATGTACAGACACAAAGAACCACATGAGATAAATGTTAAATCATAATAAAAAAAGCATAATTAAATCTGCAAAGGAAAGTCCATAAAAGTCAGTAAATTTCCAAAGTCTCTACTCACTCTCGGTGAATGGAATGATAGGAATTCCAACTCCCAGTGTGTCCAACACGTCCTTTTAGTTTGGACTGTCACCAAGGTGTAAGTAAGTTATCGCAAGCTTCTTCTCACTCAGAGATTTCGTAACTGACAAACGGATTCACATACCCGTTAAACACCCTAATACCTGATCATAACCAGACCAAAAAGTTCCATGCTATAATGATTGAAATTTCCATCATTGACACGACACTGAATCCGAGCACCCTCCAAATAATGTTCAGGTCACTGATCAATCAATTGCCGACTTCCGCAGGTGAATGAACATTGAGTGTTGAATTAATGAACAAAATACCCCCACTTGTGAGGTTTGTTAAACATTGGAAGATACAGTGTGTTGCGAGTGTGTACACCAATACATGTACACAGAGCTCGGCCCACCCATCTTTGCAAGTCGCCCTTGACCTGAAGGACACTTATTCAGTCACTATGGTGCGGTTTCATGCTCCACGTCATTTGCACTCATGGGGACTGCCTCTCCTTGAAGCAGCAAAACTGTCCACATTTAAGAACAATGACCACAACCATGAGAGCAGTGATGATCTATAACACACCCAGCACATATGGTAGGATGAATGAAAGTTTAGTTATCCACTCAAAATGTTCCATGCCCTCCATTTGCTTCAACGGCAGCAACGTAGTAACTTCCTGTACAGATGGTAGTTCCACAACCCCATGATAATTGCGGACGCGATGCATGAAGATCCTCTCTGACAAATTGTAGATTTTTCTGCTCATCAGTAGAAATTGAGAAGTGACGATCCTGTGCGCTCCGTCTACCAGCAGCGACCCTTCCAACAGGAGCGAGGTCTATGACATTATATCACTGAAACCGTTTCCAGTGGCAACACCATGTAACCCTTGGGGGCTGGTCTAAATCTTCATTGTGTAACAGTCATGTCATGAGTCAACTCGAATTCACAACCTTCTAAGATTATGTCCCTCAAGACAAAATCATTATTGTCACAAATGTATTTATTATGAACTAATGTACACCTATCCGTATAATCAATGGCTACTGACCGAAACGTATCTCCTATGTTATACATAACCTCTAGTCCCTCTAACATCACTACACTATTGTTATATGTACTAGGAAAAGGTTGTATAATATAACTATGAAAGGGTCCTTTGTGCTGGTAGGTACCTCTACTATTAACCCTCCGTCTGATAGCATACTTTCAATATTCCATAATACTTATATAAATCACCACCAGTAAAAACTATTTTGGACCCCCACTTATAAGCCCCTTTCATTAAAACTGATTCCAAAACCCTGAAAGGTAACATCTTCAGAAATACACCCCTCCGATGTCGCTATTACCACTTTTACTTGAGATTCGATCTCTGCCAACAACAATTCGGTCTCTTTCTCAACATTTAGAGTTGTAGTATGTGCTATGAAGAAAGCAATTGTCATACCTAGGTCAGACTGAACCTCCCGAATTGTGTGTAGCATTCTTACACATGCCACAATGCTTAAGAAGGCAATATTTCTTTGTGTGGCCTTACTTGTTGCAGTTAAAGCAACAAAACTGCGGTGCTTGGTTTGTAGGTTTCTTATCATTTTCCACCTTCGCACAGAAACCACCGGAAGCAAATCCTGAATCTCCCTGTGGAAAGTTCCGTTGACCACCCCCTGTGGTTTTCGGCCCCCCATTAAAAAATGTGCTATTTATTGTCACACATTTCGACATGTGCTTTCTAATCTGGGCAAAAATCAATGCCTCATCAGACGTAGGCTCTATCTGACTGTCAAAACTATTCACCACTGCGTCAGGGACGTCTTTCAAGAGCCAAGAATAATGCAACAACTTCTGAAAATTCTCTACCGCGTACCCAGCGTGAACTTCTTAATTTCTCTACCAAGTCCCCTGCAGCATCAAGTAATTGAGCTAAAATTTGCCATAGAGCTCAGTCCTTTCCTAATTTTATACAATGCTCTCATATCCCATACTAAATCCCCACACTTAACTGCCCCGTACGCAGTTCTAAGAAACCCTTTTAGGTCCTCCCAGGTCTGACATTTTCGAAACTGAAAACTACGACAGTGTCGGCCAATATCCCCCACTTCCAAAGCCAGAAAACGTTTAGCTTTATTAAATGCCTACGCCTCATCTCAGATCCTTTTTGTATTCAGTTGGTTTTGAACAGACTCCATGAAAATTTCAGCTGGCTGATGCAAAAGGCTGAATTGACGAAGCCACAGTTGTTACCTTATGAATTAAAATTTTTTATCCTCATCATCACCTGCCATTTTCCCAGATCTCTTTTTCCTATCTCTGCCCAAATAAAAAAAAAAACCTCCAAGTCGGCTCACAAACCCGGCCTGGTATTAAATGCATAAAATATTAAAAACTCATATAATATGGTCTAAAACAAGAAAAGAAACAAAAACACACAAAGATAAAATCAAAGCATTTTTATCCCCCCAATACACAAATATTCAAAACCCAATGAGAGTAAATCCCCTCTCCCATACGTGTGCCAGTAACCCAGTTAAACAGCAAAGCTCAAGGCCAATATGTGAGTCAAGGCCAAATACAAGGTCCCCCATGGAGGGAAAGAAAGAGGAGGAAAAAAAGGAAACTCCAGAATAAAATCCCTCCCCCCCCTCAACTACCCCAATATCACCCTTAGCCGTTCGCAAGTGACAAATGCTGAAGTTGCAAACCCGCACGGACACGTATCTCCAAGCAGATAAATGCTGAGGCTAAGACCCCGCTTATTGTCATCAAGCCAAGACGCTGCCCCATCGACACCTTTCTGCTCGCTGTCTCCGTGCAAAAAACCTAACTCAGCAACAAATGTACGACAGCATTACTATATAAAGCACTTTTCTCTCTCTCTCTCTCTCTCTCTCTCTCAGTATAACCCATTACATATACCAACACAATTCAACCCCACAACAATTCAGTAAGCGGAGAAAAAAAGAAAAAGGAGAGAAAAAGAGAATCTCAAAGCAACTGTAACAAAAATGATAAACACTCACTTTTTTTTATCACTTGTATCCCAGCATTGCCGCGGGTCCCCCGATCACCCAATATGCACCAAATTGTACCCACACTTCGACTAAAACCCCATAAACACATAATCACATCAAAGACTGCAATAAACCTGACACTCATCATCGGCACTTTATTTTTCCCCTTTTTCGGACACCAAGAGTACAGTAAAGTGAATCCACCCAATTGTCTATTTATTACAATGATCGTCACTGTCATATTAGGAAAAATATCAAAGGAGTTACGACGAATGCCAAAGTTTTCTTCACTTTGTTAATTGATTTTAAATTATATAATTTTTCAATGGAGAAATAGAGATAGAAAGTAATTTCTCAGATTATTTGTGGAAACCCTTTTCTGCAAGGATTCTAGAATTCGACCTCATGGCATAAATCCTATTTACTACTACTACTACTACTATTACATAGTGTAAACAAGGAGTATTGGTTGTATTTTATTGTTGCCAGAGGTTTAGACTTTTTCACGAGTAGCCGATTATCCATCGAGGAGGAGGCAAGTTAATGACGTCATAAGTTGCGTCATTATATCTTCGAAAGACATTCCTCTGATTTGCTGACGATGTCTACCAGAATTATGCAACTTTCGTAATACAGAATAAAAGTAAAAAATTAGGTAGGGATGTAAGATACCCTGTGACAAAGTGTCATCTTTGTCAGGTACGTTGATAAAATTTGATTCCGGAAATACACCGGGACACCGGCCGTGAATCTCATAGTAGATAATTTCAAATTGATAGGCTGTTACAAAAACACCATTAGGAATAAAATAGTTAGAAACAAAAAGCTGGTAGAGGGGGAAGAGGTAAGAGAGGGGGGATGTATACTTGTCAGTGTCTAGACTGTGAAGAGCGTTACTTCGGCGAAAGAGGCAAATCCTTCAAAGAACGAGGTAAACAACATTTACAAAATATAAGGCACTATAATCAGACGTCGGCAGTCGCCATGCGCTGTTGGGAAAAAGACCACAAAATACACTGGGAAAGTATGAATTTTTTGTACAGGAACACAAACAAAACGGCCAGACTGATCGTAGAGAATATTCGCTTCATAACATGGGCAGACAGTGTAATGGTAGGCAACACTGGAAACGGATTTGAAGACAGCCTATCAAGAAAAATCGTATACTCTACAATAGAAAAGAAACGCAAAAACAAGAAACCACATGGAAAATACACATCCGGAAAGAATTGCGGTCAGAGAAAGGCCATGGTCACGAGGGCGGGGCCACTTAGGAGAAGGAGGATAATCAAAGGAAGAAGGGCTTTAATCCACTACCCAACACACATGTAGATACGGCTGGACTACGTGTTCGGTAATTCAACGGTTACTTGATAATGAGGGCTGTTAGTCATGGAAAGCTTGTAACTTTTTTTTTTAATAAATATCTCCGCTAGATACCATCCAGTTTCAGTGAGGTCCTGTTAGTAATTGTATTAGTGCACAGATGAGTGTGTAAGTGATAAAGTTTATATATATATATATATATATATATATATATATATATATATATATATATATATATATATATATATATATATATATATATATATACACATTGTATTCATGTTTTACAGTTACGTAATTACTTGTAGGGGGCGTTTCATGCTCCAAAAATTATTAGAATTGATAAAAATAAAAGGTGTCCCATTCCGTAAACTATATTTGTCATTGTTTCTTGGTTCATAAAATCTCATTATGATTGTAGCTATCTCTTAAACTTTTAATTGATAAACTTATCCTTAATATTTATATTTATGTTCAAGACTCACTTTTTTCTTTTAATTTCATTCTTGGTGTCTCCACATGATCATGGTGACTGGTGTTCATAAAAAAGTATTGTGAGTAAAGTGCATGATTTTTCACAGCAGTATTAGTTCGTCTGCTTGCATTTAGAAAACGTGCTGCCCTAATTATGTATTAAACTACCATCAGAACTCAGCATCTCTTTTAAACGTGAAATCACCTTGACAACTCAGTATCAGCTGAAGGAGCTAATTGCTGTAAATGTTTCTGGATGTACGTTTTACAGTGGAATCATTGCTTATCTAATTTAGCAGAGGCGCACCCAGTGACGTATTATTCCTGTGCCCGCCTATTGCAGTGAGCAGTCAGCAAAGATTGAAGGCAGCCGCAGGACCAAGGCCGTCATTCGTTAGGGGTTGTATCACACAGTTTAATGCATATCCGGTATATGGGTCCTTAATTGGAAGGTAAACAAAAACCAAATCCATTTGCGTGAAATGCATCACATAATTCAATGATTTAATTGTAAGCAAAACGTGTGATTTATCTCGTAAAATGGACAGTTGGATAGGATTGCGTTCAGGTGGAATCTTATTTTCAACTTAATAACGTAACAGAAAGCGAAGAAAAGTCAGTCAGAATGATTTAGGTATTGATTCTACAATACTTATAACCGACGTTTTATTCATAACGCTATACTGACGACGCGTAAATGAAACTAAAGTTTTTAATCTTTTTCATTAAAAGCCATGATAAAATGAAGTATTTTTTGGATCTTATTACAGGATTATTAAATTCGAATTTTTTTTCGGAATCTAATGAAGAGTGACATGAACCGTTGAAATAAAACTAGAGTACAGTATTACTAGTTTCGAACGATGGTATGGCGTTTTAAGAGAAGAGTACGGACTCTGCTGAAATTAGATATTGTCTTTCAAATTCCTTAATTAAAAACCGCTAACTTGAAAAAAAAAAAATTTTTCGCTACGGACTCGTTCTTACACGGTCTTGATACTGATTTCTTCTCAGAAATTCCAAGTCGAAATAGTGAAATATGTTGATTTATGAATTGTAGGTAAGACTTTGGTTTTCAGTTGTAGGCTACCGAAACAAATGTTCCAAATAAACCAGCAAACATGTAGCACGTGTATCGATATGAACTAGGACTTTTTAAGTTCAGTTTGAGATGTGTAGTCGACACTTTAGTTCACAAATCCGAAAAATGGCCCGGAGAAAAATATCGGAAATTTTACATTTTAACTGCGGCTGCAGCAGTCATTATCTCTGCGGATGTAGAACAGAATTTCGAAGCATTCATATTTCAAAATGTTTACGGGTATGCCAGCTCTGGAAAAAATGTAGACAGATACACATTTGAATAAAATTTGAGACAGAATTTAAATGGGAGATGATATAAGCACAGTAAATTAAATCAGGTAGTTCAGAATATGAAAATAACTCAACAGTACATGCTCAGAGTTCTGAAAATAAGATTTTCAATGAAGATCGGTCAGTAGCAGCTTACTGTACAGTATAAGAAAACAGTTCCCCACCCTAGAGACGTTGAAAAGATATAATCCGTGTCAGCAGCTGTTAAATCTCCAGAAAAGGATCAGATGAAAGTGATGACCCGGTAATGTTGAAAATACATTCTTGTCACTTGAAAATTTTAGTTAATGAAATGTGGAATAAGCAATGCTACTTTAACATTTTCTTTCAGGCTAGGACATTAGTTTGATAGTTTTTTTTTTTTTTTTTTTTTTTTTTACTAACAAAAGGTACTATGTAAAATAACTGGCATTTGGAAAAGTAAGTTTGGGAATTAATCCTTGAAAGAAGGGACAGTTCATTGCGTGGTAGGCCCATGTATTAAATGATAGGGAATGTAGCCACATAAAACAGAATGATGAATTTTGTCAAAGAAATGAAAATTTTATTACTTGCTCTAATTAGAGTATTAAGTTTTACAACTAAAAGCGTTGATTATAACTAAAGTAGCAAAATCAAACGTGAACAAGCCAAAAATTTTAGTTTTCATGCCTTCTTAGCTTGCCGATAAGTGAAGGAAAGGGCACGTTTTAATCCCGTAGATTTGATAACAGGTCATTTAAAAAGAAGGGTAACTATGTACTGCATTAGCAAAAAAAAAAAAAAATATTGAATAGTTTGGAAATGCAGTTTTAACAACACGAGAAACAGTTATCAGTGTAGAGTCAACTGTGAAACCCATTCATAAGGTGTTTGTTATTTGCAGTAATAACAGTATTGACCCATTAATGTGAATTAACTTATTATAATAAAGGAACTGAAATAAGCTATTTTGAAAGTCGATCACTTCAAAAAAGGACAATACTGTAATTGTCACGTGATATTTACCTAATAATTACTTTAATTATTTCTTTAGTAGGTTTCTTTAGTACAACACTGGCCAAATAGAGTAATCTACTTTCATAATTTTAATGGAAATTTTAAAATTAAACAATAATGTTACATTAGCATTTGAAATGCTGAGGTGGTTTGTGGAGATTCACTCCAACACTTTAAATGGAAAGTAGTGTCAGAGATAAAAACGGCCCAAATATAAACCTGCCTTTTCCCTCCGTCACTTGTTAGATTAAAGAAGGTATTTGGAATCAATATGTGATACATTGAAAGTGAGCGAAGAAAATTCGGCGGAGTAGATTTAACGTACTTAGAAATCTTATTTGCCCTAGAGAGGAGTGAACTGCCCATTTCTTTTAGATTAAAAAATTTCTAGGCATTTCTGTATCCAGACCTCTGGACCTCATACTCGCTTATTGTGTAGATCAAGTATGAGGTAATAAAGCCAGTCTTCTGTGTATATAGAAGATACAGAGGAAGCTGTAAATAAATATAGTGAAACAGGAAATGAGTCATGCTGATTTGAAGGAAAAGGTGTTTATGTTTGTAAATTATGTTATTAGAACTTTTTGCTTTGAAAAAGAACGTATTTTTTCTGTCACTATATTCAGCACATTGGGCTTAACTGAAATCCAGTACTATTTAGAGTTTGGAAATAGTAATGGATTCCAGTTTGGAATTTTAGCCTTTATCGAAGGCCCTCTAGTTTTTATAGAGGGCAAATTCTATCGAGTGAATATTTATTTGATTACTATAAACTTGCTTTGAGTAATTTCCTTAGTTTTTCTACTGGATAAGTGTTAAAATGTACTAATAATCTTATTTTAATTCTTATATAAAATTATAATTCTTATAAGTTAGGTGGAAAATTTCTAAAACGAAAGAGAAAAATAAATTTATCAAATCCCCCGTATTTAGAAAATGGTCTTAGATTGCCACTTACCTAAACGTACCTTATCTCCCGTTAGAATAATTCCAGCCACGGGCACAGAATTAGAGGCCAGAATCTATTTTTACGGTCTTAAGTAGGGTACAGTTAGGACCGTCAAACCCTATTAGGGTCCACTAACGCTGATGTACAGTACATCCCTCTTCCCGATGTTATGTATGGCATGGGGAGGAACTCATTTCCCTGACCTGATTCTACAGTATTCGATCTCTACAGATTTCACCATGTTTCCGCCTACGTCCATACAATCTCTACAAAGTTCATAACACTTTCGCTTGCACATGTTGGGTTCATTATGAAAAATGTGGCTAAATTATGTATTATGATAAGTAACTGTAGCAGACCTTATATAAAATTATATAAAACTGTTATCTGCTCTGTAGTCTTTAAGAAGTTCGGCATTCTGCTGGTGATCCGTTATAAGTAATGAAGCGTTATCGGTTGTTTGTTTTATTGTATACCCACCGTATGTGACACAACTTAAATAGTTTTTTAATTGTATATACTACTTTTGAGATTTGGAGCCGTTAATTTTGCGTTGCTTAATTCTTATAATATTAGTGCTTCCATTTCAGTTCTCATGGTTTTGTTATACACCAGTTACAGTGTACGAAAGGGGTGAAAATATTTTCAAGTACTATACATTAACAAACGCATCACATGTTTGCGTAGTTTTTGGGGACTTATAGAATACTGAACTGGGCTGTGTATTTCTCATTCTTCGTGGAATCTTTTACGAAGATAAATGATTTACCTATGCAATTGCTTCTTTCAATATGTTTTACCTTTTACCCGGTATAGTGATTTGGCATATTTTGTAGAGACTGGGAAAAGTGTAATCATAACATAATTCCATAAAGCTTACAGCACACAGTTTAAACGTAAATTAATTTTATTTTGAATTGACTTTGTGTATACATATATATATAATATTTGTAATAATATATATATATATATATATATATATATATATATATATATATATATATATATATATATATATATATATATATAATTACGTATTTTGAGAGGCACTGGAGTTTACTTTGATATATTCAATAGAACCTTCCAGTATAACCCTCGAAATACCGTAACCAGAGAAATAAAAAGAGTAGATAATACTGTACGTGGTAGGTCGCCAAGTGAGAATTCTGCTCGTTAAGATTTACTTTATTTAAAAGCACAGTGGTAAATCAGAGGTGAGAGATCTCACTAAAATGAAATTGTACTGTAAATCAGTGAATGGGAGATTAGTACATCAAATAATTCGAAGGTGTATATAAATGGACCATATACAAGAGGTCTTTAAATTTTAGGTAACAATGTAATTATATCAGCCTGGTAGGGCTGATTTCTCTTGGCAAATCAGGATGACAGATTGACAGGAGAAACGTCTATTTGGTAAAGACACTGACAACACTCCTGGAAGTGGAATAATTCCAGGTGAGACTAATAAGATAACATCTCTCTTAGGACGAGTTAATACACAAGTAAAATGGATTGCATTACTCTAATCATTTCTAACGAGGGAATGACGTTACTCTATGCACTTCTAGCAAGGAAAACACACTGGCACTGATAGATACACTGTTGCAAAGTCAAGGGAAAAGGGATTGAAGTAAATTATGAATTGTGAGAGAGAGATATTGAGTTAGGGAAAAAGCTACACCAGCTTAGAACTAACCCCCGAATCCTAGGATGTACCATACTGTGCTTCTTTGTGATGCCTAGATAGAGGATTCTGTAGGTGAGGTAGATCTTAACCATCTTGTGACGACGTCTGGCTCAAAGATTAAAGTCCTCCAAGTGTATAGGGAGGTGAGGGCCAAGCCTGGCCCATGGCTCAATGCTCAAATGGGCAGGGCCTTCGGCAAACACAAGCAGACTAACTGGCGACCTCTGTCATCTTGCCCTTTTTATGGCAGAAAATGTGCCACAGGTATGGCTTACGCTGACGACCTGAACGTGTACTTGCAGATTAGGGGGAAAGATTCTTCGCCAATACATTTTGAAAGATGATGGGTGTTTAATTAGGTTTGGGCTTAGCAAGAAGGGAACAGTAATCTTTTCCAGATGTATACCCTGGCCACTCATTAAGTCCTAACCCTTGGAAGGGAAACAGCAATACTGGTGGCTATACCTAAGGAAATAAGCGATGCGGTGGCGTAAATTCATAAAATATATATATATATATATAAAAAAAAATATATATATATATATATATATATATATATATATATATATATATATATATATATGACTTTTTATCACATCACCGTGATTCTTATACAGTCAGTAAGCTACAAACGTCCTTTAATATCCAATTCGCTCTACCTCAGAAATAATATATTTTCATGTATGTTACCGAAGGGGAATTTTTTTAGTTGATAATAAGTTCGTCGTCCCGTGGGCTCGAACCAGTGAAGGACAAAAACTCAGGACTACAGTGGACGCATTAACCCACACGGCCACAAGTGAGGTATAAGTGGATATCGGCTCTCCTGTACAAATCCCCCGTCGAACTCAGGTGTTTGTATTTGGAGACGATATCCACCCACCTCTGCCATGTTGACCGTGTAATGCGTTTGTCGCACGCAGCCATATTATGACTGTTTATCACATCACCGTGATTCATATACAGTCAGTAAGCTACAAACGTCCTTTAATATCCAATTCGCTCTCTTCGGAAATAATATACTTTCATATATGTTACCGAAGGGCAATTTTTTTTAGTTGATAATAAGTTCGTTGTCCCGTGGGCTCGAACCAGCGAAGGACAAGAACTCAGGACTACAGTGGACGCATTAACCCACGCGGCCACAAGTGAGGTATAAGTGGATATCGGCTCCCCTGTACAAATCCCCCGTTAAACTCAGGTGTTTGTATTTGGTGACGATATCCACCCACCTATGCCATGTTGACTGTGTAATGCGTTTGTCGCACGCAGCCATATTATGACTTTTATCACATCACTGTGATTCATATATATATATATATATATATATATATATATATATATATATATATATATATATATATATAATCGGGAAAGTGTTGACTTCTAGCAAGACGGATACGTAGAACAAATAGGACGACGAAAAGGAGGTGATACATATTCAGCTTTATTTACAGCCAACGTTTCAAAGCATGGCTTCATCATCAGGGCTAAAATACAAAAATAACAACAATTAAAATCAATACAAAGGACTCAGTAAAATCATTAACGTTAAAATATAGATATTAAAACCGAAACATAAAAGTTAAAACCAACCTAACGCCTCAAGAAAAGAAAACTGAGTGACCAAGAAGGGCACCAAAAGGACGAAGAGAACTCTTAAGCAATAAACAGAGTGGCAGAAGAAGACTGACTATTCAAAGATGGAACCAGTTGTTTGATGGTTAACGACTCGAGGATATGGAGAGAAGTTTCATCAGCAGCTTGCTCTAAGATTTCAAAATCGTCATAGCAAATATAAGCTTTGCATTGTTTAGAATGTTCCCTTATGTTAGAAAACTCCTTCTTACTCAATGTACACCCTGTTCTATGGCTAACGCCACGATGAGAGTCAACTCGCACTTTCAGCATTCTTTTGGTGGATCCGACGTAAGTCCCGAGATTACATCTCGGGCAAGTATACTTATAGACCACCAAAGAACGCATAAGGTTAGGAACAGTGTCTTTAAATCTAAAAAGAGAGCCAATTGTTCTTGGATTACTTAGAACAGGTTTGGGATTGATACAGTAAAAGTATTTCTTTAAAATCTGCCTCAGCGTAGTTAAAAATTTTTCATCGTTCGTAAAAGGCAAGGAAACATAAAAATCAAGTTTAGGTACTGTAGGTACAGGAATTTTTGGTTGAAATTTATTATTCAAGAATTTTTTGAGATATTTCTCAAATAAAAGTTTAGGGTAGCAGTTATTCTGAAAGTATTTTCTAAGGAACTCAACCTCATTATGAAAAGAGAGCCAGTCTGAGGAGAGAGAAAAAGGCTCTGTGCAGTAACGTTAAAATACTATTAAGCTTAAAACTGTAAAAACATGAACTATAAAAATTTGAACCAAGACCAGTATACGTTTGTTTCGGAAGACAGAAGTGGAGAAGTGCTGGTTGGATCTGGTAATTAACACATCAAGGAAAGGAAGGCACTCATTGTTTTCATGTTCTATGGTAAATGTAATACTAGGATGGAGATTGTTAGCGAATTCTAAAAATTGTTTAGCAGCCCATTTACTTTTAAAAAGTAGAAAAGTATCATCAACATACCGTTTATAATATAAAGGGCGAAATGAGGATGAACAGTGGCTAAAAAGCATTTCCTCCAAATGACTGAGTCCTTTGTATTGATTTTAATTGTTGTTATTTTTGTATTTTAGCCCTGATGATGAAGCCATGCTTTGAAACGTTGGCTGTAAATAAAGCTGAATATGTATCACCTCCTTTTCGTCGTCCTATTTGTTCTATATATATATATATATATATATATATATATATATATATATATATATATATATATATATATATATATATATATATATCATGTTTCGACAGCATTGTAAATTGTCCCATTGTAACTTTATTTTTAACCAGAAACATTATCATACTCAGTAATTCATTTTATATCACTAATAGAAATAAATAGCTTATGCTCACGAATGTAAGGGAACTTCTTGTTAACAATTATTCACAAATACCGTTTAACAGCGAATTCACTCTACCTTGGGAATATCTTATACCAAGGGGAATTATAATTGATAAGTACATCTGACTTTTGATTGATAAGTGTTTCTTCGCTGGCTAGGATTCGAACCATGGCATGGTTTAGAAACAGTAAGAAATGTGACTTGGATAATCCGGCTATCGAGTGAAGTATGAGCTGACATTGACGGTTGTACATATGATGTCAGATGTCGTGTTCTGTACTTTTGAATTTATACCAACCCATTTCCACCATGATAACTGATTGCTAAGCTTGTAATACTTGGTTCGTTATGAATTTTTTGTCCTTTATACACGTGTGACTTTTAATTCGCAAATAATAAACCACAACTATAGTTCAATATTGAATTCACCATACATTTGCAATAACTTTCACCTTAGGGGAATTTTAATTTACAAGTGCATCTGGCCCGGTAAGAATTTGATTCATTGCGTTCTTCAGAAGCAACGATAAGGAGCGACTTTGCTCCGAGCTTAGAATGTTACTAAGATTGTTTTAGGACCTGTAAGTGGTGGAGTTATTATTGAATACCTCTTAGATACTTCTTGAATACCTTGATTTTTGTAACTACAAAAAGTCTTACTTAAAAATTTGATTAAGCTTCAGACACTTGAAATTTTTTTGCATTGTAAAGATAACTTGAATCTATTTCAGTTACCTGTTTTGCTGGTGTAGTGTTTTATTTACTGCCATCTCCTTCTGTTGTCTTTATACACTATTCATTAAATTTTTCTTTTAATCAGTTGAAATCTACAGAAGTTATATTGTATGTGGAAATTATTAACATTTGTGGAGTTTTAAAGCTATCTTTAATCTTCCTAAATTTTTCATTTTGCACGTTTTTATATTACTAGACGTCTTTAGAGAAACTGAAGTGATTATACATCTCATACAAGCGCCTTAAAGCTGTTTGTAGTTTTCATGAGTAATAATGTGCATTATGTATTTTTCATTGTATTGTTTTATTTTTATGGTGATTGGTCTATATTTACCGTGTGAACAATTTACCATCTTGGCAGAAAAGAGATAATCATATGCAACTTTTTTGTTAAAGGAACATTACATGAGTTCATACTTCAGAATCAGTCTGTAATTATTAATAAAGTATTTTTAATTAGCCAGAGCAGTAAGAAAACAATCAAATCTATTAGCTACAGTTTTAAAGAATGCTTAATTAGCCCTTAATGATCATTACTGCCATAACTGTAGTAGTTTGAGGTAATTCAGAGTTCTATGTGATTGCTCTAACACCTTATGAATCATTGATCATATTGATTCCTGAATTATTGGATGCTTATTCATTTTATTGAGTTCACTGATGTCTATTAAATACTCGTATGCACGTTTCATGGAATATCTCAATGTTTCTTAATGTTTTATTTTGATTTAAGAAAGCATTTCTTTTCGTCATTTCTTGCACCAAGAAAAACGCTAAAATTCAGTGATTTTAACATTTTTCATTTATTTACCATCTGGTTTAGCCACCCCATTTTTTACTTTTTGGTACATCTTTGTCTTTCTTAATTAGGTATCCTTGTTAGTGAATTCTTGTCTTTTACTGTATAATTTTAGAGAGTAAAATTATATATTTCTTACTTTTTTAACGTATTTTTTCTTACTTTAAATATTACCTCTGTTACCATGGATGTCAGTATAATGATTTCACATTTCTTATCAAAACAGTTTTTAAGTTGTTAAAAGAGTGAAATGATGTTCATATTTTCAGCCTTGAAAGTGCAACTGAGATGTGTTGTGAGACGCTGGCATAAGGCATATTTATGATGTGTACTATTCTTTCTCTCGTTACACCAAAGATATGTATGTGTTACAGAGAAAGTATTCAAATTAAAGATGCATGAAAAAAAAGGCATGAAAACACGTAAACTTACAGTAGGTGACCCAGATATGGACCGTTGGACTAAAACCAGGGGGTGAATCTGTGCCGGTCATCAACAGCTAAAGTCAGCAGTTTAGAGCATAGGACAGAGTTGATAATCTCTCGCCAGTAAAGCCATTAGGAGAGGTCAGAAGGCAGATCTTGACACCTCTCTGTATGGATACGCATGAAGATTACCAAGACCGTTGATCTGAAAGTGTGAGAAGTGAATGATGAATGAAGAGATGGTGAATAATGAAAATGAGTGAAATAAACCCTGGGAAATGAAATGAAGCCGATGAGAGAGGCAGTGAATAAGGCCCTACCATACACATCCTGAACCATGACATCACGGTTGATACCAGAAAACGAACACCAGCATTAGAGGAGAGAAGAAGAATGGAAGTAGAGACAGGGTTGCATTTACAGTGAGACAAAAAGCAGTTAGTGTTGCACGGAGTGAAAAGGTGAAGCCCAAATCTCTGTAATCTGAACTTAGATTTTTTGCTCTCTCAAAGTATTTAATTTATTAAGTATTTGTGTCAAAAACTACTTCCCAAAGCAGCAGTTGACCCAAGTGGAAAATTTTTATACTAAGTACAGGGGCTGTAAAGAAAAAACCCTTAATGATTCAAAGTACAGGGGCTATAAAGGAAATACCCTTAATGATTCATATGTAAAACAAGCTGTTAGATATTTTACAAAAAAATAATTTTGTACTGTGATTTGTAGTAATTACATATTTTCACTATGTTTTTGTTCTGAACAATGTTTTTTACATACTTAAGTAGCTTGTTGACATGCTTTATTGTTATGTGTGACCCCATATTGCTTTCTTGTGTAAGTTGTTTTCTGAAAACTGTTTTGTACCCTGAGGATGACTTTGGAATAAAAGTTGTAAGTCTTGGTACCTCCTTTTATTTTACTCGCTTCTGTCAAAATCATGCTCTTCAAATTAGTGATATAATGCTCCTCCCTCTTTCCTCCTATACCTATGTACAAAATAGAACGGACGCAATTACAACCTCCTGGCTGGACCACTGCATCATGTCCCCACAACTTCATGATTCTGTTTTGACCTGCAACATTTGCTACAATCTTGCAAGGGGCTGTGATCACATTCCCTTACAGGTGTCATTCAGTACCCCATCCCTCCGTAACATGAACCCCCTAACTGATTGCCCACCTGTTGTTAACTGGGATTTCAAAAACCAATAGAAAACCAGATCCTTTAGGGAAACCACAGAAACCAGACTGTGGTCAATACTTCAGCCGGCAGACGCCTTACTGTGCACTAACCCAAAATGTAGAAATAACCTTCACAGGAGAGATTAGAAAGAATTCTGTTCAAATATAATTTCCGCCATGCTTGCAGGGATACCTCTAGATCTCGTCAAGGCAACTCTTGTAATATACCTGGATGGAATGACTTGGTTAAAGATCTTTATGCACATTCACGAGGAATGTTTTTACTGTGGAGGCAAAATGGTAGCCCGAGGGAAGGACACTTTGCACTGCTAATGAGGCAGGCATGAGCGCAGTTCAAACTTGCCCTTAAGTGCTGCAGACTGAATGAAAAGCAACTAAGAGCTGATGCAATGTCTAGAAAAATAGAATCTGGCAATTACCCTTGTCTTTGGAAAGACATTCAATTCCTTAATCCCACAACTAAAAAGCTATCACAGAGAGTAGGAGATACCGTCAGTGACAAGGCTATCGTGAGAATGTGGGGTTATCACTTCAGCACTCTCCTGAATTGCATAAACAATCAAGACTCCCGAAGGGATGTAGATAACCTCCTTACTGATAACATTGTTTCACTTTGCCGATTGTATAATGCCAGGTAACATCAGCGATGTTACCCACCTAATAATAAATCGCCTGGCTGCAGTGGTCTACCTGCTAAAGCTGTCAAATTCTGCCATCCGATAATTTACATTTTGCTAGCTGCTCTATTCAGTGTGTGCATAATTCACTGCAGTTTCGCTCAAAGATGCAGTTGACCCTGGCAATTATCGCATGATTGCAACTACTACAGTTGCAGCGAAGATACTTGAGTCGGTTCGTCTAGTGAGACTTCTCCCCTTTCTACACACTACTGACAACCAGTTCGACTTTAAAGCAAACCACTCAACTGACACCTGCATCTGCATCCTGAAAGAATTGCTGAACTATTACCTATCATCAGCCTCTCCTGTTTTCCTATGTTTTGTGGATGTGAGAAAAGCATTTGACAGAGTAAAGTACCTGAAGCTGCACAAACGAGGCACACCTCTATATCTGATTAGCAATCTGTGTTGTTGGTTCTCCACACAGCAGTTGTGTCTCAAATGGGGTAATGTATTATCATACACCTTTGGCTCCCTAAACCGGCTCCGACAAGGGGGCACTCTCTCTCC
This sequence comes from Macrobrachium rosenbergii, assembly GCF_040412425.1. Classification (NCBI taxonomy): domain Eukaryota; kingdom Metazoa; phylum Arthropoda; class Malacostraca; order Decapoda; family Palaemonidae; genus Macrobrachium; species Macrobrachium rosenbergii. Next base: position 24,351,572 of record NC_089750.1, read on the forward strand.
ATATCTGTTTAACTCTTACACAGATGCCCTGAATGTCAAACTGAACTCACTCCCAATCGGATGCACTATCAACGAAACAACAATATGCAACCTCTGTTATGCCGACGATATGGTTCTGATTTCCCCATCAGTGCAAGGTCTCCAGCGACTTATCGACACTTTCCGCCAATATGCAGAGGAATTTGATATCCTATACAAGGAAACCAAGACCCATTGTATGTCGCTGCTCCGGAGATCGCTAAAGCTTATTGCAGAACCACAAATTTTCCTTGGAAATCATCGTCTGGAATTCGTGCATGAATTTCCTTATTTGGGCCACATTATCACGGACGATCTAAAAGATAGGGTAGACATAGAACAGAGGCGTTGTAAACTATGTGCAACTGGCAACATGATTGCAAGGAGGTTTGCATTTGTCACCAAGACACGAAACTGCTGCTCTTTCACTCGTACTGCCACAGTATATATGGGTGTTCCCTTTGGATGAACTATACCCGGGAGACCAAGAGGCGTATCGCTGTTGTTTACAGTGACATTCTGAGACACCTCACAAACACTCATCGCCATCACTCCGCCACGCAGATGTTCATAGAAACCACCTGGATAATTTAAAAATCATTGTTAGGCGAACAATGTTCAGTCTGATCGCCCGACTGAGATACAGCAGAAAATCACTCATACAAAGCATCCTAAGCAGTGAGGAGAGAAAATCTAAATTGTGGGAAAGATGGATAATGAGGTATCTGTTCTTTAAATGACTTATTCTCTATTTTTGCAATTATGAAGTGTCATCTCCGGGATCTGTCGTTATTATTATTATTATTATTATTATTATTATTATTATTATTATTATTATTATTATTATTATTATTATTATTGTATTTCTACATTTCTTGTTATTATTGGTATTTTCATTTTTTATTATTACTGTGATTAATATCATTGAAGAGTTTTGCTATTTTCAATTTTTGTATTTAGTCTTCTGGACCTGACTTCTGTAGCCACCTAAGGTCCCTAGTAGGAAATTAATCATCTTCAATCAGTATTTTTAATTGTTATAATTTTTAATATTTTTTTATTGTTATTCTCCATATAATCTCTGTCATTACCATTATTATGATTCTATTTTTTCTACTTCTCCAGCAGCTGTGTTGATACTGCCAATTATTATTTTTATATATCATGCTATCTTATGTATCTAGATTGTGTGTATTGTATTTTTATATTCCATGTATGTGGCCCTGAGCTGAAATAAAGGATAATATATATATTTTCATAATGTTGCCTTGTAATATGTATATCATCCTATAGTTTTGATATATTTACTCTTCTGTTTATCATGTGTTATGTGTAAAAATAATAATTGTTGAAATATATGTAGTGTAGTGTCAGATCTCAAAAGAGTTAGTGATTTAGATAACAGCATAATTTAGAATTAATAATACATTTTTAATAGTAACTTAGTATATGAGAAACATGTGTCGTAGCGAAGGGTTTGTTTCGCTTCAGTTGTCATTGCGAAAAATAAAGCGCTGGCAGGTCGAGATAACAGTCACTGCTCCGTTCTGGAAACCAACTTGGGTTTTTCGTTTTGTTTTTAAAACATGCCAGTCATAACTGGCCAGTTGCAGTCTGTTTTCAAGTCATGTTAAGATTTCTGTAAAAGCTTTGTCCCATATGAGAAGAAGGTGAATGATCTCACAATGTTACATACATTGCTCTGATCACATATTGTTCTGATTGCATCCCATATGATTTTTTTTTTCAAATCACGTATGCCCTTTTGAGAGTAAGAGTACATGTCTCGATCAGTTACGTCATGTTTTGTAAGAGTACAGTTCAAAACGTTTTGCTTCTTTCTTCTAGAACTTTCTCTCATATCTCATTCCCAAAATGCCCCAATGACATCATATGATTGTTTCATTTCCTACTGGAATCCTAAAACCTGTTCATTCTGATTTCAAAGACCGATCAGTATAGCTCTCTCTCTCTCTCTCTCTCTCTCTCTCTCTCTCTCTCTCTCTCTCTCTTCAAAAGAGAGTAATTTTAATATAATATATATGTGGTCACTGGTATTAATCTTAGCTTTTGAGATCTCAACATAGGAAAAGTGATTTGGTAATGGCGCCTTTTAAAAAAAGTGTTTAGTGAATTTAAAGCAGCTGCGTGATTTTGCAAAGGTTTCCACAAGCTCGTGTAAGGTAAAATGAATTTTACTTATTGTTACCATGGTATGAAAAGGTATATTAAGAGAATTTTTGCCCAAGTGAAATTATTATTGATAAATCTTTTGTGTATTTTTGTATGTTCTTGTGTTTGCAGTCTTTTGATTTTTCACATTTTATATATTAGTGATTGTGATTTAACATTTATTTACATAGCATTTTAAATATTTATTGATAATTTAACATTGCATACTGATTTAATTTTCATTTAAGATTTTCTTTTCAAATTTTGAATAATTCTTGACAGTTTAAATTTTGCCTGATTAACTTAATTTCTGGATACATGAAAGTTTTGTAAATTAGTGTTGTTTAATAGTTTAACTCTAAGAATTAATTAAATTTTTGTGTTGTTTCCAAGTAATAGTAAATTTTCAGATTGTGAATTCTAATTATAAATTTTGATTTTAACAATAAATTTTTGTATTTGAAATTTTTAGAAACAGTGTTTCATTTATTGACCACCGATGAATAGGATTAATTGTGTGCATAAGGCAAGGTGATAAGCATGTTTTGTTCCTTTAGTTTTGGTGAAGTGAATTAAGACCTGGGAAACATTTAAAGTTGTTTGATGGAGTGATGCCATTTTTCTCTAGTAAATTTCTTGTTTAATTGTTGATACCTCACACTTGTTTTAATAAACTTAGTTTGATTTTTCACTTGGTTAATAGAGTCTTTTGAGGGATCACTGTTATCTTTAGAGTACTAAGTCGTAATTTTTATTGTTATGAGAGTTCAGGTATCTGGTTGAAGTGAGGTAAATTTTCGAATTCTGTGATTAGTTGTGTAGTAACCAGACACTTGGTATGCTTTATGACAATAGAATTTGGTGCCCAGACCCGGGAACAAAACAAAATATCACTCTGGTTTATGGTGTATACTGGTGGTGATAGGGATATATTTTGATAGGAGAGTGACCACATAGTTATATTTGCATTGTGTTGTGAAGTGTTTAGTTGAGTAACTTAAGAGAAAATGGCTCTGTTTGATGTTCAGAAGTTTTTAGCAGCTCTTTCCATCCAAGAGTTATCTGAATCCAACCTGGCCAAGGCACAGTGGACTGCTTTAGTAATGGCATGTGGGGGTAATGTGTCTAGTGGTATGATTAAGATGCAAATCAGATGTATTGCAATCCAAGCATTGATGGACTCTGGTAAAATGGATGAGGAGTTAGGAGAGGTACAAGAATTGTTGAATGCAGCTGAGGTAGAATTATAGATAAACAAGAGCAAAAGAAAGAGAAAAGTTATGCAGAAGCAGAGCTTAGACTAGACGTATAGAAGCAGAAGAAAGTTTGATTAAGCTGAAGATACAGGCTAAAAGAGAAAGAGAAGACAGAGAGAAAAGAGAAAGAAAAGGAAGAGAAGAAGAAAAAGCAGCAGAAGAAGAAAGAGAAAGAGCAAGAGAGGAAAGAGAAAAAGCAAGACATGAAAGGGAGATGGAACTAATAAAAGCTCGATCCACATTACCTTTAACACCATCTAACCCTACCCAAGGTAATTCAGACCCTATATTTGATGTAGTAAGAGTGCAGAAGTTAATTCCAAAGTTTACAGAAGAAGCTCTACATGAGTTTTTTGATCACTTTGAAAAAGTGGCTTCAGGTATGGGATGGCCAGAAGATAAATGGTCTGTCTTGTTACAGAGTGTTCTCATTGGTAAAGGAAGAAGTGCCTATTTAACCCTATCAGCTGATCAGTGCAAAGAGTAAAAGATACTTGAACGTAGTGTGCTACAAGTTTACCAGATGACCCCTGAATATTATAATGAAAGATTCAGATCTCTGAGAAAGGATGACAAGATGACTTTTTTGGATTATGCCTACAAAGTAAGAAGATGTTTCAAACAATGGTTAGAGGCTGCTAAAGTTAAATCTATGGACGAACTTGAGGAGTTAGTAGTCCAAGAGCAATATCTTAGAGGAATTCCTGAACACATAAGAGCCTATTTAAGAGAGAGAGAGGTTAAGAAACTTGACAAAGCTGCTGCACTGAGTGAAGATTTTAAAACAATTTGTAGCAAAAGGAATTATAATGTCAAGTACCAGAACCAACAACGCACAGGTTTTAGGTCTCATCCAAATTTCAGGAACATTACTATTGGGAATCCTTCTAGTGGCAATGCCAGTACAAAGCCAGGTAATACCATTCAGCAATCGAATGTTAAATCCTCATCATCCAGTTTCTCAAGACATATACAGAAGACTAATGTTGTCTGCTTCAAGTGTGGAGTAGGAGGACACTACAGTCGAGGTTGTTATCAGACACAACAGTAGACCAAACCAGTTGATCAAGTGGTTAAAGGTAACCAGGTGAAACAAACTATGTAGAGCAGTGTGGGGAAGACTAAGACAGTTGGGAAGACTGAGACTAAACAAGCTGAGTGTTTAGCAACCAATGGGAATGTAACCTCAAGTAATGAGTGGCTGAGCAGCTTGGAGGCTTTTAAGCCATATATCTATGAAGGTACGCTGACAGCTCAAGGAGATAGTGTGCAGGTACCAGTCAAGGTATTACATGATACGGGGAGTAACCATAGTGTGGTAGTTCGTGGTGCTCACCCACAGTTGGAGAAGAATCTCACTGGAGATCAGTTATTTTGAAGGGTATAGGAGGAGAAGAGGTAACTCCTATATGTCGCTTGCACCTGTTGTGTGAATTGGTGACAGGGAATGTTGAATTTGCTGTAAAGGACTCACTAACTGTTGAAGGTTTGCATGTTTTACTGGGTAGTGAAGTAGGTGGTGTACCATTTGTTTCTTGTCCTATAGTGACAGACAAACCATTGAGGATTAGTCCTATGGTAGATTTAGGGAAGAAAAACCCCCACCTGTCTCCAAGTTGTGTAACTACCAGGAGTATGAAGAGAACTACGTCTGCAAGTGAAGAAACTGAGGATTTACCTGTACCAGAAGGATCAAGTGAAAGATCTTTGAGCTTAGAAGAGCTGTTCCAGGAAAGTGAAGTTTCCTCTAGTGTTAGTAATGAAGAGAATTACCCAAGAAGATGAGGAGCCTGTTGTTACTGGAGAGACTCAGGGTAGTCAGAGTGTTCCTGAAGATAGTAGTGGAACTACAGTAACAGAGTTAGCAAATAATGAGAGTTCAGCCCTTGAAGTTGGTCAAGTGACTAGAGAGAAGGTAATGGAACTGCAGAAGAAGTATACAACGTTGGCTGATTTGTTCTTCAGAGTTGGTGATCAAGAAGAGATGTAACAAACTCATACCTGTCATTATTTAAAGGAAGGACTGCTAATGAGGAAGCATTGACCTGCAGTCATACCAGGAAATGCTGAATGGGGTTAATATCATCAAATTTTGGTTCCATATCCATTGAGGAAGCAAGTGGTAGCGGTAGCACACAAATCTTGACATATGGGAATCAGGAAGACTGTTGAGAAGATTATGAAGTATTTTTTCTGGCCTGGACTTCACAAGGATGTTGGCAGGTTTTGTAGAGAGTGACACACATGCCAGATAGCTGGAAAACCGAATGAAACCATTCAGAAAGCCCCCCTACAACCCATAGAAGTTAGAGGAGAACCCTTTAGCAAGGCGATTATAGATGTGGGTGGGGCACTTCCGAAAACAAAGAAAGGAAATGAATATCTGTTAACATTAATGTGTCCAGTGACAAGGTATACTGAGGCGATTCCTGTAAGAAGTATAAGTGCAAAGGTAATTGCTGAGAAGTAGGTGGAGTTTTTCTCCAAGTCTGTAATACCAGAAATTGTGCAAAGTGATAGAAGAACGAACTTTACTTAAAAATTGTTCCAGGATATGATGAACTTGTTAAGAGTGAAACAACAGTTATCAACTGCTCATCATCCAGAGACTCAAGGAGCCTTGGAAAGATTCCACCAGACTTTGAAAAGTATGTTAACAAAGTATTGTTATGAATCAGGAAGAGAATGGGATACAGGTTTACCCTTGATGTTGTTTGAAGTTAGGATTGCTTATCAAGAGAGTATGGGATGTTCACCAAATGAAATGATTTTTGGTCGAGATGTGAGAGGTCGATTGAAGATTCTTGCAGAGAATTGGGAAGAAAATCAAGAGGAAATCCAAGGAGAATATGTGAAGAATTTGAGGAAAGGGTTAAGAGAAATGAGCAAATTCTCTCTAGAAAATTTGAAAATAAGTCAAGAGAAAATGAAAAGGAGATATGATGCTAAGACTAAGCTAAGAAGTTTTAGTGTAGGACTGCAAGTTGTATTGTTCTTACCAGTGAAAAGATTTCCCCTTACCAATAAATTTCAAGGTCCCAGTAGGATAATAGAGAAGTTAAGTGATCAAACTTATGTGATTGAAACACCAGGAAGAAGGAAACAACAGAGGAAGATACATGTGAATCTTTTGAAACCTTACTTCTCAGAGACTAAAAATGAAACATTGTCAACAACACAGACAACTTCATCTACAGAGGACGATGATGGCAATTTTGTCAATAACACAGACAACTTCGTCTACAGAGGACGATGATGGCTACAAATTGGGAGCTGAAAGCAAGATGAGCAATTCTTCCATATTGGAAAATTTTGAGGATAAACTAAAACATCTGAGTGTTGAGCAAAGTAGTGAATTAAGTGAGGTGATTTGAAGTTTCCCTGAAATTTTTGCAGATGTACCTAGGCGTACCGATCTGACAAAGCATGAGATAAAGATCAGAGAAGATGGAAAACCTTTTAAACAGAGAGCATTTGGCTTGTCACCTTTTCTTCGAGATGTTTTGAAGAAAGAAGTGGAATATTTGTTGCAGCATGGATTAGCAGAACCCAGTTCAAGTCATTACAGCTCTCCTTGTGTGTTAGTGAAGAAACCAGATTGCTCATTTAGGATGTGTACTGATTATAGGAAACTGAATTCTATAAGAGTGGGTGACTTTTATCCCTTGCCTCTTATTGATCAATTACTTGATAATATTGGGCAAGCCAAGTTTGTTTCCAAGGTAGACTTTAGATGAGAATGCTAAATTGCTGTCAGCTTTCATTACTCCTTTTGGACTGTATCAATACACTGTTTTGCCGTTTGGTCTGATGGATGCACCTGCAACATTCCAACGAGTGATGAACCAATTGCTAGGATCTATGGAAGGAGTGGGTGTATACCTTGATGACATTGTGATTTATTCTAATACATGTGAAAATTTTAAGGAAAGTGTTCAAGAAACTACGGGAAGCAAGACTAACAATCAACTTACAAAAAAGTGAATTTGGAAAGGCAACTGTTCAGTATCTAGGATTTGAAGTTGGAAAAGGCCTTCTTGCTCCTGTTGACGTTAATGTAGAAGGTATCCATAAGGCTATCCCCCCTCCTATGAGGAAACAGCTACAAAGATTTTTGGGCATGGCTGGATTTTGTCAATTCTGTCCAAATTTCTCAGCCGTAGTAGCTCCCTTAACTGACTTAACCAGTCCGAAGACAAAGTTTGTTTGGACTGCAGAATGTCAAGAATCATTTGAGAATGTTAAAGCCATATTAACTTCAAAACCAGTTCTTCAAGCTCCAGACTTCAATAAGAAGTTTGTAATACTAGTTGATGCATCCGACCATGGAATTAGAGCTGTTCTACTTCAAGAAAATGACAACAGTATTATGCATCCAGTGTGTTTCATGTCTTCAAAGTTGAAAAAGCATCAGAAAACTTACCCAGCAATCAAAAAAGAAATGTTAGCATTAATCACAGCATTGAAAAAGTTTTGAAGTGTATGTGAACCGACCTAGGAATGAAGAAATTTTAGTATTGTCTGACCACAACCCTATCTCATTCATCAATAAGATGAAAAATAACAATCAGAGACTGACCAGGTGGTCTTTATGCCTGCAACCACATAATGTAAAAGTGGAACACATCTCAGGAAAAGATAATGGCCAAACCAGATTATTTATCCCGTTGTGAATCGATGGATTCAAACCCGGGATAACTAATCTTCTGGGGGGAGGAATTTCATGATGTTGCCTTATCATGTGTTATGTGTAATAATAATAATTGTTGAAATATCATATGTAGTGTAGTGTTAATCTCAAAAGAGTTAGTGATTTAGATAACTTAACAGTGGAATTTAGAATTAATAATACTTTTTAATAGCAACGTAGTATATTAGAAACGTGTGTCGTAGCGAAAGGTTTGTTTCGCTTCAGTCGTCATTGCGAAAGATAAAGTGCTGACAGGTTGAGAAAACAATCACAGCTCCGTTCTGGAAACCAACTTGGGTTTTTCGTTTTGTTTTTAAAACATGCCAGTTATAATTGGCCAGTTGCAGTCTGTTTTCAAGTCATGTTAAGATTTCTGTAAAAACTTTGTCCCATACGAGAAGAAGATGAATGATTACGCAATGTTACTTACATTGCTCTGATCACGTATTGTTCTGATTGCATCCCATATGATTTTCTTTTGTTCGATTCATGTATGCCCTTTTGAGAGTAAGAGTACATGTCTCGATCAATTACGTCATGTTTTGTAAGATTGCTGTTCAAAACGTTTTGCTTCCTTCTCCTAGAAATTTCTCTCGTGTCTCATTCCCAAAATGCCTTAATGCCATCATATGATTGTTTCATTTCCTACTGGAAACCTAAAATCTGTTCATTCTGATTTCAGAGACTGATCAGTTTAGTTTCTCTCTCTCTCTTCAAAAGAGAGTAATTTTAATATAATATATATGTGGTCATTGGTATTAATCTTAGCTTTTGAGATCTGAGCATAGGTAATGGATCCTAATAGCCTTATAAAAAAAAGTGTGTTTAGAGAATTTAAAGCAGCTGCGTGATTTTGCAAAGGTTTCCACAAGCTCGTGTAAGGTAAAGTGAATTTTTCTTACTATTGTCATGGTTTGATAAGATATATTAAGAGAATTTTTGCCTAAGTGAAATTATTATTGATAAATCTTTTGTGTATTTTTGTGTTCTTGTGTTTGCAATCTCTTGATTTTTCACATTTCATATATTGGTGATTTGTGATATTTATTTACCTAGCATTTTTAATATTTGTTGATAATTTAACATTGCGTACTTGATTTAATTTTAATTTATTAAGATTTTCTTTTAAAATCTTGAATAATTCTTGATAGTTTAAATTTTGCTTGATTAATTTAATTTATGGATAAATGAAAGTTTTGTGATTTAGCTTTGTTTGATAATTTAACTGTAAGAATTAATTAAATTTTTTTGTTTTCGAGAAATAGTAAATTTTCAGATTGTGAATTCTAATTATAAATTTCGAATTTAACAATAAAGTTTTGTATTTGAAATCTTTAGAAACAGTGTTTCATTTATTGACCACCAATGAATAGGATTAATTGTGTGCATAAGGCAAGGTAATAAACATGTTTTGTTGCTTTAGCTTCGGTGAAGTGAATTAAGATCAGGGAAACATTTAAAGTTGTTTCATGGAGTGATGCCCTTTTTCTCTAGTATTTTTCTTGTTTAATTGTTGATACCTCACACTTGTTTTAATAAACTTAGTTTGATTTTTCACTAGATTAATAGTTTTTTAAGAGATCACTGTTATCTTTAGAGTACTAAGTCGTAATTTTTATTGTTATGAGAGTTCAAGTATCTGGCTAAAGTGAGGTAAATTTTCGAATTTGTGAATAGTTGTGTAATAGCCAGGTATTTGGTACACATCGTGATAATATAATAAATGTAAATTATACCTAAATGCATGCACACACACACACATACACACACATACACATTTAAGTACGAAATCTTTGATGTAATACGTTACCGTTACTGGCGAATTCGTGTTAAAAAATAGTTACATCTTTATCTTACCTAGTGTCTTATAACAGGTAGGGAAGAAATTCGTAGAGAGTGTGCAATTTTCCCTCTTAAGATATCGCATGATGGAAACTTTGGCGGCTCTGTAATATTTGCTTGGGATCGATAATTTTAAAGGCTATCAATCATACCTACTTTCTGTCAATTTCTGTTATTTGAACGGTGTGGAAATATTTCTTGATGCGGTAGTCAATAGCTAAAAATGAACGGCATACTTTTTTCCTCAGAATTTAACCATAAACTTGTCGTTTTCGCACGCAGGCGCCAAAGAACAAAAAGCCTGAGATAATAACATTTTATTAGTATGTGTCCTGTGTGCGCAATATTATATCCTTTTACAATGTCTTGGCCATTTGTTACAGTAAATGTAGATAACCTGAAGACTGAGAAAATATTATTTGAATAGGAATTTGCATGTTTAGATAACATGGAAGATAAAACATAGTCATTGAATAAGGATTTACTTGTGTAGGCAGTTTGGCTTTTAATCTTAGGAATATCTGAATAGCGCTATTGTGTACTAAATTTTATTTATTACGTACAATTATCATTGTAATTTATTTTATCTATATTTATGCGATGTAGTTTCCCCTTGATATTAAAGCAAGAATTTTCCGCTCTCTCTCTCTCTCTCTCTCTCTCTCTCTCTCTCTCTCTCTCTCTCTCTCTCTCTCTCTCTCTGCGATTAAATTCCTACGATATCATCAGATTACAGATATCTGTTGAGAGTATGTGCAGTCTTCTTCTGGTGTAAAATAGCCATGGCGACAATCTTGGAATGGCAGTAAGCATTTCTCTACTCTAAATTATGACGCACAAGTTTGACGGTTTACGATTTTTAACGTATATATTCCAATTCTTTAATAATGGTAAAACAAAAGGAGAATGAACTATAGGCTGTTGAAATATCACACCGTCAGACCTCAGTTCCATCAAGTGATAAATGCAATAACTCAAAATCATCGGTATTCCATAATTTAAGGGTAGCCGGCGCCGTTCTTTCAAGCCTTGAATCATATCATATCTGATAATAGATGGAGACATCTCATTTTCCCTTATGAAAGCGTTATCAGCCTCTGCGGAGAGCACGTAGTCTTTCCTAATGATGAGATTAGCAGAGGAACTCGAGGGCCATATAATTTGACCAGAGATGATTGCTGGTTCCAGGTGCAATAGTAACCATAGTAATCCACTTGCTCCTCATCCCTCAAGGCAAATTCGGTGACTGAAGGGTTACTAAACCACTGATAAATGCAGCATTATGAACATGCGAATCTCTCATCAAAGCGTTTATGTTGGCTTTATGTACGGGTATCAAATGCCCTCTGGATATTCTAGCCAAGATGGATCACATAAGAACATGTGAATTTTAATGTAAATCTCTTGTAACACCTTAATAGTAAAAACCTATAAAAAAAAAAACTCGTCCATAGAATCAGGTCTTATAACTATTTAGTGACACCTTTCTCTCTAAATTAAATGCTGGGAACAGATAATGTTAGTTAATTAGACTGAGATACGGACCGGTTAGGAGAACCAGAGATTAAAAAAAAAATTTAAATCCACGTCTAGTGGCAACTTGGGAAAAAATGCAAGAGTGGAGATACCTACAAGTTTATAAAAGCGTTAATATATATATATATATATATATATATATATATATATATATATATATATATATATATATATATATATATATATATATATATATATATATATATATATATATGTCTGTATACTGTATTTATGTATATATGTACTTTATATTATATATACAAGTATATATGTACATATATATATATGTTTGTGTGCGTGCGTGTGTGTATACGCATATTAAATTCATTTTATAAAAGTATTTGTTGTAGAAATATATATGCATTTATGATATGCCTGCCTGTTGAGGTGCAGTTTGGCAGAAACTTACTCAACACATTGGAATATCTCCTCAAAAGTACCAAATCATTGGTTACCAACATCTTATTTAGAAATATAGACATAAAAAAGATTTTGTCTTCGTGTAATTAAAAACTTATAATTTTATGTTTCAAAAGCAAAAGGGCGCCAGTAGTTACAGTTATAATATAGTATATTAGAAATATTATTAGTGAGGTTGAGATAAAAGCGCTATCCTTATAATTATCCTGGTATCCTTGTTGAGTAATTAAATTTCAACGGATAATCATAAGTTCATAGTTATTCACATATCAAGTAAGACCAAGATGAACTGGTCTTATGTGGTTGTCCACATAACTGAGGATATGCACAATACCTTAGAACGGAAATATGTAAGATTATTTCTGTTGCATTGATCAAGTATAAATAACTTTTTCATTTTTGGAAATAATTTACTTATCTTTTGGGTCAAAGTTTTAGTTACCATTTTGAGGATATAATGTCATGGACAGCTTCATTCCAATAACGTGTTGATAACAGCCTTGACAGCGTCTGATGTGAATTATTCATACTGAATTTTCAGAATTGAATTCAGAACTGGTAGCATAATAGTTGAGCATATATCGGTAACTTTGTCACAGATTTAGATTTGGAAACCAATAGTTAACCGTCAATTGGACTCGCTTTTTTTATGTATATTGTATTTATTTTGGAAGTTCAGTGCCTAACAATGCCGCGCTCTTCAAAAACTCAAGTTTTGGCAACTGATTTATTCTAATCAATGTATTTTTCACCTAGGCAGTTGCCGGCTGGAGTAGGTTTGTTATAGAATTCTTTACCAATAGGCATCTACAAGGGAAATGCTTTTTGTTACATCCTATTCTTTAGTGAGTTACGGAAAGATGGGTTTGAACGGCCTCCTAATTTTCCAGGGAACTCAAAAAAAAAAAAAAAAAAAAAAAAAAAAATGAAGGTATATTCTGCCTGTCACGTAATTGTAAAATATAATATTTTTACCTTGAAATGGAAGAAAATCTTGACTGAGGTTTATATAGGAAGGTCTTTAAAAATGAAGTTGACTTCAAGATTAGGAACTGGACACGAAAATATTAGTTTATTAAAAAAAAATAGCTTTAGTGAGAACTCCATACGGTAAAAAGTCCTTAGTGGATATGTTGCTATGTCGCCTGGAAGAAGCTGGAAATGCCAGTAGAAGAAAATGTTAAGATAATTTCAGTTCATAAAGATTTTGAGCAAGAAGGTAAAGTAGAAAATGAAAATTGTGATGAGAAGGCAAAATCTTACCGTAATGAGTTGCTCTATTGTTTTAAGCTGAAGAAGATGATAGAAATTTCCGTAAAGGCGTATTAATTCATAACGATTAGGAATTTTGGCATGGTAGTTGGAAAGTTCTTGTTTCGAGGCAAAACAGATTTTACGGAGTGACTGCTTACCCGAACAATAGAGTCTGCTCACCAAGAATCATTTTATATAGCATTGATACGCAACCAGATATTCTTAGAGTGTAACCAGGAGGCAGCATTGTATAGCATAAAAATATTGAATTAGCCACATGAAACTGTAAAGGTCTTTAAAGACATAATTCATTAAACGTATCTTAAAACTGGACGATTTATTAACATATTTTTTAGGACATAGGAGGTTGAGTTTTATGTTCCTAATGATTCATGACTATGACAGTCCCGGCAAAACCATCAGCCGTACGCATTAGTGTTGGAAGGATATAGGTCCGAGTCATGTTACAGAGGACCGATTGTTAGGCCATTGTAACTTGTCTCGGCTGCAGGAGAATTAATTTAATTTTCTTTTTTTAATAGCGACTGTCCAATACCCAGCCATTACGGGCTGGGTGTAGGTTATAGGAATCGGCAACTTTATAGTTCAGCCAGGGTAAAATGTATAATGCCAGTCATTCCACAAAATGTAGCAGTAAGACCCTTCTACTCTCTTAGTCACCAGATAAATTTTCTGTTCTGACCACCGTCATTTAAGCTGTTGAGTTTCCTATCAGTATACTTCGGGATGTGCAGTTGAAACGCTGTTAATGTGTAAAAAACAAAATCATGTCTAAGATATTTTCGTAAATATACAGTATCTGTATCCTGCTCAAGCAGTAGACCTCCTCGACTGTAATCAGAAGTTTTTGGGTTGATACTAAAATTGAAGTTTCCAAATTTCGTTAAGGACAGAGCAGATAAAATAAACAAGCAAGCAAATGGTAAAAAGCAAAAGTATCGATCAAGTAAGTACCTAGTTACAAGTCTGACTACTTCAGTGAGCCGAAGTAGCATTTCGAGCGTCTTTGGACGATTCATTCATCGTACAAGAGAGCATCGGTTCCTAAGTTTGGAACCATAGGCTGGTGAGAGCGGCGCAAATGGAATCATGTATATTCTTAATGTCTTGCAGATTAAAAAAAAAAATCTGAAAAGATACCCTGATGTGAAACTTTTTCAATTTTGTATTAAAAATCAGTAAAGGGGAGTGGCGTGTTGGCACATTAAAAAATTGAAATTTCTCAAACATAAAAAAAAAATCACACCAATGTGGAGCTAGTATTCCAGAAGAGTATTTTCAAGTCTCATTAATTTATTTTTGGTCATCTAGGAATATTGCCATAAGGAAAATTAATCCCCTGATGTTCCTGACTTTTACCTTTCGTTTATCGCTCCAAATTTTCTCATGTTAATAACTGTTGTAATAACTGTTTATCCTTACAAATTGCTAAAGCGTGTTTGAAACCACTGTTATTAACGAAATTACTAATTTCCCATTTAGTGAGTGTTACAACAACTCATTATCTCTACAAACTGCCATTCTATCACCTCTCATTTAATTGAGTTAATAACAACTTTAAGTATTAAAAAAAATTGTATTTCTGCTGTCGGTAATTAATAAACAAACTTAGCAATAGATGTAGCACCTGTAGCTCAGGCGCTTTGATATCCTTGGGGAGTTTCGTTTCCCCTTGTTTCACTTTAATATCATTGGGGAGTTTCGTTTCCTTTTGTTTCACTTTAATATATTTGGGGAGTTTCGTTTCTTCTTGTTTCACTTTAATATCCTTGGGGAGTTTCGTTTCCTCTTGTTTCACTTTAATATCCTTGCGGAGTTTCGTTTCCTCTTGTTTCACTTTAATATCCTTGGGGAGTTTCGTTTCCTCTTGTTTCACTTTAATATCCTTGGGGAGTTTCGTTTCCTCTGGTTTCACTTTAATATCATTGGGGAGTTTCGTTTCCTCTTGTTTCACTTTAATATCCTTGGGGAGTTTCGTCTCCTCGTTTCGTAGGCGATGAGTGAACATTTAAAACTACCATTGTCAACTGTCACCGACCAACTTGTGACTTAAATGTTCTCTTTATTTATTATGTACTTTAATGTTGTGTGTATATACTTTTTAGTATACTGTTTTATACGTTATGTATTGTCCACTCACTATTCTGGAAATACGGTTAGTGAATTTTCGTGGATTCTAAATAAGTGGTAATGTATGTATTTGCAGAATCCCTCTCTTTGATACGCCATATTTCACCTGACAAGCACTCCGCTATACGTGACGATTGCTAATAGTTAACTGCATATGGTTGGCCGTTTTGGTACTATGCCTGCTGTGGATTCCTAGGCAACACGTTACTTGGCCGACTGAACTCCGTGAAAGTGCAGATGCTACCTATTGCTGATTTTTTATGATTGCTTTATGTTTGCTCCATGCGACTTGTCATCTTTAATCGTTCTGACTAAATGTATTGCTCTGCCCAATTATGATTAATAGCTTATCATTCATATTGTACGTGATTACTTACATGGACATATGATATACATTTGCATAAATATAAGTATATCTTTATATTTCATTTTTCTAATTGACATCCAGTTTTTTTAGCCTATTTCAATGGCCCATCAAGAGCCATGGGAAAATGGCCTATCAAAAGCCAAGGGAAAATCTCTAACTCGTCACAAAAAATCTTGACATCTGCTAACTTCAGCCCATACGGTAATGGTTTCTACAATCAAGAGTGAACCGGGTAACGACATGCTCGTTGGCGAGCTACAGTATATGTATCATAAACATGGTACAGACAAGTATGGTACAGTTATATATGGATGTGTAGCCAACGGAAAAGAATAAAATACATGGCGAGACTTCAAACAAAAACGTCAACGGATGACTTTGAAGTTCTGGAAAGTTGCCCATGAATCTTGAAAATCCAAAGTGAAAACTTCTCAACAATCAAGTCTCATCCTAGCATCTCGGCTATTGTATCTCTCGATGAAGCTGCTCTCTCACAAATGCCTAGTGCAAGTGACATAAGCAGGAATATTAGGAATTGGAGACAGAAGATTTCAGGTTTTCCATCCGTGCCATCTGGAAGGACGGGATATGCAATACCGCCAGAATTTACGGCCGTAGATTCTGGTAAAACTTTTCTTCGATACTATTCGGGTATTAAAAGATGAGGATCGCATTTCGATATTTGCATCTGATGCTGGTATACAAGATTTGAAACTGTTAAAAAATTGGGCAAATGAAAGTACTTTTAAAGTGGCTTCAGAAATTTATTTTCAGCTTTTTACCATTCATACGCAAAAAGATAAAATGAGCATTCCCTGTGTCTGCATTTTTACCAAAAAAAGCTGAATTAACATACAGAACATATGATAAAATTAGTGAACTTTAAGTGAAGGACCTGAAAATATAACGACTGATTTTGAAAAGGCTTAAATAATGGCTGTTTTCCCCAATCTTTCTCTTAATGGGTGTTTCTCTCATTTTTCACAGTCATTATATATTAAAGTGGTTAACCTTTGTTTTAGACTAAGAATACCACAACAAAGCAAGTTTTCTCTGAAAATGCAACATTTTTCTGCCATTGCCTTAGTGTTCAGCCATGATGTTACTGAGGTTTTTGAAGAACGCTCAGGTGATGATACGATACCGCAGGAATTTTTAACTTATTTCGAATCTACATACATCGGAATTGAGAGAGGAAGGCGGAATAACAGACGAAGAGCTGCACCCACGTGTCCAGTCAGTTTTTGGAACGTCTATAGCCGCGTTGTAGATTCTTTATCCTGCACTAACAGCAACGTGGAAGCATTTCATAATGTCTTGAATAAACATGTAAGTAACTCCCACTCCAACATCTTGAGATTAAAATTGATGCACTCAAAGATGAGGAACGCCTAACAACAGTTAAGGTAATTCAATTTGAACGAGGTGATTCACTTCCAGAAAAGAAGTACAAAGACTTGAATGCCAACCTAGAAAATATAGTCCTAAACTATAGTACTTATGATGATAAAATGAAATATTTACGTTCTGTTGCGTATATGCATATTTTTTAATGAACAAGTCCCATTTTAATTTTTTTTTTATTGCTTGTGGTTATAAACTGTGCTCTTTACAGTGTCATTTTTAACATGTTTATTTTGAAATAAACTATTGTATTTGTATTTTGTTTTCTTGTCACACATATATTTGTTAACTATTATTAATTAATAATGCAATATTTCTAGATGGGCAATTTTCCCAGTGGCAATAGTTCTAGCGCTGCCACCGTCATTATGAATACCACATTCTTACCTTTTTTTGTTGATATATAATTTCTCTTTTGTTCACTTATTCGGCAGTTTTAGCCAGTGCGGCACAGAAATAGTTTGAGTATTTTTTAATAATAATAATTTTGTTTAGTTTATAATAGATTGTTTAAGGTCATATTATGACAAGATGATATACATTTGTAGAAGATTTGGTAATCACTTTTTTCATATTACTACAGTATTATTATTCAGGGGATGAACCCTGATCATATGGAAGAAGCCCACAAGGGCCATTGACTTTAAATTCAAGCTTCTAAAGAATATGGTATTCTTTAGAAAGAAGAGGATGTAAAGAGTAGTACATAAAGAAGAGATCACCCATTTAAAAAGAAAAAATATTTTAACAAATTAATAAATAGATAAAAATGTTAGTAAATTATTGAAATGCAAAAAGAATTGTATTAGGGTAGTAATGCATCGCATCTTCTTTTGGACTTTTGAAGTTCCGGTTGCACGACATTCTCAGGGAGTGTGCCACAGTCCAACGGTGTGAGGAATAAAGGACCCCTGGAACTGAGAAGTTCTACAGCGAGGCAGGTTTACTGCATATTGGTGCTGCTGTTCAGCTAATCTGGTTGCTGCTGGCAGGAAAAAGGGATCAGGGATCAGTTGTGAATGTGCAAGATTTTTGTTAAAATCTTACCACCACGAACCACTCTCTCTAAAAGAGGTAAATCTCTGGCAGAAGCGGACATCCACACCGGAGAACAGTATTGTAGGAAGGGAAGGACAAATGACCTTAAACAGGTTGCATTGATTTTATCACTGTGGTAGATATATGAGACCTTATGTACAGTGCCTAACTTCCTTGCGTCATTTGCTGGCACTTAATTACTTTAATTAAATGGGTCTCCAAAGTAAGATGTGAGTCAAAAGTTACACTTGGAATAGTTGAAGTTTCAGACTCATTCAGCAGTCCCATCCACTCAGGGGGGTGTTCTCATTGGACGGGTTGGTATCGTTCTCGGCTAGCACTCTGTTGGTCTCGCGTTCGATTCTCCGACTGGCCAATGAAGAATTAGAGAAATTTATTTCTGGTGATAGAAATTCATTTCTCGGTATAATGTGGTTCGGATTCCACAATAAGCTGTAGGTCCCGTTGCTAGGTAACCAGTTGGTTCTTAGCCACGTAAAATAAATCCAATCCTTCGGGCCAGCCCTAGGAGAGCTGTTAATCAGCTCAGTGGTCTGGTTAAACTAAGGTATACTTAACTTTTTTTTCACTCAAGGGGGTCAGGGGTTGGAGGGTTGGAAAATCTGTACGAGATCTGTTAATCAACAGTGTTAACATTTTCCTGGAGTTCAACCTCATACCCCACCTCGCACGTATTCGACACAGACTCTTTCAAGAAACAATAATCAGTTTATATTGATGATAGATTTTACATGCAACAGTTCCCCCCGCCCCCCAAAGAAAAGAAACATACTTTTGAATGTATTAATTGTGTATGGTATAATAGAGAAGGTAGTCCATCTGCAACTACAATCCTTTCTCGTGAAGATTAAATAAAACTCCTAATGGGTCGTTTCAAAAGTAATGACAAGGAAAAATATTTCAAAGCCCATATGTTCAGTATAGGATTATTACTAATTGTAAACACATAAATTCCTTTTAAGTGGTTATTGTGGGCATGGATTCAATATATTTGTTTTTTAACTTTCCTAAACTTTAGTTTGTACATCTATTTACAGTCATAAAATGTTGAATGAAAACAATAACTTTTAGGGTGATTTATGGTTTAAGATGACTTTTCCCCAGGATTAATGGCTGTCAATGAAACTTGTCCTCACAATTCATCATTCCGAAGATATAGTTTGAGACTATTAAAAGGGGCAATATCATTATCGATTTGTGGACGTCAAAGCTTTGAAGGTTATATTCAGGTATCCAAATGAAGGTTGCTTCAGCTTTTTCACCAGATTAAAAAGGTTTATCAGGAATTTGGTGGGCTGATGAGCAAAGGAATAAGTTATTTTATTGGTATTAACCGAATCCTTGTGGTTTTAGTGTTTTTTTGGTTATTTAAAATTTAGTAACATATTCCAGTATAATGTTTGGTGCTTGTTAGCTACTTTATGATCCTCTACTCCAGTTATTAAAACAGCATGTTAAATCTTATACATTTCAAGTATGTCATTCCCGCTTTTCCTTGTAGGCAGATTGATACGCATGTAATTTATTGAAACGCTCAGTGATCAGTTTTATGATCAAAATAGTACAATTTCATTATGCTACAGTTAAGTTTTCCTTTCTTTCTGCCATTAAGGAATCTATTCATTTGCTTACCTCTGGGAAGATGGTAGAAATTCGTGTTATCGATGGGAACTGCATATTAAACTTTCAGTAATTTATTTTGCCAGGTATGTCGAAATTTTCTGGTAAATTTACTGACGATTGACATGAGACTATATCAGTACTTCGGATTACTCGGGAAATGAGTTTCTTCCAGCAGAATGACTTTTATCTTCAGAAAATGAAAGCCGATTGATATTCTCAGAATGGTAATTATGAGTGTCCACTGTAAAGCTTAGCTGTCCACATTTCTGTGTTGCTGATGCAGCGCATACGAAACTAGACGATTCATCACTCGACCGAGAAATAGATTTTCATGGTAAAAGAAAAGGACGGTGATGGTAGCCTTCATGCCTACATGAAGCAATTATTAGAACGAAAAAGCAAACTGAACCAGCTTAGTCGTATGACAGTTTGCTTACAACAGTGATTTTAGTTTCAAAACCATAACACATCTGTCTTTCATTCCTCTAAGTTGTTTATTTTATTTTTTGCATTTCAGTACTATGCTATACCTTATATAAGAAATGCCACTCTTGGTGTTGTCGTTTGACCTTAGGAAGGTAGAGTTAAAGAATGTAAAGATATTTGAAAAATATCTATTTTTAGAAATATTGCCATCAGTAGACCCTTTTCTGGATATTATTTTTAAAGTTTCCTTGCCTCCGAAGTTGCAGTTGGCTTTCAGTTTAAAGGTACTTCTTAAATAGCGGTTTCAGTAATCGGGAACTCGGTGCATAAAGAACATCATTGTTCATGGAAATTTGTAGATGCTAATATATGAAACTCTCTCTCTCTCTCTCTCTCTCTCTCTCTCTCTCTCTCTTTGTACTCTCTCTCTCTCTCTCTCATGATGTGTTTTCATTTTGTTGCATTTGTTGCATCTAAACGAGTAAAGTTTTTCAAGTATATCGTCTGGGAAGTTGTTCTCTGCGTCGTTTTAGGACCCAAGCGTGTGCTTAAAAGCCGGATTTTTTTTTAATTCGTTTAACTTCTGGATTTCTTGTGTATGCACTCGATCCATCGTTGAAGACCGGTCAGGTTATAAAGGTAAATGCTATCTGGATTATAACCTCTTGTATTGAGGTTTGCACGTCGTCAGAGACATTTTAGTTCTGAGCCTTGATGTTAATGAGGCTTCCAGAACCAGCTGAACGTGAAATCCTCTGTAAATTGGAAAGAGGAAATGTAGACGACGTTTTCAGTTTCGTAATTCTCTCTCTCTCTCTCTCTCTCTCTCTCTCTCTCTCTCTCTCTCTCTCTGCTGTCGCCCAGTAGTTATTTCCTTGGAATTCAGCAAAATTATACAAATGTGATAGTGTGTGGTATCATATCAACTGGTTTCATTGCTAATTCCGTAATTTTTTTTTATTGTCATGTTTGTGTTTGCCCAAGGACTTACAAAACTTATTTGTCCTAGTTTGGCGAAAATGAGGATCATAAATGAGTTTTGATTGAGAGGAAATGTTCAATATGGAAAACTAAAATAAAACTTCAACAAAATGTCAATTTCCAACGTTCTTGCAATATTCTTAACGGCTGGTAATGCAGTTATAATTATTTGGAAATTTCAGTGCTTAGGTTGCTGTCTTAAAGTTTAGTAACATTTGAGTAACATTTGCGGTCTAAGTTGGTATTTTTCAAGTCTCATATCTAATTGTGGATCGTTTAAGAGCGCTCAAGTCTCATAGTTTTAAAACATCCGCATTATATTTGTTACGATGATGGGGCTGTAGCGTGTACCGATGAGGAGAAGAAGGAAAATTAAGTAAATTTGAACGCTTGCATGAAAGCAGAAAATTATTTTCTCATTTGCGAGTGGCAACAGGTGTCGCCAACGACGTCTCGTGTTGCCGCTTATTGCTGAGTGCCAGAGAGCTCATTTTTGTTTTTTGAAGTCTGTTTTTGCTGATGCGCTTAACTGTCATAATGCTTAAAAACACTTAATGTGAAAATTCAGTAATATCC
The DNA here is from genome assembly GCF_040412425.1 of Macrobrachium rosenbergii. Taxonomy (NCBI): domain Eukaryota; kingdom Metazoa; phylum Arthropoda; class Malacostraca; order Decapoda; family Palaemonidae; genus Macrobrachium; species Macrobrachium rosenbergii. The sequence continues at coordinate 24,373,347 of NC_089750.1, forward strand.
AGTTCACTCAGTTTACTGCTTTCAGACCCCAAAAATACAAATGCTTTGTTTTCAGTCATTTCTGTAATTGGAGCATGAGATCCCAATAGTGAAATCTAGTGTTGGTACTTATAACCATTTGGCAATAACGAAATATGTGGGGCACTTCAGTGACATAACGAAGTATGTGGGGCGCTGTCAGTGACATAACGAAGTATGTGGGCCACTGTCAGTGACATAACGAAATATGTGGGGCACAGTCAGTGACAAAGAAAGTATATGTTACCCAACAGAGGGTAAATCCTATTGCTTACCTTTGCTAACAGTCAAGAAGTCCCACCTGTTGGTAGCTTGATAGTGACCGCACCAAAATGGCTACTAGCACCGTACATATGTACATATACACTCTCTCTCTCTCTCTCTCTCTCTCTCTCTCTCTCTCTCTCTCTCTCTCTCTCTCTCTCTCAGGTTTACAGGGAAACAAGCATTACCCAAAATAATTTATTTGACAGTAATCAAACATAACTGGATTGCAAGAAACAAGACATAAAATAAAATGGAATAGTAATGTTCACCAAATGATCAAACGTATTAAGGTCCGCCATATTCAACTAAATAATTTCCCCACAATTGGTCAAAATAAGTCAAAGTCCAGTACATTCCCAATGAGTACATCTTAACCTCTTCCTCAGCGAAACATCTAAAGAAGTCAAATAAAACTGTTGTTAAACAAATTCATAAAAAAAAGATATGGGAATTCCTTCCATGTAACTTATAAAGTACACAGAGTGTAAAAATGGTCAGATACAAGTGAGATATATGTTAAATGAAAAGAACAATCTACAGTTTGGAAAGTCTAAAATGTTTCCTACCTCCAAACAGCAATGTTCACAATCTTAATCGACAGGTCTCGAACCACAGAGCCTTCACCGAAGGCTTTCTATTAATATTCGGTGTTGATCTTCAAATGACAATTTGTTTGATAACTAATCCCTTCACACCCTGGGGCTACACCCCCAAAAAAAAAAAAAAAAAAAACATATGAACGAATTCTCCGGAACTTGGACATTTCCGGCGAACAAATTCATAAAGTCTTGTAGCTAGGCCGGGATGTTCTCACGTCTCAAGAATATCTGACGCATATGACATTTACACAGCTTTCCTAATCAGGATGCGCACCAGACACCAGCTAAACATTCCCTCTAGGTTCTTCATAATGCCTTTAGCTACACTTATTAATAAAAAATCTACTGTGTATTGTAATTCATAAAATATCTGTGACCTATGAGCTTTTCAGATGCTAGGCCACCACAATAAAGTGCTGCCCCCAGCGCTAGGGAGTTAGCAATCATTAATTGCCAGATTCGTGCACTAAATGGACAGCCACACACATAGCAGGCTGATCTTCAGGTGAGGGTTTACTCACACATCGTACATAAGAAATACCCCATTCCATGAAGAGTATGACGACAAAGGCCCCAATCACCAGTAAAGTAGCGATGAGGAGGTACTGATTCGGGACATGGAGAAAGGTTCGTCTTCCGGCATTGGAGGAAGTGGTGCAATTGTGGCAATCAGTCCCCATAAAGGCGGTACCAGAACAACTTGATGTTCCCCATGAAGATGCCGCATGAAGATACGAATAGTAGAGTTGAAGACACTCTTGCCCAGGACTCGAAGCTTCAGCATGACCAGCCTACACACTGCATCGAAGAGTCGGGGTCCTCTCAGAAGGAATGTATCCGATGAATTATGGCATCGGATGGACATCTCACATTTTGTGGAGAACACTGCGTTCATAGTCTTCGTAGAGGCCACCTTGTACTCATTTTGGAACGTTTGAAAGTCACACTCAGAAGGAGTCTGGTTGTGTACTAACATCTCACACCCTAACCAGTCAATATTTATGAGCGTAAAGATACTACTGTCACAAATATATCTGTCATGAGCTAAAACACATCGTGACTTAAAGTTGGCAGCTGAGGAATGAAACTGGTCCTCCAAAAGATACATCGTTTCCTCACTGTCCCATACTATTACTGAACCATTAAAACCACTAGGGAGAGTTCTTATGATATAACGATGAAACGATTTCAAGTTACTAACAATTTCAAGTTACTAACTGGAATTTCCACAAGCATCCCCCTATACTGCATTCATTAAAGTCGATTTTAAAGACCTAAGTAAAATATCTCCAAAAATTCGCCCCTTAGAAGCAGCAACGACTGCCTTAACCTGTATTTGAATTTTCAATAATACAGATTCCGCTTCTTTCTCAATATTCATCAGTGTAGTTTGACAAGAAGACAAAACTGTCCTAACGTCTAAGTCTCCCCCCATTCTATCAACTGTGACAAATAACCCATTTAAAGAGGTCCTTAATGTCTCAAAACCCTCTCGTAATTTCACATTACTATCTCATAAAGTCATCAAAGTTTTTCTGCCGAACCTGTTCAATTTTCACCAGATTAGCAATTGACATACTAGCAAGCATTCCTATAACCAGAATGGCTCCAATTAACAATGGCGCAGCCCTCTTACTCCTTCTAGAAGAAACCTGAGAAGTCGAAGGACCTAAATCTGGAAGCTATGTTAAAGTCGTCTTAATCTTATCCTGGACCCTATCAGCTGTAGCATTAAGTTTGGTTAACCAACCCTGCAACAGATCAGACAGATTCCATCCAGTATTCATCTCACCCGGTGAATTCCTAGACAACTGAACTTTATTCTTGGGTGCTTCAAGCTCATCCCTTGCCAAACCTATATCCTCAAACTCTGTACTCAAAGTTACCGGGTCAGACGACAACCACACATCATAGTCTTCTTCTGTAATAACACCTGGGCCTAACCTCACTCTTTGGAGGTGTGGGTTCGAATTCCACCGCTGCCACCAAAATCTGTTACCCAGCAGAGAGTAAACCCCATTGCTTATCTTTGCTAACAGTCAAGAAGTCCCATCTATTGGTAGCTTGATAGTGACCGCATCAAAATGGCCACTGGCACTGTACATATGTACATACACACACGCATTCTCTCTCTCTCTCTCTCTCTCTCTCTCTCTCTCTCTCTCTCTCTCTCTCTCTCTCTCTCTCAGGTCTAAAGCGAAACAAGCATTACTCAAAATAATTTATTTGACAATAATCTAACATAACTGGATTGCAAGAAACAAGACATGAAATAAAATGGAATACTAATGTTCACCAAATGATCAAACATATTAAGATCCACCATATTCAACTAATTATTCTCTCTAAATAATTTCCCCACAATTGCTGTTATCTCACATGTGAAACAGAAGTGTCATTATTAAAAATAAATAAATAAATAAATAAATTCCCTGCCTCAGATGATTTCTTAAGAAACTGCACATAATTCTGTGTAGCAGTTGTCGAGTTAAAATGCCTGTTGCTATATAAAGTAAGTTGAAATACTTCTTAACCGTTTTTTAAACTAAAATTTTCTCCTTAACTACAACCTTGCTCTACTGAAGATCGTCCTTGATTAAGTATGAAGCCTTATGTTTTAAATCTGATAATTTTCACTTGTTTGAAAATTATTATAGTGCAGCTAATTTTGAAAAGTTCATAACATCACTTATGCTTTTAAAAGTTGTAGGTATAGGTTTGGGTTATTTAAAAGTGCAAGTTTATTTCCGGTTGCCAGACAGTATTTTGCAAAGGACTGTTTCCTTTATCATATTATATGGTGTAGTTTTCAACTTGTCTGCAAAGTTTTGTTCAAATCAAAATCGAACCTATCCGTAAATAGATTTATTTATGGGTAAGTTCGGAGGACATTGCTGAGGCTTATGCACTCATACAAGGACCTTCCCTCTATTTAAATAATTTTAACTCGGTTAGCGTAACCTACCTTCACACACAAGCCGACCAAATAAAGAGAGAACAAAAAGTCGACCCTGTGTACTGAGAGGCAGGGTGATAGCATCTCTGGTAGTGACCAAGACCTTGGGGGGGGAAACCTGAAATCTCCCTCTCTCTCTGCCTCCCGCTGTGTGTTTGTGTCTGTCCTCCCTCTCTCTCTCTGCCTCCCGTTGTGTGTTTGTGTTTGTTTGTGTGTGTATTTGGGCTGGGGTCTGGAGGATGGTTGATAACTGGCCGGGCGGAAAATTGAATGCCCCAAAGTAGCCCAAGCATGAAAAAGTCAAGTAAAAGAATGGAACTATAAATGCAAAAGGTGCCCAGCTATTTAGGCGATCTTGTTGTTTACGTAACCAGTTCTTTTCATTTATATATCAGTGGGACCACACGTGCGCGCGCACTCACACACACACACACACACACACACACACACAAACCGGTATTGCCACTGCGGCTGCAAGTCTGTTGCACAAGGGAATTTTGAATAAAATGAAATGTAGTTTTTTCGCTCTCTCACATATTGTAAACCTTTCTCTTCGTTTAATGGTTGTATTTTTTCTTTACTTAGAGCCAATGAAGCCCATTTTCTGTCAGAAGCAAGGAAAAAATTACCTCGCCGACCCTACAGTCCACTGCGCCTCTGTTTAAGTAGCGGACTATGCACCGGGGCTCAGTTAACTGCTGTTGGTAGCAGTCAGCTGACATTTAAAAACTAAGTACTGATCCATTTTCCCCACCTATATCAACATTCTCTCTCTCTCTCTCTCTCTCTCTCTCTCTCTCTCTCTCTCTCTCTCTCTCTCTTAGTGTTATTAAGTGACTCATTATGGTTTGAGGGGTTTATTTGGAAGGCTCTGAAGGATTGGTACAAAGGAGTGGCTTCTTAATTGTTAAAAGTTGAAGAGGAGAGAAGTGACTAGGAATTTTAGGGGCATAATGTTACATAGTGCGTTATAGCAGGAAAGGTGCATAATATGATTTTGATTGAGAAAGATGGTAGAGGAATTTAAACGTTGTGCTTCTCGGTTCCAACAAATTAAGACAGTTCTATGAGGTTATTCGTAATATGGATAATATTGATTTTCAGAAAATTAAGTCACTTTTAGTTCGATGTCACCTAAATATGAAAGCATAGTGCTGACGTCATCATGACAGCTATATCAAAAGGCAATGCGAACACCGAAAGAAAACACAATTATGTCTTTACTCGGACTATGGGTACAACATTCATATCATATATATATATATATATATATATATATATATATATATATATATATATATATATATATATATTTTTATATGGTTATTGTGAATGTATGAAATTTTCTGTAGCAGAATTTATGATTAAGTTTATCAGAAAAAGAAAATTAAAGTTATTTAAATAAAGATATAAATCAAGGTAATAAAAGTAAGAGGAATAGAAATTCTCAAAAAATGTTGAGGAAAGATTTCGGTCTTTTCTGTAGGTGTTTGGTTTGCTTAAAAGTTTTATTGGTAAGTTTAAACAGATGGATTTCTTTATTTATCCGAGCAAAGCTAACTACTAATGGACTTGAAAATGTGCTTACTTTTTCTGTCTCCCGATAACAGTTGCCCTTAACCCATCCTTCTAACTTAATATGCATGTGACTGATGCTAACTGACTCGATACTGAGAGACAATAATTATTATTCACATGAAAGATTTCAAGCTAGAAAATGTATACTAATTCCAGATATTAATGATCTGGAATAGTTGTTTCTATATAATCCATTGAGTAATCATTGTCGTTCACATACATCGATCTAGCTTCAAGAATGCGGGCTATCTGTGAACAGACCCCATTCTGTGAGAAGAACAAGGCCACCATAAGGAATGCTACCAGAGTTCATAATGAACCTGGAGTGCTTAAAGGCTTTTGCTGCAGCAGTGAAACAATCCAAATCAAGTTCGTTTGAAGACAGAGTGATACCTGTATTTTCTGCAACCTGACAGGTCTTGAAGTGAAAATACGCGGACTATAAAAGTTTAAGCAGCATTTGCCACGGATCAAAACTGATTATCACCCAAACAGAAGAAAGATGGGATGAAGATATATTGCAGCTTTTATGAGAAGTTGATCTCTTTGCTCGGGAAGGCAAATACTAGACAAACAGTAGAATATATTACAGTGATCAAGTGAAATGGAGGAATGGTAAAAATTAAGTATACCTTAGTTTTATCAGACCACTAAGCTGATTAACAGCTCTCCTACGGCTGGCCCGAAGGATTAGACTTATTTTACGTGGCTAAGAACCAATTGGTTACTTAGCATTGGGACCGACAGCTTATTGTGGAATCCGAACCACATTATAGCGAGAAATGAATATCTGTCACCAGAAATAAATTCCTCTAATTCTTCATTAGCCGGTCGGAGACTCGAACTCGGGCCTAGCGAGTGCTAGCCCACAACTCTATCGACTCGCCTAACGAGGAACTGAGGAATGGTAAAGGAAAAGGTAAACAAGGTATGGATCTGCCTGAGACATCTCTGTGATTATTGCTTGTACTTTTCATATATTTGGAAGCTGAAAGACTGGAGGATAATATCAAAGAGGGAGTAATGTGAATCGTGGACCTTTCCTTAGTGTATATAGAGCGCAGCACTGTTTGAAGACATCTTCCTCCAGTCTGAGGTATCGACTTGAATCCATCATTCCCAGAAAAGAGGAGTAGATACAGGCATAGATTTTCATAAATGTTTAAGCACGCAGCAATCCTTTTGGTCAGCATTATTACAGATGCATTTGATAAAGTGGCTACTCTCATGGTCTCCTGTGGTATCATATCTGCAAACTGATGATTGCTCTGCAGGAGACAGTAGTTTAGAGTGATTTATTGCCTTTAGTTCACCAAGATATGTGCAGAGCCACAACCAGTGGTAAGTGGAAAAGGCCAAAGCTCTTCCTCGTTTGTATGACTGCATCACCTATTCTTAAGTGCCGAGCTGAATGTAATAATGTGTAAACTTGAACATACTGAGGGCTATTCATTTCCTTAGAGCTGGAAACAACACCTGCTCTTGGCCTGGAAGAAATATATACACTATTGAGATTGCATATAATAAGGAATCTAAAAGGAATTAAAATTCCATTTAGATTTCAATGCTTTTGGTCAGCTGGTTAATATTTCTGGTAGCAGCTTCAGTCATGCCACACACGGAATAATATGATGCGCAATTTTCAATAACATCCCCTTACTGATGAGAGTATTGACTGCAACTGTGCTAGTGTTGCTAACTATAGGAGGGTGCTTACTGGAACTGGTCTGTGGTAACAGTTTTCCGTATGGTAGAGATAGAAAAACAGATCCACAATGTAAATTATTTTTACTATCATGCAGAGTAGTCAGCATGTGTCTGATCTAACAATATCAACCAAACGTTGTCTGTGATTTAACATTTGAATGGTATTAACAGTCAAACTGTCCCACCTTGAGCCGCATTGATTTCTGAAACTGGGAGTGTCTACAGGACTCAGCGCAGTTGATTATTATCCTGTTATTAATCTTCCGGTATTGAATATGCACAGAGAGAGTGTCTTGCAAAATTCACAAACAAGCACATGAAGAGGTTCGAAAGATGTATGCATAAACCACTGACAGGAGTTTGAAAGGCTTAACAACACCTAGTTAAAATGCTTCACTGCTCATAAATGCCCATTGCAAAATGCTGATATTCTTCTTTATGGTAGCCACAGTCTTCTCTGTAGCTGTCGAAGTTATAATCACCGATAGCTTGTACTTTGAGCTCATAGGCTTTGATCACTCACAGCATATATCTAGGACCCGTTGTTCAGGATTGTCAGTATTTGAAAACAGTGTAAATTTTTATTAGCTTTTAGTCCTTCGTCTTAATCTTACATTGCTGTGTGTCTCAGCCTGGAGAGGGTGACCAGCTACACTCCAACATCTGTAAGTGTAATACTCTGTCAGCCAGACGGATGTAAAATAATAAACAGTTAACCATATGTATAGGTTGCAATAGAAAAACTTCACAACAACTTACACGCACACACACACATATACTGTGTGTATATATATATATATATATATATATATATATATATATATATATATATATATATATATATATATATATATATATATATATATATATATATATATATATATATATATATATATACACACTGTATATGCGCGTGTATCTGTGTATGTGTAAGCCGATGTGAATACTGTTTTTTTTCTATTGCAACATGTACATATGGTTAACTGTTTATTACTTTACATCCGTTTGGCTGACGGAACAATACATACACAAACACACACACGGGCACACACACATATACACATACATACATACGTATACATACATGTGTGCGTGAAAGTAGTTCAGTGATAAGCCTGGTTTCCTCACCAGTGAACGCAAGATCTGATTCCCGACTGAGGTACTGGGTAATGTTGGACTTTGATGACACAGGCATTGTGGAAAGTAGGAGGTCTCTTCGTAAGACACTGGCTGATAAGAAAGACTTTAACTCATGGATTATCCCGTCACCTCCGGAGATAAAAATCCCCAATCTTCATATAGCTTATATACTGTATATACATATATATATATATGTATATATATATATATATACATATATATATATATATATATATATATATATATATATATATATATATATATATATATATATATATAATTTTTATATTATATATATTCGTTAACAGCAATTGCGTCACTTGCAAAAAGCAGCCATTCGACACTTCTTTAACACATATCTCCCGACTTTTCTCGTCACTTACACTTTTTTTCATAATATGCATATATTTATAGTTTTTGAAGCCTGACCTCAGGCTACTATATATATATAGAAATAATATAACTTAATATGCCTCGTACACGTTCTTGTCCTGTAAGTTTAACACAGTCACTAACAATATGCTATAACTATATTAAACAGTGATAAGTAATATTCTGTTTTAAAGAGAAAACAACAATGGAACAGCGAAATTGAATACTTTAATAACGAGGGAACTTATATTCGTAGGTTCATGAAGCCTTTGTGACCCACACAGATAAGTATTTCGTAAAGATATAGTAAATATAATGAGACCAATACGAGTATAGCTTTGAAATTCGTTTGATCTCGGTCCTACATCATAATCTTGTTAACAGTTTTGAGTAATTTAGAGTTACCGACATTGGCGTGGATGTGCCAAGAACTTCTCAGTATTGTCGTCGGTAAAGATACATGACAAACCATCCGTTGCTCTCTCTCTCTCTCTCTCTCTCTCTCTCTCTCTCTCTCTCTCTCTCTCTCTCTCTCTCTCTCTCTCTCTCTCTCAGACGTGATCAGTGATAGCCTCTTCTACTGATAGTTAACTAATTTTTTTTTTTTATGTCTTGCCTGTTGGTATGAACTGTTCATTAGTGATATGAAATGTTCTGTAATGATTATCAAAACTCAAGGAGTCTTGCTGGCTAAAATAGAGGTGGCAAGGAATTCTAAGTTGTTTGAGATCGTTAAAAAAATTCGGAAATTCGGGTAGCTGTAAGTGTATTGTTTAAGGTATAATGTAATGTACAGTGAAAGTTTTTATCCTCAATTGTTTTAACGTACAATTGAGGATAAAAACTTTCACTATACATTACATTATACCTTAAACAATACACTTACAGCTACCCGAATTTCCGAATTTTCTTAACGATCTCAAGCAACTTAAAATTCCTCGCCACCTCTATTTTAGCCAGCATTAATAATTGTTATAAGATAATTTACCGGAAACGTTGACAGAAAATCATATGTAAACACTAGTTGTCAACAGACGTAGTCATAAGAAAGGCATCTGGATTTGACTGACAACCAAGAGATGTAAAATGATACATTTAAGCCCTTCTCAGGTGTCAAGATGGTTTTAAGAGGGCGGTCGCTTCGGTCAGCCGCAACTTCAAACTCATTAGTTGGAATATGGGGTTTTATTTGTATTTAGTGTCGCCTGATATATTCATTTATATGATGAAATACAAAAAAAAAAAAAATAGGGTCAACGATGGAAATTTTGATAATACGATAGCAGACGAGTTAGACGCAGCAGCGTTAATAACAAGGTATGGAAGCCATTTAATAACAAATGCGTATGTGTATATATATATATATATATACATATATATATATATATATATATATATATATATATATATATATATATATATATATATATATATATATATATATATATATATACATATATATATGTGTGTGTGTGTGTGTATAATCGTTGATGATCTTTTTTATTCTTTCAAGCTGGTGAAATGATTGTTGATTATCAGTTTGTAGGTGAGATTTCAAACGGCTCACTTTTGTGGAAAGTCGTTCAGGATGAAATATTTCAAGTTTGCTCTTATTTGGACATGACATTTTTTACCAGTCTTTTACCATTATTACTAGAGATGATAAGTGTAGTTCATTGCTCAAATACTCTGTTTAAACTTGTTTATGACGGAGAGCCCCGAATTTAAACAAGGAGAAGTTGACATTCTTGGGTCAAGAAGAAGGAAGGGGTAGCAGTATAGCTAGAGAGGAGAATTTGATAAGAGCAGCACTGCCCTTACCAGATCCAAGAGAGAGAGAGAGAGAGAGAGAGAGAGAGAGAGAGAGAGAGAGAGAGAGAGAGAGAGAGGGAGAGAAGTTCAGTTCAGGTCCCAATCGGAGACCCCCAAAAAATAAAGGTGTGTACACCTGTAGGAAATCATTCGTGAAGCAGCTGCATTGGAAAGGTGAGATTATGAGGTAAAATCCAAGCAGATACAACCGAGTAAGTATGGATAAAAACTCATGCCCAGTAGGATGAGAGAATCCCGCAGTGTTCGTCCATTCCTTTGAACGAGCCATGGAATGCCTAGTACTTAAAAACTGAAATCTTTCCTTTTATAGATTTTTAGCCGAAAACTTCAATAAAAGAGGAGATAACTTTATTATCGGGATCTAAGACGAGTATATTTTCGCTTTGTCACTATTGGTATTAGAGATCTCAAATCCTCAAGGATATATACAGTTAAGAAATATATCCATTTTTTGCAGAGGGTATTAGATATCAACAAATCTGGAGGAGTAATTATGTAAATTTAGCAGTATTTTAACAGATAAAAATTGTTTCGTAAAAATTTAAATATAAATTAGCTACATTAGAAATATGGTTAGCACCCATTTTGATACCTGTTATTTTCGTATTTTTTTAGTGAATTAAGATTTTTATTACTAACCTTTAATGTATTCATAGATTTTTTTAACAATTTATCTTTTATGATTATAATATATTTTTTATGAGTTTAAATATTCATTTTTCGGGGTCACAGTTCATCAAATGAGATCTCATGTGACAAAGTTGTGTAAAGGATACTGAAACCGAAAGTAACTGACATCAATTCTTAGAATCTTCAGGATTTTCATTACACAATCAACATTTAGATCTGAATTTTAAACCATGATTATTCTGTAGCATATCAAGGTTATCTGTGATAACGTGTCTGTGAACTCCTCTTGATATATAATTTCCAGGCACGAGCATTTTCATTTACATCATCAGCACTTAAATCCATAGCAAATTTAGTGTTTAGGAATATCCAAAAGATGTTTTTGGCTATGTATTTTTTTTTACAAGGACGGTAATATTCATTCTCCACGGTAATAATCATGAAAGTATATATTAAATTTATAAGTACTGTCTCCATTTATTCAGCCCTTCTTTCTAAGATATTTTTCTTATCGTTCAAAATACTGTGCTCAAACTAGGAAGCTTTATCTTTACTGCTTTTTAATCTCAGAATTTTACCCGTAAATAAATAGTTAGATTACTCCGTTCGGGTCGCAAAAGGTTAGAATTTAATAAGCAAATTAATTCACTAAAGACTTTTAATCTTAGTGTATCTATTAACATTACTGTGTTGTTGATTTTCTTTATATATATATATATATATATATATATATATATACATATATATATATATATATATATATATATATATATACATATACATATATATATATAGAAATTATCGACTCAAAGGAGTGGCCTACAATCGATTTTAATCCCTTGTATTCTGACGTGTGAAATATCGATCGGCAGACAGTAAATGAAAAAAAGGCGGGGAAGCAATTTGCTAGCGAGTTCTTGCTAATTATAATAGCTCCCCACCCAAGATGATGTATACACCTTCCTTCGGGTGTGAACATCTATATACAAGAATAAGCGGCAAATGCTTTACTTTACTCTACATTCTGCCTTGCAATGAACTTTACTCTAAGGATTTATGAAACTGCAACATTACTTTTAATAACATACTGGAACAAACTTCTTTAACAGGACACAAGGTAAATTCAACACTTGCAAAAGAGTAATTACTTTGGATTTGGTTACACATTGATAACTTTATAAAGTGACTCGAACAATGTGAATTAATTAGGATTATAAGACCAGGTATATGAGGCTGTGGCAAACAAATGAAAAGAAAGGTTGTTGTTCACGAATTAAAATACATGGTTACTTAATTTTTGATATCCCCTAAATGCATGCGGTTGGTTGCCTTTTAAACAGCATTGAAATGACGAAATATACTTGGGTTCAATTGACACTGTAACCGTGAGTTGGTAGACCCGTGCCAGACTTGGCACCGAATATGTTCACTCTATAAAAAAAAGCGCCTGAAAAGGGTGTAATCTGGGGAAGTAACATTATTTCAGCGTAGGCTTGTTTAACCATTTTAGTTTCGCCCTTGTACTCTACGATGTAGACTTTACATTAGACATTTAAGATAAGCAAGCAAAGAAAAAAGGAGGGGAGATGAAGTTCCCACGACATTACAAGAGAGCAAGGGGACGTGCCTCCGCCTTCTGGATGCCGGGCCATGCCCTTGTATTACAAAGGTGGCACTGATTTTAGAAAGTGCCTTGTGGCACTCATCTAAAGTGCATGAGGAGGTACAGAAGAATAACGAAAGAATAAATGGCAAACACAAATTAAACTTTTTAAATTCTTTATTTTAACTAGAGACGTCTTACAGCATTTCATCTACTTATTTGGCAACGTTTCAAGGTCTAGCCTCATCATCAAGCTGAAACATACAAACATTAAATAATATAAAATTGACTCGAATAATTAATAGAAAGGTAATTTATTTAAAAAGAAACTAAAAACTAAAAGGGAAATGCTAAGTACCTTTCAAGGACTAGGAGGGAAGACGAGTGACAGTCACAAGATACGTAGGTTAAAAGTAAGCTCATGCCAAGAAGAGAGGGGTGAAGGTCGTTTGACTGTTTAACTCTGGAACTACTTGTTTAATGAATAGTTATTCATAGGTCGCAAGCGGTTTTGAAGATAGCCCCTAGTAAGAATTTTGAATTGCTCATATTGGATGTTAATTTACATATATAGGCATGGTTCCGAATATTAGAGTATTCTGGAAAGCTAATCGAACTCCAGTGCGATAGCTCACACCCCTATGGCAATCAATGCGAACTTTGAGGAGCCTACGAGAGGATCCAACACATTTTCCCAGATTACATCGGGGACAAGTAAATAAATAGACTGCATTTGATGCCAGTAGGGAATCAAGTTTTTTATATTTAAAGATAGACCCGATTGTTAGGGGATTTGTTGTTATTAGCTGGCATTTTAAGGCAGGGACATATTGATGTACTACCTGTGTAATTTTGTTAAAGAAAGAATCATTTCGAATAAAAGGAGGATTGGCATAAAATGGTTTCCATAGGAACAAGGTAAGTTAAGTTTTGGGTATAATTTTATTTAAGGAAATTAGGCAAATGTTTAAAAACAGTTTGTTTGGAAAATAATTTTCTAAAAAAATTTTTGTAAAAACAATTTCTTTCTTTGATAAATGACCAGCTCGACGTAAAAGTAAAGACCCTACTGTTCTGCCAGAAAATGATTCTTTCTTTAACAAAATTAAACAACTGCAAAAATTTATCAACATTGCTCATTCCTAAATGTCCCTCATGTGGACTAATGAACATTTAAATGTCAACAATGGGTTTATCTTTAGATACAAAAAACTTGATATTTACTATTGGCATCAAATGCGGTCTGTTTATTTACTTGTCCCTGATGTAAAGGGGAAAATATGTTGATCCTCTCGTAGGCTCCTCAAAGTTCGCATTGATTGCCATAAAAGTTATTGCACTGGAGTTCGATTGGCGTCTCCAGAATACTCTAATATTCGGAACCATGCCAATAAATGTAAATTTAACATCCAATATGAGCAATTAAAAATTCTTACTAGGGCCTCTTCTCCACAACAGCTTAACGATCTAAAATCACTTTTTATTAAACAAGTAGTTCCAGAGTTAAACGGTCAAACGACCGCCACCCCTTTCTTCTTGGCATGAGCTTACTTTTTAACCTACGTATCTTGTGACTGTCACTCGTCTTCCCTCCTATTCCTTGAAAGGTACTTAGCATTTCCCTTTTAGTTTTTAGTGTCTTTTTAAATAAATTACTTTTATAATTAATTAATCGAGTCAGTTTTATATTATTTAATGTTTGTATGGTTCAGCCTGATGATGAGGCTTGGCCTCGAAACGTTGTCAAATAAATAGATTAAATACTGTAAGACGTCTCCTTCTGATGCCCTTTACTGTATGTGTGTGTGTGTGTGTGTGTGTGTGTGTATATATATATATATATATATATATATATATATATATATATATATATATATATATATATATATATATAAATATATATATATGTGTGTGTATATGTATATATATATATATATATATATATATATATATATATATATATATATATATATATATATATATATATATATATATATATATATATATATATATATTTATTATTTTTTTTTCCCAAGCATCCCAGCCACTAAATGCTTAATTTAAAGCTGAAAAATACAGCAGTGCATTTTGGGCACTTCCTGACAAGGAAGGGTGAAAAGAATAATTGCACTCTGTATATCCCTTTCAACTTTCTCTTCTTGAACATGTGACGCTGCAGGAATCTTTGTTTTCAGACACGAGGTTGCGAAGAGCCTAAGTCTGGCCGGAGGCAGAATAGAACTGGGGAGGCAGATTAAGATAAAGGACAGCTGGCATGAACATCTGGGTCATGAGACAGATGATGCACACACATAGGGAAACGATACCAGCCCGAGCTACCTGTGGATAACCTCCTGACCCCTGACCGAAGTCATATAAGGGTCTCACCGAAGGAACAAGAGAGAGAGACATTGCTGGACGTGAGCTAGACACATCTCCCCCTTCCATTCCCACTGCCTTTAGAGTGCCATGCCCCACCACATGGTCCTATCTTGTAGGGACCTTTAGTATTCTTACCAGTGAAACCCTTAGCCTTCCGACGCAGCCATTACCCTCGCTGAAGCCACCTCTTCTACAAGGTAAAGTGATCTGTTGCAAAGGTGCTTCCACACTGTTTTAATTCTCGTACTAAACTTCCATTTCTAAGTGCCAGTATTTCTATATCAACCTTGCCATGTTAGGTCAGTGTTACGTAAATGCCTGTGTTAAATAATTAATAAAATGGCGTGTTCAAGGCTTCTTTGGCACCCTCTGTGCTCACCTTGTCTATTCCTTATTGGCTTTTAATTCGTGAATCTCTCTGTTTACAGAGGGTTTGTTAGTAGTGGAAATCTCTCTTGACTGTGCCTTGTATCAGCATCATCACACCTACGGATATACCTTCAAATTTTCCCAGTTACAATTAACCTCCCAGGCCTTGCCTGCCTGATTAGTCCAACTCATCTTCTGATATTTCATTTCATGTAAATACATGTAATTTTAGTAGCTATAAATTTAGTATATTATATATAAATAATCAATCAATATTATATATATATATATATATATATATATATATATATATATATATATATATATATATATATATATATATATATATATATATATATATATGTTCACGCAGCTGAAGTCACAGGAAAAATAAAAGAAGGATTTACCAAGTGCTTTCTTGTTATTTTAGCACAGGTCCATCTCCTTGATACTTGTCATCCTGAACCTTTTAAAAAAATTTGCATTTCGCTCTAGGGATGTTAAGAAAATTCTTAATCGCTGGGGTGGAGAAGATCCTAATGGTTTCTTCCCTTTGTTTTTTAAGAAAGTTTCTTGTGGGTTGCCTCTCAAGATTAGTAGATTTTATAGATTTTTATGTTGACGTAGTATCTTTGTGGATGGGCTCAAGCTTAGTAATAGAATGCTTGTTCCAAGGAGTGGCATATCTGCAAACTGCAATAACCGCAGGCCAATTTCTATTCTCCCTGTACTTTCCAGAGTTGCAGAAAGACTTATTTTTAAGCCACTATATAAGAATGTGGTATATAAAGGATTGTTAGCTGGTAGTCAGTATACCTATAGAAAGCAAGTAGGTACTTTCGTTGCTCTTTTAGACTTGACATGTCATTTGCAAGAGAACCTTGATAAGGGTTTTGAGTGCAGAGTAGTTCAAATAGATTTTAGTAATACTTTCGATTTAGTAAATTATTAGCCACTTATTTATAAACTAAAGAATCTTGGAGCGGGTGGACATGTTTAGGATTACTTCAAGATTTCCTTACAGGTAGGTAGCAGCGAGTTGCTGTTGATGGGATCTTTAGTGAACCAAGACCTATTGTGTATGGAGTTCTACAGGGTAGAGTTCTTGGTCCACTATTATTTTTGGTATATACCAGTGATATGGTTGTTGGCCTAGAAAACAAGATTGTTCAGTATGCTGATGATGCAACACTTGAGGGTTTAGTAAAGTCTCCACTAGTGAGAAATGAAGCTGTCCTCAGCCTCAATCGGGACATGAACCAGATCAGTGAAAGGTGTAGTCGGTCAGGTATGAAAACATTATTAATTAGCAGATGTCTTACAGATTTTCCAACCCATCCTCCCCTTCAGGTGGATGGGACTTTGCTGAATGAGTGTGAAGCTTTAACTATTCTAGGTATAACTTTTGACTCACATCTTTTGAGAAACATCTAATGAAAGTTTTCAGCAAATGCCACATGAAAGTGCAACAGTGCAACCTGTTTTAGGTCATTTGTCCTTCCTTTTTTAGAATACTGTTCTCTGGTGAGGATATCTGCTTGTGCTAGAGATTTATCTCTTTTAGATAGAGTGGTTCATGGTGGTAGATTCCTGTTTCCTAATATCAGCAGTTAAGACTTGGTTCAGTGACGGATGGTCTCTTCTTTGTCAATTTTTCATAAATTGTATTTTGATAGAGAATCACATTAACAATTGATCCCTAATCCCCCTTTCCTACCAAGAGCAACCAGATCGCTGAACAGCAGCACCAGTGTGCAGTAAAGGTGCCTCACTGTCGAACTTCTCAGTTCCAGAAGTCCTTTATTCCTCACATTGTTGGAATGCGGAACAGTATCCCTGAGGATGTTATGCAATTGGAACTTCAAAAGTTCTAGGGAAGATGCCAAGTATTACTCCCTTAATGCTGTTCCCTTGCATTTTAATACTTTTTTATCTGTTTATTAATTTATTTTTCCTTTTTAATAAGTGAGATCTCCTCTTTCTGTATTTCTCTTTACCTTCTCATACTGCCCAATGAACACCATATTCTTAGGAAGCTTGAATTTCAAGTCAGTGGCCCCTGTGGGATTGTTCCATATGAGTAGGGTTCATCTTCTGAATAATAATAGTTTTCAAGGTACGTTGGTAAAAACGTTGAAAGTGACTTATAAACATAAAAACAAATGGTTAAAAGAACATAGCTCAAAAATCTCTTTAACAGCAAAATCGTCAAGTTTATACATTCCCTGGCCTACATTCATGAAGTCAACGTGATATTTAATTAGGGCATATTCACTTACATTTCTTAGAGTTATATTGTTATAATATAAAATAGCGTCACCCCCATCCCAATGAATCGTTTGATTAAAATTTTTAATATGTAAAAGTAATGTATTCTACATTTGTCCCATTCCAATATAATATCTGTGCTGTTTAATTCTTGTTTTCCGTCCCTTGCCAGATTTTCATATATGCAAACATTTGCAATTCATGCAAGGAACCTTGCAAGTGCAGCTCTGAGAAACTTGAGGACAGGTCGTTGTCATATTTTTCAGAATACGTGAAAATTTAAAAAAATGGATATCAAAATTCTTACAAAAACTTTGAACCTTTCTTCGAAGATCACTGTGAGGTAAAATAGACACATTTTAATTGTTAGAAGCCCTTTTCATAGTGAATGAATAAAGTTTTTTTTTGTGCTTTCCGCAGAACATATTCAGTAAAATATTTAGCTTACGTTAGTTTCTCAGAGGTGGTAAAAATATTTTGAATCTCTTAAGAAATTCAGGCTGCAGAAATATAAAATTCTTTAAAATATAGAAGAAAAATATCCGTGCTTACTTAATCGCTATGATTTAATAGTAGCGGATATATGAAATTACACTTATAGGTTTTATGTAAAAAGAAAATTTAAGGCCATTAAGAGTACCATTTTATATCTAAAAATAAGTGAGGGAAGTCTTGTTATTCGCACGTGAAATGGTAGGTACCAAATTGTTCAGTCGTAAAAGTAATGCTTTTACATATTTTTCGGTTGAAGGCTATATTCAGATTTCATCTACATATCCAAACCACAGAACACCAGGTGGTAAAATGGTAGGGAAAACTGCATAATATTAATTTTAAGTAAAAAATCTTTAATGTTATATCTGTTTACGAAAGTACAAATTAAAAATCTTTAATGTTATATCTGTTTACGAAAGTACCTATAGATGATTTCCTTGAGTATTTATCATAATTTTGTCCACTAATAACGTTTTAGAACTGAATTTTACATTTGTGATTCCGTTTTCTCTTTTGATGAACAAATTTATTTGTGGATTTTTGAAAAATATTTTTACACAGTACTTCTCTATCTGGTCTCCTATAGTTTACATGTGTAAATGACATCTTTACCCTATAGCCTTTAACCGAAAATAAAAATAAATTTCTTCTACTGCTGAATAATTTAGTACTTTCCATTAATTTCACGCGTGAAGATATGTTGAAATAACACGAAAGCGCTTGTTACATCCTCCTTATATTTTTCCTGTTGTCTCAGTTGTATTTATTGTCACATGCTACTAAGTGACAGAATCGTATGTGTGTATATAGTATATATATACATATATATATATATATATATATATATATATATATATATATATATATATATATATATATATATATATATATATATATATATATATATATATATATATATATATATATATATATATATATATATATATATATATATATATATATATATATATATATATATATATATATATTACGATTTTACCTGGGAATGCTTATCATGAGCCAGTTATAGACTGAGTGAAAGATTACTTACCTCAGTAATTTTCTGGGATCTGACTGCAGTTGATTCAGGTATCGTAAAAAATAAAAATAAAAAGGGGGAATACAACTGAGCTGAGGGCTTTACTCATAAGGCAGTTGTAAGTAAACAACTAGAGTAAGATTTAAGATTACGTATATTTACATTAAATGAACAATCAGAAGATGAAATTAACTAATGAGGCAGGTAAGGCCTGAGAGATTTATTACAACTATGAACACTTGAAGGTATATCAGTTGATGTGACAATGCTGATAAGGGCGTCGTGGGGTTCATGAAGGTCAAGGCACCATCAAGGAAAGGTTTCACTGCTAGCGATCCCTCTGTAAGCAGAGAGATTTACGAATTAAAGGCCAATAAGGACACAGTAAAATATGAATAGGACAAGGCAGCGCACTGTGGGTACCAAGGGTGCATTGAACACACGATTTTATGTAATTGCTTAAAAATTGGAATTACACAACACTGCACTAACAAGGCGAGGTTAATATGAAAATACTGGAACTTGGAAATGGACTAGGAAGTTCAGTGAGAGAATTAAAATGCTGTGACTGAATGAAAAGAACTTTGTAATAGATCACTTTACCTTTTAGAAGAGGTGGCTTCAGCGTGGATAATGGCGGTGAAGGAGGGCTTAAGGAACTTCACTGGTAGGAAGACTAAGGCCCTACAAGATGGGACCAGGTGGTAGGGGCATGGTGCTCTGAAGGAGACAGGAATGCGAAGGAAAGGACGGTGACTCGCTTGTGTCCAGATAGGTCTCTACCTTCTCGTTCCTTAGGTAAGGCCTTTTAAGCCCTCAGTTCAGGGATTATGATGGTTCCTTGTGCAGCTGGAGCTAGTGTCGTTCCTCTATGCGTGTGCATCATTTGATTCGGGGTCCCCACATGGTCAGTCAATTCCAGGTGTTCCTGCAGGGGCCGCATCTCTCTCTTAATCTGCTTTATTCTGCCTCTGGTCAGAAATTAATCTCTTCACGGCCTCGTGCTCTGAAACAAAGGGCTTCCAGCAGTCACATGTTCAAAGAGAGAAAGTAGGAGAGATATACAGAGTGAAATTAATGGATTTAAGAAGGGGCCAATATTCCTTTAGTCCTTCATTATCAGGCAGTGCTAAGCAATGCATTGTATTCTTACTTCTGTCTTTTAAATTAGGCTTTTAGTAGCTTGGATGCTTGAGAAGATGCAGCAGTGTATATATATATATATATATATATATATATATATATATATATATATATATATATATATATATATTATAACCTATATGGTTTTAAAAATGATTTCCCTAGAAATAGCAAACTGCATTATATATATATATATATATATATATATATATATATATATATATATATATATATATATATATATATATATATATATATATATATATATATATATATATATATATATATATATATATATATATGCATATATATATATATATATATATATATATATATATATATATATATATATATCTAGCCACCAAATGCTTCATTTGAAGCTGGGAAATACAACAGTGCACTTTGGGCACTGCCTGACAAGGGAGGGCAAAAGGAATATAGGCCTCTCCCTTAATCCGTTAACCACACTCCCTTAATTGTCTTTCAGTTTTCTCTTCTTGAACATATGACTGTGGTCGACTTTGCTTTCAGAATGCTAAGCCTGGCCGGAGGCAGGAATAGCGCTGTGGAGGCAGATTAAGAAAGGACAGCTGGCATGAACACCTGGACTGTCATAGATGACACTAACCCCATCTACCTGTGGATAACTGCCTGACCCCTGACCGAAGTCATATAAGGGTCTCACTGAAGGAACAAGGAGAGAGACATTTCTGGACGCGAGCGAGGCACATCTCTCCTTCCATTTCCCGCCTCCTTCAGAGAGCCATGTCCTATCACGTGGTCCTATCTTGTAGGGACCTTTGGTCTTCTTACCAGTGAAGCCCTTAGCCCTCTGATGCCGCCATTACCCTCGCTGAAAGCCACCTCTTCTATGAGGTAAAGTGATCTGTTGCAAGGTTCTTCCAGTCAGTCACACTGTTTTAATTCTCGTACTAAACTTCCTATTTCCATTTCTAAGTGCCAGTATTTCCATAACAACCTGGCCTTGTTTGGTCAGTGTTACGTAAATGCCTGTGTTTAAATAATTACATAAAATGGTGTGTTCAAGGCTTCTTGGCACCCTCTGTGCTCGCCTTGTCCTATGTATATTTTACTGCGTCCTAATTGGCTTTCAATTAGTGAATCTCTCCGTTTACGGAGGGTTTGTTAGCCGTGGAAATCTCTCTTGACTGTGCCTTGTGTCAGCATAGTCACACCGACGGATATACTTTCAAGTTTCCCCAGTTATAAATAACCTCCCAGGCCTTGCCTGCCTGATTAGTCCAATTCATCTCCTGATATTTCATTTTATGTAAGTACACGTAATTTTAAACTTACCCTAACGTGTTTACTTACAAATACCTTGTGAGTAGAGCCCTCAGCTCAGATAAATTCCCCCTTTTTCCTTGTTTTTTTTTACGATTTCTTGAATCAACAGCTGTCAAATTTTATAGAGGTAAGTAACAAAATCATTCATTTAGAGTCCATAACTGGCTCATGGTAAGCATGTCCCCAGGGAAAATCGTAAATATATATATATATATATATATATATATATATACATATTGTGTATGTAGAAGGTTCAACAAAAATAGCTTATACATATACAGTACATATCTCTTGTAAGCGAGCTGTGCATCACTGCTTTGACGCTCACTCAGGATTAAGTGCGGCTGAATTTGTATTTAAATTTGAAATGGCTTATTTAGAGCTTATTGTGAGGCTTGTCCTTGTTTTATTGGAAAATAATGTCTTGTTTAATCGATTGCAGATATAGATAGGAAACTGTTTTTTGTCACCCAACTTTAAATCATGCTGCAGAAAATATGAGCCTATTCTTATTTAGTATAAATGGAGTATATATCGAACAGGCTTTCGAACATGATTGGAAAACAGTGCGAAACATCTACTAAATTAGTAAAAGATAGTTGGTTGATATCCACATTGAGTATGGGGTGATGAGAGTATTTCACAGGCTAGTTTGTGTGAAGCTGTATCCTTTTTCTGATTATTTCTAGCTTACCTTTCTATATGTTTTGCAGCCTCGAGGATGGCAGTGGCAAAGAGACAAATTACTTTGAGTGCTAAGAAAATAGTGAGATGGGCAGAAAGGTTTAGTTTATAGACTCGGAAATAAAAACTATGCATTCACTTTTGTTGAATGAATAATGTACATTAAGACCCAGGTTAGTACGTTTATGAATGAACAGTGGATTCTTTGTGTAAATAAAAGACTGTTCGTCTGGTTGGCATTTGACATCAAACTTAACTGGGATTATCATTTGGATAATCTGCTAAGAGTTCTGGTTCATTCATCCTGGTATGCTCACTGTACAAGTCACCATTCCTAGCAAAAATGATTTATGGATGTGAAGTAATCAAAGCTACCTGTCCACGTTAAAAAAAACGCACTGGATGGCATTCATAAGGTAGGAATACAAATAGCCACATCCAAACAAGGCTGGCTTTTAGCAGGATAAGGTTCCCGAGGCTCCCCGACTTCTTAACTGCTGTCGAAATAAGGGCAGAGACATTTTCTGCATACGGGAGAGACCGTGAAATGCCATGACCCTGTTCCCGGGCGACTACAATAAATCCAATATTGCAAGTTTTGGAATTTAGGAAATTGGGGCATGTCAGATTGACGTACGAGTGTGCTGTGCTTGTTTATACTTATAACTCAAAAACCTTATGTTGGCAGTGGATGTGGAGTCATTTTTCCCGATATTAAATGCTATTACCGTTTAATGTAGCCAGTCAAGAACTTTTACTGGAGATTTATAAATATTTCTTGTTTTAAATCAAATTGTAATCGTGCCAAGCCATGGTGTGAAAATTGTTATAAGATGTTGTATAGGATCTGTACGACGGCTTATTAACTTCGTCAACCATATGTAAAGTGTGGAAACAGGAGGTGAAGACTGAATGTATAAAGGTATAGCATATAGTCGATGAGTAATCAGTCACTGGTTTAAATAACGCGTGAAGTGTCGTGCTGGTGACCTAATGACTGTTGTATAGTGGATAAGAATATCTCTGTGATAAAATGTTTAATAACGGTAAACATTCGGCATAAATACCGCGGGTATTACAGACCTTACTGATATGTGCCTCGAGGGTGGCTAAGGAACATTGATAAATGATGGTGATTAAACAATGAATAAGGTGTCCCATATATGGCTCCCAATTGCGTTTTGCATTAACTTGATAGGGAGCGTGGCTTTCATCTTTTGAAAGCTTAATTGCAAATGTCGCGACTGCAAAAAATTATACAAATCAGAATATAAATCTTACAATGTTGTATTAATTGCGATAATGACTTGGACATGTCATGTTATATATAATATATATATATATATTAAATATATATATATACACACATATATATAAATAAATAAATATATACACACACAAAAGAAAACGCGAATTCGTTTCCATACTCATTTATCTCTAGATACATTAAATACATTCTGCATTGAACAATTTCATAAACCAATACAACAAATAATATTGGAAAACAAGCTCGCATTTTATTTGAATGTATTTATATACTTGCACACACTAACATTGTATATATGTACTTACGTATACGTGGATTATATATATAATACATAAATACATTATATTATATATATACATACATGCATGCGTACATACATACTTGCATGCGTACATACATACATACATACATACATACATACAAATAAAATATGACTTTCCAGGCATTGTCTAAATACAACAGTATATGATTTAAATATTATATATGTGTATGTTGTAGTGTATAATATATATATAGTATATGATTTATATATATATATATATATATATATATATGTATATAGTATATATATATATATATATATATATATATATATATATATATATATATATATATACATACATACACATACTCCAAAAAACACAAATTCTCTATGTGTAAAGTTATTATAATAGTTACATAGAGGACCTCAATGATACAGAAGGTTCAAAAAAGGAGATTCTTTATTATCAAGCTTTGGAGACCAGTCTGCCTCCATCTCCAAGGAACCAAATAATGCATGTTCTCAGCTACACGAGAATAGACTCGTTGCCATTTTCGATGGGTCGGGGTGGGTAAAAAAAGGGAACTTTGATTTAGTCAAGAACATTTCTAAGAGACTCCTAAGTAGGGATGAAGTGCTAGTATTAGGATATGGCCTTAATTTTTGCATGAGGAACGAAATTCACGATTTCATTGAAATGTGTAGAAGCTTAAGGGAACTAGATAAGAACAAAAATGGGGATGAAGCAGCTTTTTGCAGGGGGGCCCATGTGGGCGGGGATTAGGTCGAACAGATTAGTGTTTCCGGAGAGGCTGCGTAAGGCCATTGATAGGTTAGAAAAATACAAGGACATGAAGATTTGTAAGGCAGACAAAGGGGGTTGGGCCCGGTTGTAGTAATGGATGCCGTAGAATACGAGAATAAGTTAGAACAACTGCTAAATGATGAAAACACATATGAGGCTTGCAACAAAAAACCGGACATTAGGGGGGTACAGTGCAATTTTAACAAAAAAGTAAGGGAAGCGTTGACAAAAATCCATGACAAAACCAAGAGAAAAGAATTAGAATATAGAGTAAAATCAGGGGAAAGTCCAGAGATCCCATATATTTATGGTAGCCCTAAGATCCACAAGGAAGGGTGCCCGCTAAGACCAATCGTGGCATCGACGAGATCACCGCAGAGGAGGCTGGAGAAATTTCTTTCCAGCATAATGGGAAAATGGGTAGGCTTAGTATCCGAAGGGCATTTAAAACATAACATGAACCTGATAGACGAATTATCCAAAATTAACGTAAAGACTGTAAATTTGCAAGTTTGATGTAACTTCCTGTTCACTAACGTACCAGTAAAGACGACGATGGAAATAATAAAAAGAATATGGAGGAAGGGGTTTATACATGCGACATAGATCATGACTTTTAATAAAACTGCTAACAGCGGCCCTCAGCGTTAATGTTTTCAAGTGGGGCGAAAACCATTATATACAAAAAAATGGCGTGGCCATGGGTTCAAGTCTTTCACCAGTTCTAGCTAATATCTTTATGGAATGGTTTGAAAGGAAGAGGTGGGCAAAGTAAATAAAGGGAACTTAAATATCGTAAAATGGGTAAGATACGTGGATGACATCTTGATTATTTACAAGGGAGAAAGGGAAGATCTACACAAGTTTTTAGAAAACATAAATAAACTAAATGAACACATCAAGTTCACAATAGAAGAAGAGAAGGAGGGAGAAATTCCTTTCTTGGATGTCCTGGTCAAGAGGGAAGGGGAAAATTTAAAATTCAAGGTATATAGGAAGAAGACACACACCAATTCAAACATACATAGGTTCTCCAGTCATAGAAATAAAAATAGGATTAATGACAGGGTTGGCCATCAGGGCTTATAGGATCTGCAGTCCCGAATTTTTAGACGAAGAGCTGGATTACTTGAGGGAGAGTTTTAGGAGATCAGGCTACCCTAAGTATTGGTGGGATTGGGCACACATCAAAGCAAGGAAAAACTATTTTGGGGAGAGGGAAAGGATAGAAAAGGAACATTTGGTAGGAAAGAAAATAATTACAGTCCCGGACAACAACTCTGTTGCACCCATCAACAGAAAGCTAAATAATTTCAAATTGATAGGCACCTACAAAAACACCATTAGGAATAAAATAGTTAGAAACAAAAAGTCGGTAGAGGGGGAAGAGATTAGAGGGGGGTATATATGGCAGTGTGTCTAGACTGTGAAGAACAGTACTATGGCGAAACTGGCAAATCATGTAAAGAGCAAAGCAAACAACATCTGCAGAACATAAGGCATTATAATCAGACATCGGCAGTTGCCAAACACTGTTGGGAAAATGATCACAGAATAGATTGGGAAAATATGAGTTTTCTGTACAGGAACACCAACAAAACATCTAGACTGGTTGTAGAGAACGCCTTCATAACTTGTTAGCCACCAACAACACGATGGCAAGGAACACCGGAAACGGCTTTGAAGACAGCATATCTAGAAGAATCGTATACTCCACAGTAGCAAGGAAATGAAGGAAAAAAGCAAGAGAACGCACGGAAAACGGACACCTGGAAGGAGGGATCAGAGAAAGACCAAGATCACGAGGGGGTGGGGGTCACACAGGAGGAGCTAGGCGATTATAGGATTAAAAGTACCCAGCACACAGATATAAATACAGCTGGACCATGGCCTGCTCATTGTATGGATACTTGATAATGTGGACTTTGTCCAAGAAAGCTTGTAACTTTTTCTGAATAAAAAACTCCGTTAGATACCATCC